>NC_066585.1:442692493-443000206 GCF_024323335.1 Lathyrus oleraceus
TTGTTCCCTAATATTGAAAACTTTGTTTATGTTAAAGCCATTAGGATATTCTTGATTGGGAGTCATGTTCCGACTGTGTTAGGTAAGGTGTATTTCTCTCCGCATTTAAGGAATTCTAATGGTGGAGGAACCGTTGTATGTTGCATCCCTCTTATGTACAAGTGGTTTATTTCGCACTTGCCGCAAACACCAGTCTTCTTGGAGAACAAGCAATGTCTATAGTGGTCTCAGAGACTTATGTCTCTCACTAATGAATATATTGTTTGGTATGATTCTGCATTTGATGGCTTGAAGATTATTGACAGTTGTGGTGAATTATCTAATGTGCCTCTTATTGGTAAACAAGGAGGAATCAACTACAACTCAGCTTTGGCCCATCTCCAGCTTGGGTTCCCCCCTGAAGGATAAACCTAATAACATTCAGTTAGAAGTTCTATTCTATCAAGAGGGTAAATATCCCCAAAATTTAAAGAGTAGGATGGTGCACGCTTGGCACAATGTTCATAGAAAGGGAAGAGTCGAGCTTGGTCCGTGCAATTGTGTAGCTTTGGAAGTTTACACTACTTGGGTGAAGAAGAGAGCCTTGGAGCTTGAGATGTCGTACGCCTACGAAAGACCTGTGTCTATGGTTGTGGCTGAGTCGTCAACTCTCCCTAACCAAGATTTAGAGGAGTTGGAAGATTCACTCGCCAAGATGAAGCAAGAGAGGGACCTTTCGGAAGAACGGTTCCATGCTTTAAATCTAAAGCAAGTGGAGTTTCAACTTGAGTTGAAAGACAAAGATGCACTCATCGAGATTCTTGAGGAGCGTGTAGTAAAGATCCAGAGAGAACCAGCGGATTTATTTTCCTCTAGTATTCCCCAGCCTTCCAGTGCTTGGAAGAAGATCGTCTACCAACTCGTCATTGAGAAAGCCCAAATGAAGACCTCTTATGAGTCAGAGATCAGACGCATCAGAAGGAAGTATACTCCCTTGGCCAGTTCAGCTGATTCAGTTTCCAGGGATCCTTAGGATGATACTTTCCTTTTCTCTTGTATTTGTATTTTTGGTTTCTGAAATTGTACTCGGTGTAATCCTTCCAAACTTATATATATATATATATATATATATATATATATATATATATATATATATATATATATATATATATATATATATATATATATATATATATATATATATAATATATATATATATATATATATATATATATATATATATATATTTTTATGGTCAATTCAAATGTTATTATTGATTATTATTAATTAAAATATTTGCATGTAAGGATTTATATGTTCCTTCAAAAATTGAAATAAAGACATTGCATTTCATGCATCATTTGTTTAGCAGGTTTCTTCAGCCAGATGTCTTATTGTTCTTCGTCTTTGTATCAAACAAGCTGACTAATCACTACGATACTCGTGCTAATCGTCAAAAAAGAATGGATCATTTGGAACAAGAGAACCGAGAGCTCAAGGAAGAAATTGCTAGAGTCACCACTCTGATGAAGTCTGTCTTTGCTGCTCAGAATCAACCATCTCCAACTCATGCAACTCCTTCTCAAAGGACTGTCATCTCTGAGGTCGTTTCAACGCCAGTGCTTGTGATTCATGCCAGCCAATCTGCACCACCTATGTCTGTTGGGTTCCCGTGGGGAATGCCTCCGAACTTTATGCCCGAAGGTTATGCTCCAACTTTTTCTCCTATGCTGACATCTAGCCTGGTCATGTCTTTTCCTCCTCCTGTCGTGCATACTTTGCCTCGTGTCGAGGAAACCATTTATCATTTTGAGTCGTCTGAGGGCCCTGATGTGTATGAGAAAATGGATGAGATGAAGGACCAATTTCTAGAGCTGAGAAAGGAATTGAAGACCCTGAGGGGTAAAGATCTGCTTGGAAAAAGTGTTGTTGAGTTGTGCTTAGGGTCCAACGTGAAAATCCCTGTCAAATTCAAGGTCCCAAACTTTGAGAAGTATAAGTGAAATACTTATCCTTTGAGTCATTTTGTAATGTACGCCCGCAAGATGCTGACTCAGATAGATAATTATAATTTTTTAAGTAATTGGATTTAACGAGTGGATACAATTATTATTATTATTATTTAATGGTCTATAAAAATACAAGTTCTCAACTTTTCCTCTTAGTTCCCTAATTCTATCGTTTTTCTACTATTTTTCTTCCCCATTGTTCCTGGATGAAAATGTCGCTGCTCCTGAAACAATGTTATCTTCAACGACAAACTCAAGCAATGTACCACCCATGTCATCCTCATCTATAAAAAGTCGTGATGGACATTTATGTGGTTGTCAAGGTTGAATGATATCGTATAAGTACAAGAAGGGATCCAATAAAGATAAGCTTTTTTGGAGAAGTCCATTTTAGAGGGGTGATGACACTTCTGATTTGTTCATCTGTGATGAAGATATGGTAGAAAAATAAGGAAATGAAGATGGGAGCAACATGAATAAAGTTGTGGGTTATTTGAAGGATTTGCATGAAGATGCAAAGAAGAAGAACAAGAGTTTGAAGAATAAACTGAAATTAGAGAAATGTTTTGGAAAAATGAAAATGTTACTAATTATAATCTCTTTTATATTTAATTTGTACTTTTGTTCAAATGTAAATGTAGAAGGATTGTGATAGTTAAGAGGCATTTGTATATTGTTTAGATTGTACTTTCTACGTGTTGACAAATTTTGGTTATGAAATTGAATTAAGGTTGGCAATCTTTTTTGCAGAGTAACAATTAAATGTTGGATTGATGTTTGCACTGATCATTAGGAAACCTATTAATTAGAAATGTTGGCTTAATATTCACAATTAAATGTTGGCTTAGTGTTTGCAGTGATCAGGTGAAATGTTGGCCGAATATTTCTTTAACTTGTTAATTAGAAACATGCTATGAAATTGTAAATTGGTGTAACTTTGCACAAATTTTTGTGTTTCTATGTACCGAGACATTGGTGTATAATAACAGTTAAATTTTGCACAAACTTTGCATAGTTACTGTTATGCTCGTATTAGGAAACCAATCCAATTTTTTACATAGAAGCACATGACAGAAAATGCTAAAACAGATACATTAACAAACTTTGACTACTTAATTTCATACGTTGATCATAGTACAAAAACATATACAACCCATGATAAAAAATGACATAATTTCAAAGCACACGCCACTGGTACATATTGCCAAAGTACATAATTTAGAGTACACAAAATGCCAAAGTACATAAACTACAAATACATAAACTACAGAACTTCAATTTGTTCTACATCATTGGGTAAGGGCTTTTTGGATTTCCTTCAAACTCTTCATTCTCTTAGTAGTGACACCAACTAGTCATCTTGGTTCTTTTTCTTCAAGAATCATAAGGGGTCATCAGAATTATTTCCAGGTCCAGCAAAGTTCCTTGTATTCAACATCATAAGTTTATCACTTTTTCTTTTCACAACTGGAACTCGATTCACATTTTCCCTCTTTGATATCATGCTTTTGACCTATAATGATATCACATTTTTAGCAGAATTGACGCATGAATAAAACTAAGTAGTAGTGACCATAGAATGACTTAGAGGATCATTTTTTGATTTCCATATATGTCAACTCACCTGCAGATGGTCTGACGTCAATATAAATTTCAACTTCACACTCACTTTCTTCTTAGCAAACAAAGATAACAATGATGCATCCTCAACATTTGTAAATGGTTTCAAATCTTTTTCCAAACTAACACATTCATGTTTTCACCATATTTTCACACCATCAAGATTGAAGTTTGAATCCATAACCTTAGTTAGATCTTGTGGTTTAAAGGAGGACCAATAATCATTGTCTTGTCCATTGTATGCAGGTCTATCCCCACCCTCATATCTTAAGTTTGAGTCTTTTATAAAATAATCCTTAGTGTAAAATACCACCTTAAACAAGCCCATCTCCTGTAAATTGGACATATGCTAAGGGATAATTTTGTAAAATATTCACATAAAGTACAACAATTCAGACAACAAACTATCAAGTGAGCATTAAATAATCAGTCAATGTGTAAACCTAAAAACTATAGTCAATATTAGCTTATTATATTCCCTTTTAGATGCAGATGAAACTGTGGGACATAGGAAAATGACATAACTCTAAAAATGGAAAAGAGAAAGAGATATGTGAGACACACCTAATCTGAAACACAAAACACAAAAGACCACAACTTTCAAGGACCGCTGACTTTAAGGACCACACCAACCTTCTTACAAAGCTACTTGATTTCGTCAACCTTCATTAACAATAATTTGCATCAACGGAGAGAAGGATTGTATTGAGAACGTAAACCACACGATTTTATGTCTTTAGGATTTGTGAATACTTTTAAAAGAAAGTCAAAGAAGTAGTAAATTATTTTAATCTCAGTAAAATCTACTTGGCGTTCTTTTAACTATAAAAAAATCTTCATGTACTACCATGTCTTACTCATATCTAACATAAGGGACCAAAAGCGTTGACGACAAATCTTTGGGAGATTATTCTTTATCGAAACTTTTTACAGAAACGAAAAGTTAAAATAACTAATTTTATAGGAACTAAAAACACATTTAACCCTGTTTTATTTTAAAAGGACTAAAACTTCTTGCACAATCTTGTAATGACTAAAAAAATATAACTTTTTAAGACAAAACAAATAAAAAAGATAATTTTATAAGAAATAAGAATATATTTAATTCTATAATTCAAATCTACATTTTTTTTGTTTACTTTAAAAAAATAATATTAAAAATTAAACCTGTCACACATGTTTTTCTATTTTCTATTCTTTAAAATAATTTATAAAATTGTAATTTTCATATAGATTTTTTTTCTTTTTTAAAAAAAAAAAAATCTTTTTGTCAAATTGTTTAATGGTTGAAATTCATTATTTTTAAAGGTGAATAAATGGAACGTTGTGGGTTCAAACCCTTCATTTTCTTAGTTGTGACACCAACTAGTCGTTTTGGTTATTCTTCTTCAAGAATCATAAGGGGGTCATCAGAATTCTTTCCAGGCCCCACAAAGTTCCTTGTATTCAATATCATAAGTTTATCACTTTTTCTTTTCACAAATGGGACTTGACTTACCTTTTCCCTCTTTAATATTTTGCTTTTGACCTATAATGATATCACATTTTTAGAGTAATTGACACATGAATAAAACTAAGTAGTAATGACCATAGAATGACTTACACGATCATTGTTTGATTTCTATATATGTCAACTCACCGCCAGGTGGTCAGACGTCAATATAAATTTCAACTTCACACTCATTTTTCTTAGCAAACAAAAATAACAATGACACATCCTCATCATTTGTAAACTACTACCTTCATGTTTCCACCACATTTTCAGACCATCAAGATTGAAGTCTGAATCCATAGTCTTATTTTGATCTTGTGGTTTAAAGGAGGACCAATAATCATAGTGTTGTCCATTGTATGCATGTCTATCCCCACCCTCATATCTTAAGGTGGAGGTTTTTACAAAACAATCCTTAGTGTAAAATACCACCTTAAACAAGCCCATCTCCTGTAAATTGGACATATGCTAAGGGCTAATTTTGTAAAATATTCACATAAAGTACAACAATTCCGACAACAAACTATCAAGTGAGCATTAAATAATCAGTCAATGTGTAACCCTAAAAACTATAGTCAATATTAGCTTATTATATTTCCTTTTAGATGCAGATGAAACTGTGGGACATAGGAAAACGACATAACTCTAAAAATGGAAAAGAGAAAGAGATATGTGAGACACACCTAATCTGAAACAGAAAACACAAAAGACCACAACTTTCAAGGACCGCTGACTTTAAGGACCACACCAACCTTCTTACAAAGCTACTTGAGTTCGTCAACCTTCGTTAACAATAATTTGCATCAACGACGAGAAGGATTGTATTGAGAACGTAAACCACACGATTTTATGTCTTTAGGAATAGTGATTACTTTTAAAAGAAAGTCAAAGAAGTAGTAAATTATTTTAGTCTCAGTAAAATCCTAATTGGCGTTCTTTTAACAATAAAAGAATTTGTCTGTACTACCACGTCTTACTCATATCTAACTTAAGGGACCAAAAGTGTTGACGACAAATCTTTGGGAGATGATTCTTTAACGAGATTTTTTACAGAAACGAAAAGTTAAAATTGTTAATTTTATAGGAACTAAAAACACATTTAACCCTATTTTATTTTAAAAGGACTAAAACTTCTTGCACAATCTTATAATGACTAAAAAATATAACTTTTTAAGAAAAACAAGAAAAAAAGATGATTTTATAAGAAATAAGAATATATTTAATTCTATAATTTAATACTACATTTTTCTATTTCTTATTCTTTAAAACAATTTATAAAATTGTAATTTTCACATAGATTTTTTTCTTTTATAAAAAAAAAAAAATTGTCAAATAGTGTTATGGTTGAAATTCACTATTTTGAAAGGTGAATCAATGGAACGTTGCAGGTTCAAACCCTTCATTCTCTTAGTAGTGACACCAACTAGTCGTTTTGGTTATTCTTCTTCAAGAATCATAAGGGGGTCATCAGAATTCTTACCAGGCCCCACAAAGTTCCATTAATTCAATATCATAAGTTTATCACTTTTTCTTTTCACAAATGGAACTTGATTTACCTTTTCCCTCTTTGATATCTTGCGTTTGACCTATAATGATATCACATTTTTAGCGTAATTGACACATGAATAAAACTAAGTAGTAATGACCATAGAATGACTTACAGGATCATTGTTTGATATCCATATATGTCAACTCAGCTACTGATGGTCTGACGTCAATATAAATTTCAACTTCACACTCATTTTTTTAGCCAACAAAGATAACAATGACGTATCCTCATCGTTTGTAAGTGGTTTCAAATCTTTTTCCAAACTACCACCTCCATGTTTCCACCACATTTTTAGACCATCAAGATTGAAGTTTGAATCCATAGTCTTATTTTGATCTTGTGGTTTAAAGGAGGACCAATAATCATAGTGTTGTCCATTGTATGCATGTCTATCCCCACCCTCATATCTTAAGGTGGAGTCTTTTACAAAACAATACTTAGTGTAAAATACCATCTTAAACAAACCCATCTCCTATAAATTACACATATGGTAAGGGTTAATTTTGTAAAATATTCATATAAAGTACAACAATTCAGACAACAAACTATAAAGTGAGCATTAAATAATCAGTCAATGTGTAACCCTAAAAACTACAATCAATATTAGCTTATTATATTCCTTTTTTAGATGCAGATGAAAATGTGAGACATAGGAAAACGACATAACTCTAAAAAATGGAAAAGAGAAAGAGATATGTGAGACCAACCTATATGAAACACAAAACACCAAAGACCACAACTTTCTAGGACCGACCGACTTTAAGGACCACACCAAACTTCTTACAAAGCTACTTGAGTTCGTCAACCTTCGTTAACAATAATTTGCATTAACGGCGAGAAGGATTGTATTGAGAACGTAAACCACACGATTTTATGTCTTTAGGAATAGTGATTACTTTTAAAAGAAAGTCAAAGAAGTAGTAAATTATTTTAGTCTCAGTAAAATCCTAATTGGCCTTCTTTTAACTATAAAAAAATTTGTCTGTACTACCACGTCTTACTCATATCTAACTTAAGGGACCAAAAGTGTTGACGACAAATCTTTGGAAGATGATTCTTGAACGAGATTTTTTACAGAAACGAAAAGTTAAAATTGTTATATTTATAAGAACTCAAAACACATTTAACCCTATTTTATTTTAAAAGGACTAAAACTTCTTGCACAATCTTATAATGACTAAAAAAATATAACTTTTTTAGAAAAAACAAGTAAAAAAGATAATTTTACAAGAAATAATAATATATTTAATTCTATAATTTAATACTACATTTTTTTTGTTTGCTTTCAAAAAATAATATTAAAAATTAAACCTATCACACATGTTTTTCTATTTATTATTCTTTAAAACAATTTATAAAATTGTAATTTTCATATAGATTTTTTACTTTATAAATAAATAAAAAATTGTCAAATAGTTTAATGGTTGAAATTCACTATTTTGAAAGGTGAATCAATGGAACGCTGGGGGTTCAAACCCTTCATTCTCTTAGTATTGACACCAACTAGTCGTTTTGGTTATTCTTCGTCAAGAATCATAAGGGGGTCATCAGAATTCTTTCCAGGCCCCACAAAGTTCCATTAATTCAATATCATAAGTTTATCACTTTTTCTTTTCACAAATGGAACTTGATTTACCTTTTCCCTCTTTGATATCTTGCGTTTGACCTATAATGATATCACATTTTTAGCGTAATTGACGCATGAATAAAACAAAGTAGTAATGACCATAAAATGACTTACAGGATCATTGTTTGATATCCAGATATGTCAACTCACCTACTGATGGTCTGACGTCAATATAAATTTAAACTTCACACTCATTTTTCTTAGCCAACAAAGATAACAATGACGCATCCTCATCATTTGTAAGTGGTTTCAAATCTTTTTCCAAACTACCACCTCCATGTTTCCACCACATTTTCACACCAACAAGATTGAAGTCTGAATCCATAACCTTAGTTAGATCTTGTGGTTTAAAGGAGGACCAATAATCATTGTCTTGTCCATTATATGCATGCCTATCCCCACCCTCATATCTTAAGGTGGAATCTTTTACAAAACAATACTTAGTGTAAAATACCATCTTAAACAAACCCATCTCCTGTAAATTGCACATATGGTAAGGGTTAATTTTCTAAAATATTCATATAAAGTACAACAATTCAGACAACAAACTATAAAGTGAGCATTAAATAATCAGTCAATGTGTAACCCTAAAAACTACAATCAATATTAGCTTATTATATTCCTTTTTTAAATGCAGATGAAATTGTGGGACATAGGAAAATGACATAACTCTAAAAAATGGAAAAGAGAAAGAGATATGTGAGACCAACCTATCTGAAACACAAAACACCAAAGACCACAACTTTCAAGGACCGACCGACTTTAAGGACCACACCAAACTTCTTACAAAGCTACTTAAGTTCGTCAACCTTTGTTAACAATAATTTGCATCAATGGCGAGAAGGATTGTATTGAGAACGTAAACCACACGATTTTATGTCTTTAGGAATAGTGATTACTTTTAAAAGAAAGTCAAAGAAGTAGTAAATTATTTTAGTCTCAGTAAAATCCTAATTGGCCTTCTTTTAACTATAAAAAAATTTGTCTGTACTACCACGTCTTACTCATATCTAACTTAAGGGACCAAAAGTGTTGACGACAAATCTTTGGAAGATGATTCTTGAACGAGATTTTTTACAGAAACGAAAAGTTAAAATTGTTATATTTATAAGAACTCAAAACACATTTAACCCTATTTTATTTTAAAAGGACTAAAACTTCTTGCACAATCTTATAATGACTAAAAAAATATAACTTTTTTAGAAAAAACAAGTAAAAAAGATAATTTTATAAGAAATAATAATATATTTAATTCTATAATTTAATACTACATTTTTTTTGTTTGCTTTCAAAAAATAATATTAAAAATTAAACCTATCACACATGTTTTTCTATTTATTATTCTTTAAAACAATTTATAAAATTGTAATTTTCATATAGATTTTTTACTTTATAAATAAATAAAAAATTGTCAAATAGTTTAATGGTTGAAATTCACTATTTTGAAAGGTGAATCAATGGAACGCTGCGGGTTCAAACCCTTCATTCTCTTAGTATTGACACCAACTAGTCGTTTTGGTTATTCTTCGTCAAGAATCATAAGGGGGTCATCAGAATTCTTTCTAGGCCCCACAAAGTTCCATTAATTCAATATCATAAGTTTATCACTTTTTCTTTTCACAAATGGAACTTGATTTACCTTTTCCCTCTTTGATATCTTGCGTTTGACCTATAATGGTATCACATTTTTAGCGTAATTGACGCATGAATAAAACAAAGTAGTAATGACCATAAAATGACTTACAGGATCATTGTTTGATATCCAGATATGTCAACTCACCTACTGATGGTCTGACGTCAATATAAATTTAAACTTCACACTCATTTTTCTTAGCCAACAAAGATAACAATGACGCATCCTCATCATTTGTAAGTGGTTTCAAATCTTTTTCCAAACTACCACCTCCATGTTTCCACCACATTTTCACACCAACAAGATTGAAGTCTGAATCCATAACCTTAGTTAGATCTTGTGGTTTAAAGGAGGACCAATAATCATTGTCTTGTCCATTATATGCATGCCTATCCCCACCCTCATATCTTAAGGTGGAGTCTTTTACAAAACAATACTTAGTGTAAAATACCATCTTAAACAAACCCATCTCCTGTAAATTGCACATATGGTAAGGGTTAATTTTCTAAAATATTCATATAAAGTACAACAATTCAGACAACAAACTATAAAGTGAGCATTAAATAATCAGTCAATGTGTAACCCTAAAAACTACAATCAATATTAGCTTATTATATTCCTTTTTTAAATGCAGATGAAATTGTGGGACATAGGAAAATGACATAACTCTAAAAAATGGAAAAGAGAAAGAGATATGTGAGACCAACCTATCTGAAACACAAAACACCAAAGACCACAACTTTCAAGGACCGACCGACTTTAAGGACCACACCAAACTTCTTACAAAGCTACTTAAGTTCGTCAACCTTTGTTAACAATAATTTGCATCAATGGCGAGAAGGATTGTATTGAGAACGTAAACCACACGATTTTATGTCTTTAGGAATAGTGATTACTTTTAAAAGAAAGTCAAAGAAGTAGTAAATTATTTTAGTCTCAGTAAAATCCTAATTGGCCTTCTTTTAACTATAAAAAAATTTGTCTGTACTACCACGTCTTACTCATATCTAACTTAAGGGACCAAAAGTGTTGACGACAAATCTTTGGGAGATGATTCTTGAACGAGATTTTTTACAGAAACGAAAAGTTAAAATTGTTAATTTTATAGGAACTAAAAACACATTTAACCCTATTTTATTTTAAAAGGACTAAAACTTCTTGCACAATCTTATAATGACTAAAAAAATATAACTATTTAAGAAAAAGCAAATAAAAAAGATAATTTTATAAGAAATAAGAATATATTTAATTCTATAATTTAATACTACATTTTTTTTGTTTTCTTTCAAAAACATAATATTAAAAATTAAACCTATAACACATGTTTTTCTATTTTCTATTCTTTAAAACAATTTATAAAATTGAAATTTTCATATAGATTTTTTTTTGTCAAATAGTTTAATGGTTGAAATTCACTATTTTTAAAGGTGAATAAATGGAACACTGCGGGTTCAAACCCTTCATTCTCTTAGTAGTGACACCAACTAGTCGTTTTGGTTCTTCTTCTTCAAGAATCATAAGGGGGTCATCAGAATTCTTTCCAGGTCCCACAAAGTTCCTTGTATTGAATATCATAAGTTTACCACTTTTTCTTTTCACAAATGGAACTTGATTGACCTTTTCCCTCTTTGATATCTTGCTTTTGACCTATAATGATATCACATTTTTAGCATAGTTGACACATGAATAAAACTAAGTAGTAATGACCATAGAATGACTTACAGGATCATTGTTTGATTTCCATATATGTCAACTCAACGCCAGGTGGTCAGACGTCAATATAAATTTCAACTTCACACTCATTTTTCTTAGCAAACAAAAATAAAAATGACACATCCTCATCATTTGTAAATGGTTTCAAATCTTTTTCCAAACTACTACCTTCATGTTTCCACCACATTTTCACACCATCAAGATTGAAGTCTAAATCCATAGTCTTATTTAGATCTTGTGGTTTAAAGGAGGACCAATAATCATAGTGTTGTCCATTGTATGCATGTCTATCCCCACCCTCATATCTTAAGGTGGAGTCTTTTACAAAACAATCCTTAGTGTAAAATACCACCTTAAGCAAACCCATCTCTTGAAAATTGCACATATGGTAAAGGCTAATTTTGTAAAATATTCATATAAAGTACAACAATTCAGACAACAAACTATAAAGTGAGCCTTAAATAATTAGTCAATGTGTAACCCTAAAAACTACAATCAATATTAGCTTCTTATATTCCTTTTTGAGATGCAGATGAAACTGTGGGACATAGGAAAACGACATAACTCTAAAAATGGAAGAGAGAAAGAGATATGTGAGAGAAACCTATCTGAAACAATAAACACCAAAGACCACAACTTTCTAGGACCGACCGACTTTAAGGACCACACCAACCTTCTTACAAAGCTACTTGAGTTCGTCAACCTTCGTTAACAATAATTTGCATCAACGGCGAGAAGGATTGTATTGAAAACGTAAAGCACACGATTTTATGTCTTTAGGAATAGTGATTACTTTTAAAAGAAAGTCAAAGAAGTAGTAAATTATTTTAGTCTCAGTAAAATCCTAATTGGCGTTCTTTTAACTATAAAAAAAATTGTATGTACTACCACGTCTTACTCATATATAACTTAAGGGACCAAAAGTGTTGACGACAAATCTTTGGGAGATGATTCTTTAATGAGATATTTTATAGAAACGAAAAGTTAAAATTGTTAATTTTATAGGAACTAAAAACACATTTAACCCTATTTTATTTTAAAAGGACTAAAACTTCTTGCAAAATCTTATAATGACTAAAAAAATAACTTTTTAAGTAAAAACAAGTAAAAAAGATAATTTTATAAGAAATAAGAATGTATTTAATTCTATAATTTAATACTACATTTTTTTGTTTACTTTCAAAAAATAATATTAAAAATTAAACCTATCACACATGATTTTCTTTTTTCTATTCTTTAAAACAATTTATAAAATTGTAATTTTCATATAGATTTTTTTCTTTTATAAAAAAATAAAAAAATTGTCAAATAGTTTAATGGTTGAAATTCACTATTTTGAAAGGTCAATCAATGGAACGCTGCGGGTTCAAACCCTTCATTCACATAGTAGTGACACACACTAGTCGTTTTGGTTATTCTTCTTCAAGAATCATAAGGGGGTCATCAGAATTCTTTCCAGGCCCCACAAAGTTCCATTAATTCAATATCATAAGTTTATCACTTTTTCTTTTCACAAATGGAACTTGATTTACCTTTTCCCTCTTTGATATCTTGCTTTTGACCTATAATGATATCACATTTTTAGCGTAATTGACACATGAATAAAACTAAGTAGTAATGACCATAGAATGACTTACAGGATCATTGTTTGATTTCCATATATGTCAACTCAACGCCAGGTGGTCAGACGTCAATATAAATTTCAACTTCACACTCATTTTTCTTAGCAAACAAAAATAACAATGACACATCCTCATCATTTGTAAATGGTTTCAACTCTTTTTCCAAACTACTACCTTCATGTTTCCACCACATTTTCACACCATCAAGATTGAAGTCTGAATCCATAATCTTATTTAGATCTTGTGGTTTAAAGGAGGACCAATAATCATAGTGTTGTCCATTGTATGCATGTCTATCCCCACCCTCATATCTTAAGGTGAAGTCTTTTACAAAACAATCCTTAGTGTAAAATACCACCTTAAGCAAACCCATCTCTTGAAAATTGCACATATGGTAAAGGCTAATTTTGTAAAATATTCATATAAAGTACAACAATTCAGACAACAAACTATAAAGTGAGCACTAAATAATCAGTCAATGTGTAACCCTAAAAAGTACAATCAATATTCGCTTATTATATTCCTTTTTCAGATGCAGATGAAACTGTGGGACATAGGAAAACGACATAACTCTAAAAATGGAAAATAGAATGAGATATGTGAGAGAAACCTATCTGAAACACAAAACACCAAAGACCACAACTTTCTAGGACCGACCGACTTTAAGGACCACACCAACCTTCTTACAAAGCTACTTGAGTTCGTCAACCTTCGTTAACAATAATTTGCATCAACGGCGAGAAGGATTGTATTGAGAACGTAAACCACACGATTTTATGTCTTTAGGAATAGTGATTACTTTTAAAAGAAAGTCAAAGAAGTAGTAAATTATTTTAGTCTCAGTAAAATCCTAATTGACGTTCTTTTAACGATAAAAAAATTTGTCTGTACTACCACGTCTTACTCATATCTAACTTAAGGGACCGAAAGTGTTGACGACAAATCTTTGGGAGATGATTCTTTAACGAGATTTTTTACAGAAACGAAAAGTTAAAATTGTTAATTATATAGGAACTAAAAACACATTTAACCCTATTTTATTTTAAAAGGACTAAAACTTCTTGCACAATCTTATAATGACTAAAAAAATATAACTTTTTAAGAAAAAACAAGTAAAAAAGATAATTTTATAAGAAATAAGAATATATTTAATTCTATAATTTAATACTACATTTTTTTGTTTACTTTCAAAAAATAATATTAAAAATTAAACTTATCGCACATGTTTTTCTATTTCTTATTCTATAAAACAATTTATAAAATTGTAATTTTCATATAGATTTTTTTCTTTTATAAAAAAAAAGAAAAAAAAAATTGTCAAATAGTTTAATGGTTGAAATTCACTATTTTGAAAGGTGAATCAATGGAACGCTGCGGGATCAAACCCTTCATTCTCTTAGTAGTGACACCAACTAGTCGTTTTGGTTATTCTTCTTCAAGAATCATAAGGGGGTCATCAAAATTCTTTCCAGGCCCCACAAAGTTCCATTAATTCAATATCATAAGTTTATCACTTTTTCTTTTCACAAATGGAACTTGATTTACCTTTTCCCTCTTTGATATCTTGCTTTTGACCTATAATGATATCACATTTTTAGCGTAATTGACACATGAATAAAACTAAGTAGTAATGACCATAGAATGACTCACAGGATCATTGTTTGATTTCCATATATGTCAACTCACCTACGGAGGGTCTGATGTCAATATAAATTTCAATTTCACACTCATTTTTCTTAGCCAACAAAGATAACAATGACGCATCCTCATCATTTGTAAGTGGTTTCAAATCTTTTTCCAAATTACCACCTCCATGTTTCCACCATATTTTCACACCAACAAGATTGAAGTCTGAATCCATAACCTTAGTTAGATCTTGTGGTTTAAAGGAGGACCAATAATCATTGTCTTGTCCATTGTATGCATGTCTATCCCCACCCTCATATCTTAAGGTGGAGTCTTTTACAAAACAATCCTTAGTGTAAAATACCATCTTAAACAAACCCATCTCCTGTAAATTGCACATATGGTAAGGGTTAATTTTGTAAAATATTCATATAAAGTACAACAATTCAGACAACAAACTATAAAGAGAGCATTAAAGAATCAGTCAATGTGTAACCCTAAAAACTACAATCAATATTAGCTTATTATATTCCTTTTATAGATGCAGGTGAAATTGTGGGACATATGAAAATGACATAACTCTAAAAAATGGAAAAGAGAAAGAGATATGTGAGACAAACCTATCTGAAACACAAAACACCAAAGACGACAACTTTCGAGGACCGAACGACTATAAGGACCACACCAACCTTCTTACTAAGCTACTTGAGTTCGTCAAATTTCGTTAACAATAATTTGCATCAACGACGAGAAGGATTGTATTGAGAACGTAAACCACACAATTTTATGTCTCTAGGATTTGTGAATACTTTAAAAAGAAAGTCAAATAAGAAGTAAATTATTTTAGTCTCAGTAAAATCCTAATTGGCGTTCTTTTAACTATAAAAAAATATGCCTGCACTACCACGTCTTACTCATATCTAACTTAAGGGACCAAAAGCGTTGACGAAAAATCTTTGGGAGATGATTCTTTAACGAGATTTTTTACAGAAACGAAAAGTTAAAATAATTAATTTTATAGGAACTAAAAACACATTTAGCCCTATTTTATTTTAAAGGACTAAAATTCTTGCACAATCTTATAATGAATAAAAAAATATAACTTTTTAAGAAAAAACAAATAAAAAAGATAATTTTATAAGATATTAGAATATATTTAATTCTATAATTTAATACTACATTTTTTTTGTTTACTTTCAAAAAATAATATTAAAAATTAAACCTATCACACATGTTTTTCTATTTTCTATTCTTTAAAACAATTTATAAAATTGTAATTTTCATATAGATTTTTTTCTTTTTTAACAAAAAATATTTTTTTGTTATCAAATAGTTTAATGGTTGAAATTCACTATTTTTAAAGGTGAATAAATGGAACACTGCGGGTTCAAACCCTTCATTCTCTTAGTAGTGACACCAACTAGTCGTTTTGGTTATTCTTCTTCAAGAATCATAAGGGGGTCGTCAGAATTCTTTCCAGGCCCCACAAAGTTCCTTGTATTCAATATCTTAAGTTTACCACTTTTTCTTTTCACAAATGGAACTTGATTTACCTTTTCCCTCTTTGATATCTTGCTTTTGACCTATAATGATATCACATTTTTAGCGTAATTGACACATGAATAAAACTAAGTATTAATGACCATAGAATGACTCACAGGATCATTGTTTGATTTCCATATATGTCGACTCACCTACAGAGGGTCTGACATCAATATAAATTTCAATTTCACACTTATTTTTCTTAGCCAACAAAGATAACAATGACGCATCCTCACCATTTGTAAATGGTTTCAAATCTTTTTCCAAACTACCACCTTCATGTTTCCACCATATTTTCACACCATCAAGATTGAAGTCTGTATCCATAGTCTTATTTAGATCTTGTGATTTAAAGGAGGACCAATATTCATAGTGTTGTCCATTGTATGCATGTCTATCCCCACCCTCATATCTTAAGGTGGAGTCTTTTACAAAAGAATCCTTAGTGTAAAATACCACCTTAAGCAAACCCATCTCTTGAAAATTGCACATATGGTAAAGGCTAATTTTGTAAAATATTCATATAAAGTACAACAATTCAGACAACAAACTATAAAGTGAGCATTAAATAATCAGTCAATGTATAACCCTAAAAACTACAATCAATATTCGCTTATTATATTCCTTTTTCATATGCAGATGAAACTGTGGGACATAGGAAAACGACATAACTCTAAAAATGGAAAATAGAATGAGATATGTGAGAGAAACCTATCTGAAACACAAAACACCAAAGACCACAACTTTCTAGGACCGACCGACTTTAAGGACCACACCAACCTTCTTACAAAGCTACTTGAGTTCGTCAACCTTCGTTAACAATAATTTGCATCAACGGCGAGAAGGATTGTATTGAGAACGTAAACCACACGATTTTATGTCTTTAGGAATAGTGATTACTTTTAAAAGAAAGTCAAAGAAGTAGTAAATTATTTTAGTCTCAGTAAAATCCTAATTGGCGTTCTTTTAACTATAAAAAAATTTGTCTGTACTACCACGTCTTACTCATATCTAACTTAAGGGACCAAAAGTGTTGACGATAAATCTTTGGGAGATGATTCTTTAACGAGATTTTTTAAAGAAACGAAAATTTAAAATTGTTAATTTTATAGGAACTAAAAACACATTTAACCCTATTTTATTTTAAAAGGACTAAAACTTCTTGCACAATCTTATAATGACTAAAAAAATATAACTTTTTAAGAAAAAACAAGTAAAAAAGATAATTGTATAAGTAATAAGAATATATTTAATTCTATAATTTAATACTACATTTTTTTTGTTTACTTTCAAAAAATAATATTAAAAATTAAACCTACCACATATGTTTTTCTATTTCTTATTCTTTAAAACAATTTATAAAATTGTAATTTTCATATAGATTTTTTTCTTTTATAAAAAATAAAATAATTTTTTTTGTCAAATAGTTTAATGGTTGAAATTCACTATTTTGAAAGGTGAATCAATGGAACGCTGCGAGTTCAAACCCTTCATTCTCTTAGTAGTGACACTAACTAGTCGTTTTGGTTATTCTTCTTCAAGAATCATAAGGGGGTCATCAGAATTCTTTCCAGGTCCCACAAAGTTCCCTGTATTCAATATCATAAGTTTACCACTTTTTCTTTTCAGAAATGGAACTTGATTGACCTTTTCCCTCTTTGACATCTTGCTTTTGACCTATAATGATATCACATTTTTAATATAGTTGACACATGAATAAAACTAAGTAGTAATGACCATAGAATCACTTACAGGATCATTGTTTGATTTCCATATATGTCACCTCACCGCCAGGTGGTCAGACGTCAATATAAATTTCAACTTCACACTCATTTTTCTTAGCAAACAAAAATAACAATGACACATCCTCATCATTTGTAAATGGTTTTAAATCTTTTTCCAAACTACTACCTTCATGTTTCCACCACATTTTCACACCATCAAGATTGAAGTCTGAATCAATAGTCTTATTTAGGTCTTGTGGTTTAAAGGAGGACCAATAATCATAGTGTTGTCCATTGTTTGCATGTCTATCCCCACCCTCATATCTTAAGGTGGAGTCTTTTACAAAACAATCCTTAGTGTAAAATACCACCTTAAGCAAACCCATCTCTTGTAAATTGCACATTTGGTAAAGGCTAATTTTGTAAAATATTCATATAAAGTACAACAATTATGACAACAAACTACAAAGTGAGCATTAAATAATCAGTCAATGTGTAACTCTAAAAAGTACAATCAATATTAGCTTATTATATTCCTTTTTCAGATGCAGATGAAACTGTGGGGCATAGGAAAACGACATAACTCTAAAAATGGAAAAGAGAATGAGATATGTGAGAGAAACCTATCTGAAACACAAAACACCAAAGACCACAACTTTCTAGGACGGACCGACTTTAAGGACCACACCAACCGTCTTACAAAGCTACTTGAGTTCGTCAACCTTCGTTAACAATAATTTGCAACAACGGCGAGAAGGATTGTATTGAGAACATAAACCACACGATTTTATGTCTTTAGGAATAGTGATTACTTTTAAAAGAAAGTAAAAAAAGTAGTAAATTACAGGCGAGTAAGTCTCCAAAGGTCGAGTATCCGGTAGATTGCGCAGTAACGTCGTTCATCTAAAAGACACAACCCTTAACCCGTAGTTAGCCGAACTACGGTTTGCTCTGATTCTCATTCCAGATGAGATACGTAGGCATAAGACGCGATATCTTAGCGAGCACACTCCCCTTTAGCCCATAGGTAGCCGAGCTACGAAGACTCTGATTCTCATATTCAGATGAGATACGTATGCAGTGGATGCGACATCCGTGCGAGTCATTTTCGTTTGACCCCCTCTTTTACCAAATAGTACATTAGATAAACCCACGCCCTTTAGACAAGAACAACAAGAGTGGATCCCGTAGAGTACTACGGATGCATAAGGGTGCTAATACCTTCCCTTCGCATAATCGACTCCCGAACCCAAGATTTGGTTGCGAGACCTTGTCTTTTCCTTTCCCTTTTCCAGGTTTACTTCGAGCGTTTCCTTTCCCTCCTTTGGGATAAATAACGCACGGTGGCGACTCTTCTGTCTTTTCTTTCTCGCCGGTTGTTTTTTCGCATCTCCTTTTTCAGGTTGCGACACCTACGAGGTCGAAGAGTTGGCACCAGATAGGCGAATTTTAAGAGTGAATGGATAATACTTGAAAAAATATAGGCCTCTCCTTCAAAAGGTCAAAATTTTGGCAGATTAAAATAAGACGTCAAAAAATAAAGTTGGAGATAATGATGTTAGATACCAACGGCAAAGGCACAAAAGATAAATATACAGTGCTAAAGGCAGATAACATTAATGTGGCTAGAAGCCATTGTGTAAATATTACAAAAAATGGACTGGTACAAAGCGAAAAAAAAAAAGCAGTCAAAGCTGGCCAAATTTGGATTAGAAAGATCTAAGTTCAAGATTATAGTGCAAAGACACAGGCTCCAAGGTGTCAGCATGGGCTTTAAGCGCGTCAAGCTTCTTTTCGACGGCCATAAGTTCTTCACCGACTACTAAGGCATCACCGGTGGTCTGCTCCATAGTGGCTTGAGCAGGCTTCAAGACCTCGTCGACAAAGAGGGCCTCCTCCTTAACCATCGATTCCAACTCATTATCTAAAGTGGCAATTTGACGCCGAAGGGCATCGATTTGTTGGCGCAGTTCAGTGGCCCTTGCTTGTTTAGAAGCCAAATCCTTTTGCCGACCCTCCACGACCCTCAACATACTGGTGACTTCCGCATCGGCACACATTACCAAATCCCATTTCTCCTTCACAGAGGCTTCAGTATCAGTAATCTGGCGCTCAGTGTTCCATACATTGTTAATATGGCGCAACATAGGCACCAGGATCTGTTCTAGAGCCGCCATTGCACGTTTGGCGTTTTCAGAAAGTTGAAGATCCTTTAGTTGTGCAAGCGCGCTCAGGATTCTGGACCAACAGCAGGTTCATTCATGAGCACGAAGGGAAGGTCAACATTTAAGGCGTGAACGCGGATCTTGTCCATAAGAATTTTAGTCTTCGTCGCCTCAGGACCTATCTTATCAGAATGTAGTTGGTCAGAATCTGAGGATACCTCACGAGATTTCACCAGATTACGTAGCCTGGCAATGGCTTCCAAAGCAGAAGGCTTAATCGCCAGCCCTGGGAAGGTCGAAGGAGAAGCCGCCGACGAAGAATTTACCTGAGGAGAAGCAGTCGACAATGGAGTAGCATGGGAGGATTGTTGTTTGTTGGTGTCGACACCGACTGGCCCCCGGGGATTCTGCAAGGAAGCTGAAGAGAGACTCGAGTCAGAACTAGTCGAACTGGAGTCTAGATACGTCGTAGGACTAGTGACCGAATCAGAGTCACTGTCACTGATCTAGAGTGGAAATTCGATAAACTCACCAGCGGTGTCGACAGATTGAAAGGGGAGAGCTAAGGAAGACACCGGCGACACGGGAGAATAGTCAGCCACAGGCTGAGTCGGCTCAGTGGAAGCATCACCCTGCAGAAAGAAAACTGTGTAAGAGAAGCGCAACAAGATTACAAAGAGATAAATAGGGATACAGGTAAATACCTGTGCATATGCAGGGGAAACTGCATCCTGATGTGTGTCCTCCAGGGCAGTAGCAAGGGAAGGACCAATCAACGGCGAAGCTCCCACGACTGGAGTAGGGGCCGCACCAAGGGTGGGAGCGTCGACTGCAGGACTGTCGGCATCTGTGACAAGGACCTCTGAAGGAGGTGTTGTGTGATGTCTCTTCCTTTTATTGTCACCACTCTTGGAAGGAGAGTCATGTTTCTTCCTTTTGTGGCCATGATGGCTTTTGGATTTATGGTGGGAGGTGTGCTGGAGACACGAAGAGAGGTTGTAAGCAATTAATCTAGCCAAACAAGTGGATGAGCCGACAAGAAATACCTCAGTGCCTGAGGGAGCTGAGCGTTTGTGTTTTTTGGATTTTTTGGAGGCAGAAGAGCCAGTAGGCTATGTCGAGCGTGGTTGACCCTGCGCGTAAGTGAAACATTAGCAACCACGTAGTGTCCCTTTTAGAAAATAAAAGAGAATGGAGATGCTTCAAATAGGAGCATACAAAAGAGCTGGTTTTCTTCAAGACTTGAGATATGGGGCGCCTATCATCATCAAAAGATTTCTCAGGAGCACCCTACAGGAGAAGAGAGGATGGCTGAGAACAAAGAAAAAAATCAAAGGAGATAGTGAGGCAGCCAGAGTCGAACCTGAGCCTTTTGTGGCGAGGGAGCAGTTTGGTCGGCAGAAACAGAGCCTGCAGGATTTAGTGGGAGCGCTGCAAATAAATAAAGGAAATGCAAGTAAGTGACCAGATTCAGCTAAACGAGAGTATTAAAATTTCCAGAGAAATGTTACCAAGTTGCGTGGTTTCAAACACACTAACATATTAAGGATCAATATGAAGCGGTCCTGAGTACTCAGGCATATAATACTTCGTGGGGACCACTCTGTCGGCTTTTCTCTTTTTAGAGGCATTCTGCATGTACGAAGTGGGACAATAGAACCATACTGGAACCAAATGGCCAAAGGCCAAAGCCAGTGGACTAGATGGCAGAGGAGGGAATTTGACTTTTCCGGAGTGAAGAGCGTAAAGATATTTGTCTCTCACGTAAGCAGGGATTTTGAGTTTAGAAAGTTGATCGGTTACTTTCGCTTTTAGTTCGGCCGCAGCTTCCCAGATGGTCCCACGAAGATTATCTGGTCGATACACAACTTGGAAATAATCCTGGAAAGCACGAATTTGTTTAACATGAAGAGCCTTACATTTAGTCGACTTCGCCTGCAAACAAACAAAAGCCTCAGTTAATTCAAAAAGTTTTACATCAGGATTTCCAACATAAAGGGCAAAATATGCCTGCCACCAATCATGCAATTCCTTGGTACAATAGTGGGCTGGTCGAAAAGGGAGAGAGGGAAGATGCGGTCGGTTTTTCCAAATCTGTTCAAGCTCCTCATCGACCTCGCTCCAAGGTTGGCCGCAAAGGATATTGGCAAGTAGTTCTTGCGAAGAAAATAGAGGTTTGGGGATGAATTGACAGAGACCAAATTGCCTGGCCACAAGGTTAGGCTGGTAAGCTACCAGACCAGGATTGCTACTGGCAGTCTCCGCCGACAAGAAGCGGGGGACCAAAAACCGCCTCCAAATGAGGAAAGATTCAGTCCTTAGTTCCCCATAAGCCGGAGGGAAAGGCCTGGTAAGTCACTCAGGACCCTCAGTTTGATGGCAAAAGGGTGCCATAGAGGGTAAAAAGTCGACACGGGTCAACATGATGTCGAAGATGAGGCGAAACACTCGAAGGTCTGGGAAGTTCTTGTCAAGAGGTGTCAAGGGGATCATCCGTTTCCATATAATATGTCGTTCCTCTAGAGGACACGCAACCCTCCTCATCCCATAGGGGGCTACCTCTTTGGAGAAGGTGGCATTGAGCCACAATTGCAGGAACCAGAAAGGGCCATGAACCAATACGTTCTTCTTCCTGGAGTTTTCAGGGTCGAAGAGCCGACTCTGGAAGACAACCTCAGATAGAGATTCATAGAGAGAGGCTAGTAACAGCTGGCCTAAAGCAACTTCACGCTCTTGATGCAATTGGGTTGCCAGGAGAGCAAAGTGTTTGGCTACCTGCATAGACCTGGAGCAGAAAACAAATCGTGACAGCCAAAGAGTCAAGAACGCCACATGTTCTTCGTCGGTCACGGGGCCTGCAGAGGTGGAGTGATGGTCGATAAAATTGTTGTATGTTGGTTTGCATGAGTCACCAACGTCGAACCGCAAGGAGACTGGGGCTACGACCTCACAATTGAAAACTTCGCCAGTCGGTCTCAGCCCAGTGATCACAACAACATCTAGAAGTGTCGGCGTGATCATGCCACATCTAGTATGGAAGGATTTGGTCGAACTCTCCCAAAATTGAAGGGCGGCTAATAACATGCCACAATACTGGGGTGGGCCACAGCGGGCAATCTGCAAGAGGGTATAAATGCATGTCCTTTTCCAGTGGTCGATTTTCTCCGTTTTCAACCGGTCCATCCAAGCACAAAACTTAGGACAATTCCAGGGGGGCGGTTCTAAAGTTCCTATCGACGTATCGAAGGGAGAATGGTTGTTGAGCTGATATCACAGGTTCAGAAATATGACTGGCGGGAAAAAGGGAAGAGTCATTTTTGGTGATCTCTGGGTGTCGGTTTTCTGGGAGAGGACCTAGAAACGCTAAGGGTTCGTTAGCCAGAGTAAAATGAATCAATACCTGAGAATGCCAGATTTTATCCTTTTCTTCTACCAATGGAGGCTCAGGGACATATTCCCTACCATCAATGTTGATAGGGTGCGAGAGTTCAGCAGCTGAAGGTTTGTTGGAGGTGGCCATGGAGATAACAAGAGAGTTTTTCGTTATAGAGTAGAAGATGGTTTCACAGGAAAAAAGCAGAAGACAAGTGAGGACAAGGGAGTGCTGAATCAAGAATGCTAAAAAAGAGAAGAAGAAAGAAGAATGAGGGTTTTTATATCCCTTAAACCCTGAGCAAAGGAGAGGGAGCGGTTACACTTCCATGGCCGACACGTAGACTCAAGTTCCCACGCCTACAAACACGTGGAGGAGAGAGGGTAAACGAAAAGACAATAACGTTCTGTTTTGGAGACGTGAAGTGACGTAGAAGTGATTTTGTGCGTCTCGAGGGGAAGTAGAAGCACTCACCATGATTGTCTGACGTCACCAACATGGGATACACAGAGGTCCCACTAAGTAGAAGCGGGAATAGTTAAGGGTAAGTCGATAGTTTCAGAGATGCCATCATCTCATCATCATCATCGACAGTCGAAGACGACATCTCTGGGGGGAATTTTGTTACCATGAAATATTCCTAAGGCAGGTTTAAAGCACAAACAATGGAAAAAGCCCTATGAGTATAGGGAGCATACCTTACCAAAAGGAAGGAGGATGGTGAAAGAAAGCAAGAAAGAAAAAGGGCGAAGCCGACAGGGAAGGATGGCTCCGTCGGCAGGCCGTTATGTCGACCAATGCTAAGTTTTGGGACTTAAGAGATTCTAAGCGAATTTGTAGAAAACAGCTTCGCCCTAACATCTGGGCGGGAGAAATTTGAAATTTAAAATAAAATAGCAGTTCCAAAAGGAATAAGAGCGCCATAACATGGAGCAGTTAGCAAGACATGGGTGCGGCGGTTATGCAAGTTGTGGGTCATAACATCTGCTAGCTTCAAGGAGGTTAGCTTAGGAGTAGTTCCTCTAGTTTAGTATAAATAGGAGTATCCCATAAGGGGTTTAGAGGTGTTCACTTTGTACTATGAAACCACTTGTAAGAAAACTTCCCATTCCCAGCGTGAGGAAGCAAGAGTTTCTCTGAGAGTGTTATGTACGTGAATCACCACATTTATTTCAATGCAACTTCCCTACTTTTCAATTGTTCCCGTTGAACATTTTATCTTAATTTCTTTTTCTTTTGATTTATCATTTTACGTTGTCGTTTACGCTGTCGACACTGACTCTATCACGATCATAGAGTTTACCAAAAGCGTGTTCATAGTATACATCTTTTGAATGTTATAGCGCTGTCGGTCACAAGTCACCTATAGGCGATAACATTGTCCAAAACGTTCGTGTGGAAAACCATACACTTGTTCGACACTTTGTTGGGAGCCGTTCCTCACAAAGTCATTTCGTTGAAGCTTGAACAAGTATCACTTGCACTAGCACATGTCCTAGGATCAACTGGTCGATCCTGCAAGTAACCCTTCGTTTTAAGACCAGGGAGGACCAGCGGTTGCTTACCAATTTCCACAGTAAACACCACCTCCATGTTTCCACCACATTTTCACACCAACAAGATTGAAGTCTGAATCCATAACCTTAGTTAGATCTTGTGGTTTAAAGGAGGACCAATAATCATTGTCTTGTCCATTGTATGCATGTCTATCCCCACCCTCATATCTTAAGGTGGAGTCTTTTACAAAACAATCCTTAGTGTAAAATACCATCTTAAACAAACCCATCTCCTGTAAATTGCACATATGGTAAGGGTTAATTTTGTAAAATATTCATATAAAGTACAAAAATTTAGTCAACAAACTATAAAGTGGGCATTAAATAATCAGTCAATGTGTAACCCTAAAAACTACAATCAATATTAGCTTATTATATTCCTTTTTTAGATGCAGATGAAATTGTGGGACATAGGAAAATGACATAACTCTAAAAAATGGAAAAGAGAAAGAGATATGTGAGACAAACCTATCTGAAACACAAAACACCAAAGACCACAACTTTCAAGGACCGACCGACTTTAAGGACCACACCAACCTTCTTACAAAGCTACTTAAGTTCGTCAACCTTCGTTAACAATAATTTGAATCAACGACGAGAAGGATTGTATTGAGAACGTAAACCACACAATTTTATGTCTCTAGGACTTGTGAATACTTTAAAAAGAAAGTCAAATAAGTAGTAAATTATTTTAGTCTCAGTAAAATCCTAATTGGCGTTCTTTTAACTATAAAAAAATATGCATGTACTACCACGTCTTACTCATATCTAACTTAAGGGACCAAAAGCGATGACAACAAATCTTTGGGAGATGATTCTTTAACGAGATTTTTTACAGAAATGAAAAGTTAAAATAATTAATTTTATAGGAACTAAAAACACATTTAGCACTATTTTATTTTAAAAGGACTAAAACTTCTTGCAAAATCTTATAATGACTAAAAAATATAACTTTTTAAGAAAAAACAAATAAAAAAGATAATTTTATAAGAAATAAGAATATATTTAATTCTTTAATTTAATACTACATTATTTTTGTTTACTTTCAAAAAATAATATTAAAAATTAAACCTATCACACATGTTTTTCTATTTTATATTCTTTAAAACAATTTATAATATTGTAATTTTCATATAGATTTTTTTCTTTTTTAACAATTTTTTTATTGTCAAATAGTTTAATGGTTGAAATTCACTATTTTTAAAGGTGAATAAATGGAACACTGCGGGTTCAAACCCTTCATTCTCTTAGTAGTGACACCAACTAGTCGTTTTGGTTCTTCTTCTTCAAGAATCATAAGGGGGTCATCAGAATTCTTTCCAGGTCCCACAAAGTTCCTTGTATTCAATATCATAAGTTTATCACTTTTTCTTTTCACAAATGGAACTTGATTGACCTTTTCCCTCTTTGATATCTTGCTTTTGACCTATAATGATATCACTTTTTAGCATAATTGACACATGAATAAAACTAAGTAGTAATGACCATAGAATGACTTACAGGATCATTGTTTGATTTCCATATATGTCAACTCACATACAGATGGTCTGACGTCAATATAAATTTCAACTTCACACTCATTTTGCTTAGCAAACAAAGATAACAATGACGCATCCTCACCATTTATAAATGGTTTCAAATCTTTTTCCAAACTACCACCTTCATGTTTCCACCACATTTTCACACCATCAAGATTGAAGTCTGAATCCATAACCTTAGTTAGATCTTATGGTTTAAAGGAGGACCAATAATCATTGTCTTGTCCATTGTATGCATGTCTATCCCCACCCTCACATGTTAAGGTGAAGCCTTTTACAAAACAATCCTTAGTGTAAAATACCATCTTAAACAAACTCATCTCCTGTAAATTGCACATATGGTAGGGGTTAATTTTGTAAAATATTCATATAAAGTACAACAATTCAGACAACAAACTATAAAGTGAGCATTAAATAATCAGTCAATGTGTAACCCTAAAAACAACAATCAATATTAGCTTATTATATTCCCTTTTTAGATGCAGGTGAAATTGTGGGACATAGGAAAACGACATAACTCTAAAAAATGGAAAAGAGAAAGAGATATGTGAGACAAACCTATCTGAAACACAAAACACCAAAGACCACAACTTTCAAGGACTAACCGACTTTAAGGACCACACCAACCTTCTTACAAAGCTACTTGAGTTCGCCAACCTTCGTTAACAATAATTTGCATCAACGGTGAGAAGGATTGTGTTGAGAACATAAACCACATGATTTTATGTTTTTAGGATTTGTGAATACTTTTAAATTAACTAATTTTATAGGAACTAAAAACACATTTAACCCTATTTTATTTTAAAAGGACTAAAACTTCTTGCACAATCTTATAATGACTAAAAAAATATAACTTTTTAAGAAAAAACAAATAAAAAAGATAATTTTATAAGAAATAAGAATATATTTAATTCTATAATTTAATACTACATTTATTTGTTTACTTTCAAAAAATAATATTAAAAATTAAACATATCACACATGTTTTTCTATTTTCTATTCTTTAAAACAATTTATAAAATTGTAATTTTCATATAGATTTTTTTCTTTTTAAAAAAAAATAATTTTTTTGTCAAATAGTTTAATGGTTAAAATTCACTATTTTTAAAGGTGAATAAATGGAACGTTGCGGGTTCAAACCCTTCATTCTCTTAGTAGTGACACCAACTAGTCGTTTTGGTTCTTCTTCAAGAATCATAAGGGGGTAATCAGAATTCTTTCCAGGTCCCACAAAGTTCCTGGCAGTGGCGAAGCTAGATAAAAAAATTTGGGATGACCGCTAACATTAAATTTAAAATAAATTCAAAGTTAATTACTAAAAATTTAAATTACATGACTTAAAACTACCTTAAAGTAATGCTTTACGCGTTCCGAGTGACTTGAAATCGTCAATAATTGACTCCGAACTAATGCTTGCACTAATCTCCCTTTCAATATATACTGTCATGCTATCTCCAAGAAACCCATCCATCTTGTTTCTCAACTTAGTCTTAATAATTTTCATTGCTGAAAAAGACCTCTCAGTTGTGGCGGTAGAAATGGGAAGAGTCATGATAAGACGAAGTAGTCTATCAATCAAGAAGTAAGTTTCAGCCTGTCCAGATGCAACCAAACATGAACATAGTTCTTGAATAGTTGATAAATTATTAAAGTTTGATGCTTGACGAGCAACAAATAGAAAATGTTGGAGTTGAAATTGCAAATTATTCTTCTTTTGATCACTAAAATCCATAGGATAATATTTTTCCACTAAAGAAAAAATAGTATCAATGCTAAAAGCTTTATATCCATCCTTAGGAGATAAAGAACAAGAAAGAGTTAACAAATTCATTGCCTGCTCACTGAATCTGCTATTAAACTCTTGTAACTGTTTGTCAATGGTAGTGAAAAAGATTTCAACTTTAAAGTAATGTTGAATTGTGACTTGATTCTCTTCAAGACGGGAGCGTCCAAATCTTGTTGTTGAATGAACATCATTAAGATCAGGAATCTCAATACCATGCTTTTCACAAAAAGATACCACTTTAGTAAACAATATATCCCAACCATTTTCTCTCAAACCTTGAATAAGATGTTTTGTTGAACGAACCAAGTTCATAGCATGAACTACATCTTGATTTTTTTTGTAAGGCTTGACAAAGCATATTTGTTAATCCCATGATTTCTTTCATCAAGTGCAAAATAAATATAAAATCAAATGCCTTCAAGTAATTGTAACAACTATCTGCATCCCCACGTGCAGAATAACTCCCTCTATCTTTTGCAATTTTTTTTAAAACTAAACAAGTTGCTTCATACATGTTTATCAAGTTAGAAATTGAATCGTAATGTGATCCCCAACGAGTATCTCCAGCTCGTTTCAATGTACCAACTTGATTTGCACCTTTACCAGTTACAATCTCATCAATCTCTAACAAATAAGCAATTTCTTCTAATTTGGCAGCTTGTAACTCATCATGACGCTTTGTAGAAGAACAAACAACATTCACAATAAAGATCAGCTTCTCAAAAAATTTATGAACAAGTTTGACTTCTCTTGATGATGTAACTAATGCAAGTTGCAATCGATGAGCAAAACAATGAACATAGTATGCATAAGGACAATCCTTCATAAAGAGGGCTTGTAAACCATTCCATTCTCCTCTCATATTGCTAGCACCATCATACCCTTGGCCACGAATGTTAGAAACATCAAGGTTATGTCGAGAAAGTATATCACATATTGTTTCCTTAAGAGTTAAAGATGTGGTGTCTTTAACATGTGCCACATCAAAAAATCTCTCTTGTATTAAACCAACTTTATCAACAAATCTTAGTACAAGAGCCATTTCTTCCTTTTTTGACTCATCACGAGCTTCATCAACAATGATACAAAATTTGGAATCACCAATTTCCTCACGAATACTCTTTTTCACACTACTAGAAAGAATTTGCAAGAGCTCTTTTTGAATTTGATGTGAAGTATACTTGCAATTTTGTGGAGCATTTTCCAACACAACTTTTGCAACTTCATCATTGTAGGATGCTAAAAGTTTCAATAACTCAAGAAAGTTACCTTGATTTCTTGATTTTCTACTTTCGTCGTGACTGATGCGTGCTTTTCGCAAGTATACGAACGCGTCAGAGTAATATAAAAGATTGTCGAATCCACAAAGACCAAGTGTCAATCTATCGTTATCTATTGTTATGGTGTTTATCAAAGGCAATCTAAATAGGTATTTTTAGAGTGTGTAATGAAAAGTAAAGTATTAAATACAGTTCAATTAATAAAGACAGGGTCGAATGTAATTCACATAATCAATTAATAATCCAAGTACTTGCTAATAGAACTACTTATGGGCAATGTTTCCTACTTTGAAAAGAACCAATTTAACGGGAACTGTCGCTTTCGCGTATTCAGAACCGAGTTGTACTCCCTAATCAAACCCTCTTATTGTCACTTATAAAAAGGCGCGCATTGCGTTAGAGTAGTAAACCTATTTTTAAGAAATGTAGTATCTTGACTAAGTTGAAAAGTATTTTAACCTGGATTTCTTAACCAAAAGAGGTTCTCACGAACCAGACTCTAAACTTATAAACGCGTCTGAAAATAGTTTTAAAATCTATTTTCTTCTTAAATTAAGACTCCTAATGAACTAAACAAAGCGCTTTCGCTGTTTTTGAAATAGTTAAAAACAATTAAGTTTAAATAGACGTTGGACGGCTTTCGATCTTACCCAACGGAAATTGAATTGCGGGAAAACTTAAGTTGAAAGTTAAAATAGCCCTTAAGTGTTTCTACGAACAATTGTATGGATTATCGGTTCAATTACGATCCTTACATTCTAACCTTATAGATTTAGTTAGACATGGTAAAGTAAAAGTGCATTAATTTAAATAAAAGTAGTGCGAGTGCGGAAAATAAATAATTTAAAGCGAGTGCGGAAAATAAATAAAAGTAGTGCGAGTGCGGAAAATAAATAATTTAAAGCGGGTGCAAGAAATAAATAAAGTAAAGCGAGTGCGGAAAATAAATAAAAGTAGAGCGAGTGCAAGAAATAAATAAAGTAAAGCGAGTGCGAGAAAATAAATAAAGTAAAGCGAGTGTGGGAAAATAAAATAGATAAAGGCAAAGTAATAAAAACCTGCTCCGATCGGAGGGTTGACTAAAATGCAAAGCAGAAATGAAAATGGAGGCAGGATTAACTTCCTTCCAAAGTGCTCCAAACTCGATTACAGACTCGATCACAAAACTCAATTACACAATTGTGGTAACACCCCAATGCGAAGCGATTACCACTTTAAAATACTGAATATATGCCTAAGTGAAACAAAGTTTGCTTCTAAGTTTGCCTCTGCTCTAAGTTTGGATGATTGAAAAAGTGATTTCGAGTCTCTATTTATAGGAGAGTAAAATGATGGAAATGACAAGGAGGCCCTTCAACTTGAAAATGGGAGGGAAAACTTTTCCTCTTGTGGCGCCCGCCACAAGGCCAATCTGAGGCGCCTTAGTGGAAGTAGTGAGGAACGTGGCAGTTGAGGGAAGTTGAGCTAAGACACGTCATGACAGGGTCTATGGCACCAGCCACAGTGGGAGCCACAAGTACAAAATGCTGAATTTTAGGGTTTTTAGCTCTTTTTCACTCCTTTTCTCGATCGGGGCTCCGATTAAAGTAAAGACCTGAAAACAAAGAGAAACATAGTAATAACACAACAAAATGACAATAAAACTACTAAAATGCATGCGAAATCGGAGTCGAAAATACGGTGAATTTCAGTGTTATCAGTGACCCCTAAAAGCATAAGCTTGTAGTGTTAACCAACGAACAGTGTCAATTGAAGTCTTGAGTCGTAACCGATTATTCATTCTTTGACTTGAACTTTGCACTTGAATAACATTTCTAATATGACCATCTTGATTCAACAATTCTTGACAAGCTTTCATTGCATTGTTGTGTGATGAGCAAGGATCCTTCCCTATGTGTTTAAGAAAGGAACAATGTTTTTCATTCCTAACTTTCTTTCAATTTCTAAAACCCATAGAAATAAAGACAAGTGATCCGGGACATCCACTTAGTTTTTTGCTAAAAAGGTATCATGGTAAGCAATATGTGGCATCTTCAGATGGTGAATATTCTAACCATGATGGAAATATGCTAAACCAAGTATGTTGAAACCTTCTCGGATGATCCTCGTTATCGGACAAAGGATAGTTTTCTAAATGAATTTGATATGGACCCCATTTTAGATAAGCTCTTCGTATTGCATCCACTTGATTTGGTGGAAATTTCCAAATCGGAGGATGCTTTCCAGGATCGCGTTCCAAAGAATTTTCAAAACCATGATGCTCTTCAATTGTTGGATTCTCAAGAACTGTTTCAGATTCGGATGTCGGCATTATAATTTCTTCATCTCTCTCTTCTCTTTCAATTTCACATGCTTTCCTTTTGAAAAAATAATCAATTTTCCTATTATTCATCTTTACTCTTCCTATAATATCATATCAGATCCAAAAATCAATTTAGAGAACATAAAAATTAAAAGAGAAAAAAATTAATAAACTTAATTAATCAACTTTAATCCGTTTTCAAATACCGGTAACTTCACTATTAGAAATTAGCAGCAACAATGATTAAATAAACCTTATTACAGTGTATAATTATATTTGTAAATTACAGTGTTATGAATTGGCTTAATAAACCTCATATAGATTGTTTTAACACATCAAGAAAGAAGAACCCTAAAAATCTCAAAAACACCAATCAAGCAATCACTTTAATTTGTTACTTTTTATAAAAGAAGAATGAATAAAGTTTTTTACCTGTTAGATGCCGATCACTTTAATCTGTTCCGATTCCGGTGCCGGTAGCAAACCCATATGAGAAAGAAAGGAAAGATAGGAATTTTTTACCTTATCTGTATTTTAACTTAACTTTGAATGAAAAAGAAAAAATAAAAATTAATTTTAATTTAAAATAAGGATGTTTTAGTAATTTAATATATATGAATTAAAAAAAAAGTTGAGGGGTGGTCGTGGCCTTCCCACGTCCCCCCTCAGTTCCGCCATTGGTTCCTGGTATTCAATATCATAAGTTTATCACTTTTTCTTTTCACAAATGGAACTTGATCGACCTTTTCCCTCTTTGATATCTTTCTTTTGACCTATAATGATATCACATTTTTAGCATAATTGACACATGAATAAAACTAAGTAGTAATGACCATATATGTCAACTCACCTACAGATGGTCGGACGTCAATATAAATTTCAACTTTACACTCATTTTTCTTAACAAACAAAGATAACAATGACGTATCCTCATCATTTGTAAATGGTTTTAAATCTTTTTCCAAACTACCACCTTCATGTTTCCACCACATTTTCACACCATCAAGATTGAAGTCTGAATCCATAACCTTAGTTAGATCTTGTTGTTTAAAGGAGGACCAATAATCATTGTCCTGTCCATTGTATGCATGTCTATCCTCACCCTCATATCTTAAGGTGGAGTCTTTTACAAAACAATCCTTAGTGCAAAATACCATCCTAAACAAACTCATCTCCTGTAAATTGCACATATGGTAAAGGTTAATTTTGTAAAATATACACATAAAGTACAACAATTCACAAAACAAACTATAAAGTGAGCATTAAATAATCAGTCAATGTGTAACCCTAAAAACTATAATCAATATTAGCTTATTATATTTCCTTTTTAGATGCAGATAAAATTGTGGGATATAGGAAAACGACATAACTCTAAAAAATGGAAAAGAGAAAGAGATATGTGAGACAAACCTATCTGAAACACAAAACACCAAAGACCACAACTTTCAAGGACCGATGGACTTTAAGGACCACACCAACCTTCTTACAAAGCTACTTGAGTTCGCCAACCTTCGTTAACAATAATTTTCATCAACGGTGAGAAGGATTGTGTTGAGAACATAAACCACATGATTTTATGCTTTTAGGATTTGTGAATACTTTTAAAATAACTAATTTTATAGGAACTAAAAACACATTTAATCTTATTTTATTTTAAAAGGACTAAAACTTCTTGCACAATCTTATAATGACTAAAAAAATATAACTTTTTAAGAAAAAACAAATAAAAAAGATAAATTTTTAAGAAATAAGAATATATTTAATTCTATAATTTAATACTACATTTTTTGTTTACTTTCAAAAAATAATATTAAAAATTAAACCTATCACACATGTTTTTCTATTTTCTATTCTTTAAAACAATTTATAAAATTGTAATTTTCATATAGATTTTTTTCTTTTTTTAAAAAAATAAAATTGTTTTGTCAAATAGTTTAATGGTTGAAATTCATTATTTTTAAAGATGAATAAATGAAAGGCTGCGGGTTCAAACCCTTCATTCTCTTAGTAGTGATCCCAACTAGTCGTTTTGGTTCTTCTTCTTCAAGAATCATAAGGGGGTCATCAGAATTCTTTCCAGGTCCCACAAAGTTCCTTGTATTCAATATCATAAGTTTATCACTTTTTCTTTTCACAAATGGAACTTGATTGACCTTTTCCCTCTTTGATATCTTGCTTTTGACCTATAATGATATACCATTTTTAGCATAATCGACATATGAATAAAACTAAGTAGTAATGACAATAGAATGACTTACATGATCATTGTTTGATTTCCATATATGTCAACTCACCTACAGATGGTCGAACGTCAATATAAATTTCAACTTTACACTCATTTTTCTTAGCAAACAAAGATAACAATGACGCATCCTCATCATTTGTAAATGGTTTCAAATATTTTTCCAAACTACCACCTTCATGTTTCCACCACATTTTCACACCATCAAGATTGAAGTCTGAATCCATTACCTTAGTTAGATCTTGTGGTTTAAAGGAGGACCAATAATCATTGTCTTAGTTAGATCTTGTTATAATAGTTTAATATAAAAACAAAATCTAAATTTATTTAAACAAACAATAAGTTTTTTTTTTCATTTATAGAAATTATTATATATAGATAAATAAAACTAAATAAATATCAGTTCAATGACATGTTATGATCACCACAATTACTTTGTTAAATATTTAAAAAAATGTACTTAGAATTGCCAAATAATCCTATTTTTTTTCTTTCTCATGATAACAAATAGTTAAATTAATATTTTAGTAACACCTAACATTTATTTCTTCAACTCGCTAAGGGCTGACTCTGTCCACTTAACAATGTATATAAGAAATTCTTAACACTTATTTCAAAACACACCTCCTAACTAGAAAGAGAAATTTCTCCTAACTAACTCTAACAATATTTCTTAGTAAATCCCTCACTCATTCCCTACCTAACTGAATTTTGAAGGGAGAAAGTAAGTTACAATTTGTAAACCGCAATAAAAGGCATAATAACACTTCCTATCCAAAGTTGACCATCTTTCTCCTCAACTTGACTCACAGCTCTAACAACTTTTCCTTCAGTGTCTTCCAATATCTGCAGCAATTTACCTTTAGGACTATACTTCACAATCACACCATGTTGGTTTCCTCCAATTAGAAACAGGAATTGAAACTTTGTTGGTATAGGAAGCTTAATTATAAATTTTCTTATCCTTGGATATAAACCAGTAAGGTATGCATACATAGATCTTCTATTGGGAAGTGCAACCCAAAAATCACCATCTTTGTTCACCCTCACATTGTCGGGAGTTCCAGGTAAGACCGCAAAAATCTCTGAAGTTCCAGCCTTTTCTCCTTTTAGCCAATATTTACGTAACCTACACAGTAAGAAACCGTTGGTTTAAAAAAGTAACACAGTCGCATGTTTTCTGACAAACAAGTTTTTATAGGAATAGAAACAAAACGGACAACTAGCTGCGGCGTTATCCCTTTTTGAATGACAAAATCAATATTCTTATTAGTTATATCCATTGACTTAGGAGATACATAATTATTATACATGCATAAGTTTTTTAACTCTGTAATAGATCAACTGCTTTTGATATGGGAATATAATTACTATCACACATACATTTTTCTATCCAAAAAATAGAAGACGGCTAGCTAAAGAGATGTGATTTACTGACCTGCCAATAGTCCCTTCACAAAAAACAAAGAAGGAACCATCTTTACTTAAGGAAATGCCATTCGGGAATTGAACGTTTCTCACAAGAACAGTGGTTTCCTTTGTTGTAGGGTTGTATTTCAAAACCTTGCCACTATCATCCCCGGATAAAACCAGCTGGATGAAATTCCTGTTAACAAATAATGTCAGAAACAAGACAGAAGAAACAATCCAATATCTTTAATAAAATACTTTCCTTGCTTACAAAATGACGAGAATTTCAAAAAGTTGCATGCAAATTCAGAGTCTAGAAGTTTAACAACAAAAACATACCTCCTCTGATAAATTTCACTGCTTTCGGTAAAATAAACATTTCCTTCGGCATCTACATCAACATCATTAGTAAATCTGAGAGGCACCCCTTCAGCTTCAGTTGTAAGCGACGTTGCTAAGCCTCCCTCGGGCCCCACCTTCATGAGTCCAAAATATGCATCTGCAATGTACAATTCACCTGTTTTCTTGTGAAATCTAAGTCCTAAAGGCCTTCCACAGATATGTTCAGTCTTCACATAACTAAATGGTGTTGCAGCTTCTATAGGAAGAGGATTACATAATGACCTGTTTTTGGAGTTACTGTATCTTGTGTATTATGTTAAAATATGAATTATATACTGATTTTACATTGAAAGCAGGCTATTTATAATCTAAAGAATGAACAAAAGATAAGAGTTTTGAGAAAGGAATTGTGATGTAACGTACCTATTGGGCGAAGTGTAAGCAAAATCAACCCAATTATGGTGATGATTGAGGAACAAGATTCTACCATCAGCAAGACCGGTGTAAGGTCCACGACCAAGATTGTCAAAAGCAATGCTCTCAGGGCCTTGTACTTGGTTCAAAAACCTAATATGAGAGTTTTGCAGCAAGTTGTGCTGATCTCTGTCATTAGGAAGTTCAGACCATGCGGGCATTTGAACCTTTTTGACCTCAAAATTAGGGAAATTTGCAATGACACTGTGGTTGAATGGGTCCAAACCGCAGTATAGTGCGAACAAGAGAAAGATAGCGGCAAAGATTTGAGTAAAAGTCATGGTATTGGAATGAGAGAGAAATGAAAGATTGAAGGTTGAAGATATTAGTTGTTGAGTGAGTGAGAGTCAGTGTACTTATTAGTGATGAATGGCTGTGTTTGTTGGTGTAGTGAATAGTGAAACTTTGAGATGAGGTTTTATATCGAAAAAAGATAAATATCTGCCGACAGTTGTCTCTTAGTCTTACCAATAGTGTTCAATAAAAAAATCTAATCATTTCTATTTATTCATTTTGAAGTAAATCAACCATTTAAATCCAACACAAATAGGGTCTTAGAGACTACTATAAAGACAAGTCAAATGTCCAATACAATTAACGTGTTAGAGGTTACTACAAAGACAAGTGAAATGCTGCAAGCGGTTAGGGAGAGACTACAAAAATTTCAAGAGATAGCAATTTAATTACTTCATCCACTCGAAGAAATATAATTGGTCAAAGAAGACCATTTTCATCATCAATAGATAGAACAGACAAAAGTCTTTTAAAACGGTCTCTGAAGTCCTTAGGATCATCCACAAAAGATGCTAGCTTCCTCAATTCCTTAAGATTAGGACATCTGAAACTGTATTTCCCAATATTCCTTCTTCCAATATCCATAATCAAAATATCTACGATGTTTTAAAAAAAGAATCTCTAAGTTCCTTGAAGACTGAGAAAAATGCTCATGAATGCAATAAATGCATGATGCAGAAACCACAAACAAGATCACACAAGACACACAAGCAAGATCCAAAGATTTGGAGTCACGAGCGTGGAGTCAAGGGTAAGAACCAACACACAATGTATGTACTAAGGTATAACCACCTATAGAACAAGGTTGTAAAAAATTCCCAGAGTCATAGTTCCATCTTTTGGATTTTATCGGTTTAAATGACTACTCACTGTATACGTGCGTTTTCGACGCCATGAGATTTGGTGTAAGAAATGATTTTTTCGACAAATGATGACATGGGTTGGAACGATTTGGTTGATAAGTGTTGATTCGACACTTCGACAAAATGGAAGTTTTGATATTTCGACAAAGATATTTGCAACTAGAAAAGCACTTTCGACGAGACACGGGAGACATTGCAGTATGTTGATAATTCGACAAAAATCCTGAAGGAAGGCGTCATTTCGACTTAATGTATAAATTTGAGTTTAAAAAGTTGTGACGTTTGGCAGAAGACGCGTGGAAGCATCTGGCGAAAGGAGGAAAGCCATGTGTCGTAGTTTTAGGATTTAGTCGTTAATGACAGTTATGTTATTTATGTATATATAGGGTAGTTATTATCTAAAAAGTGTGTGAAAAAAATTACTTATACAAAATTCCTGAAAACACTCAAAGTACCCGTGTGAGAGAAAAGAGTCATATTTGGAAAATGTATGTGTAAACAAACACCAATTCTTTCAAAGTTTATTTTATAAAGTTCAAAGTTCTTTACCAATTCCTTTTATGTTTTCCAGTCATTTATCTTTCTGCACTTTCTACTTTTCGATACTTTACATTTCATCAGTTAAATTCTGCCATTTGCTTTATCTTGTTAAATCTACATCTACTTAACATTTTAATCAACATATTTCGACGTAAAACACTTAGGGAACAGAAATGAAAGATATGAAAGTGATTTTAGACATCTTCAAGACCATCTAAATCTGCACATGTCCTAGGATTTGTGTGGTTGATCCTGCAAGTGACCCAATTCTACAAGTTTTGGTAAACCAGAGGTTGTTCGCCAAATTTCACAGCGAACAAATTGGCACGCCCAGTGGGACTGTGCAGAAAATTTAGAAAGTTAGATAATCACTAATCAAAATTTGTTCTTCATTGTATGAGACTGAGAAGCGGTAAATTAGCCGTGTCCGAAGTAGAAATACCTAAAAGAACAAGAATAAGGAAAATGGCGAACCAGCCAAATAATCCTAACGAATCCATCCCAGTATCTAACCCTGTCCCTTCGACAGAAGGCAATATAGGATCGGTCCCTGTGTCAGAGGCTGTACCTTCGTCAGCGGGGTCAATACCAGCGGTTTCGATGTCACAAAACGCGCCTAGTTCGTCCTTCAGGGCACAACAAATGCCCATTGGGACACCCCCCCCTGTGGGAAACACTTCCAGGCCTTTTGTAACGAATTTCACCATGCCTCCGCCTGGTAGGGAACAGCCCTTCGGAATGCCAACTTCGGTGATGGCAAGTTTACATAATTCCCCGTTAGTATATTCAGATTCAATGGCCAACGTGTCTTCACCCTTACAAGGGTCAGGATATGCTGGAAACGTGAGTAGACTGAATCAACAACCATTTTACGTGCCGCCGATAACAAATAATTCTGCGCAAGTGATTAGACAGCAGATGGACGAGAGTAATCATGATATGGTCCAAATGTTGACGCAACAAATGGGAGCGGTGTTTAATCCACTAATACAAAACACCACTCAAACAAACCAAGTATTGGCAGCGCAAATGACGCGCATTGCTGATTTCTTTGGAGTCCCTCAAACTCGACACAGAGAACAAGTGATTCATAACCCAGCGGTAGCGGTCCAGGAAGAGCCTACGATAAACCAGATACCGTTAGACAATCCTCAAACGAACGTCAGAAACCAAGAGGATGTAGTCGAACAGCCTCGTGTCGAAATCCCCATTCCACAAGAGCCTAGAAGGATAGTAATCCAGAGAGGCCAGGACGCGGATGCTGTATTGCAACAACGGATACGGTATAATAATCCGCCTGTCGAAAACAACTTGGCAGCCATGGTCGAAACGATAATGGCACAAAATGGGATGAACATGGGTTTGCAAAGGCCTAGTTACGCATCCCCACTATCAGAATACATTCTGCAAGAAGAACTGCCACCAAGGTGGAAAGTCCCTAAGTTCACAAAGTTCTCAGGGGACACTAGTGAGTCCACTATAGAACATGTGGCACGTTATCTGATCGAGGCAGGGGAGATAGCCCGTAACGAAAATTTGAAAATAAAATATTTCCCTAGTTCCTTAACAAAAAACGCGTTTACTTGGTTTACATCTTTGCCTGCAAACTCAGTATACACGTGGACCCAATTAGAAAGGCTGTTCCATGAGCAATTCTACATGGGACAAACGAAAATAAGCCTGAAAGAATTAGCCAGTGTCAAGAGAAAACACTCCGAACCAATAGATGATTATTTAAATAGGTTCAGATTGCTAAAGGCTAGATGTTTCACCCCAGTGCCAGAACATGAGTTGGTCGAAATGGCCGCAGGGGGACTAGATTATTCCATAAGGAAGAAACTAGATACCCAGTATCTGAGGGATATGGCACAATTAGCGGATAGAGTGAGACAGGTCGAAAGGTTAAGGGACGAAAAATTCAGGGCAAATAAAAATAAAAAAGAGAGGGTAGCCTATGTAGGGGTTCGCCAAGATGACGAGTTCGACGAAAACGAACTAAATAATTTCGACGAACAAGAGATCGACCTAGCAGAACTAAAGCAAGGCCCACCTTATTCGTGCAAAGTACTAACGCCGTCGAACGGGAACCCAGTCGAAGCCAACGATAAGTTCCCCAAAAGGACTTATACGTTCGACATTACTAAATGTGACGAAATCTTCGATCTGTTGGTTAAAGATGGTCAATTAATAAAACCACCAGGCGCTAAAGAACCGCCTGTGGAACAACAGAAAAAGAGAGGTTTTTGTAAATACCATAATTTTCTGGGCCATAAGACGTCTCGTTGTTTCCTTTTCAGGGATCTCGTGCAGAATGCTATCCGTGACGGAAGGCTCAAGTTTGGGGACAAACCAAAACAACAAATGAAGATCGACTCGAATCCTATGCAAGCAGTCGAAGCCCACTACGCTGAACCATCCGTCGTAAACATGGTGGAGGCCGAAGTTGCTCCTGATGGCAATTCGGAAATGGTGGAAGCCCCTGGAAGCTTCGACGCAAATGTCAACATGGTCGAGATTACTGATGATCTCGCAAGCCAGAAAAGAATAGAAACTACTGAAGGTTTCGACAAGAAGGACGGTGACAATGCTGTCGAGAATGTGGAGTTTCGACAAGAGGAGAATTGGGACCGCTTGGGACAGCCAAGTGGGAAATATGATTTTCTTGTGAAGTACAACGCGCCGGCAAGCTCTCAGATCGATATCGACACAATCCAACCAAGCGGCTGGGGAGATGCTTCTTCAGAAAACAATGAGGAAATAGTCGACGAAACGGAGCATACCCCTAATACGAAGGAGAGGGTTACTGAAGACCCAGCAATTGAAAACAAGGTTGCTGAAGGCTTTGATTCTGCCAAAACGAAGAATGGTGATATCGCCAACTGCGTCAACACTATGGGGCCCTTCAGTAAAGAAATCACAAAAATCAAAGCAGAAGCCGCTGACGGTCCTTCGAAGCCCGTGATCAGTGGGATTCTGCGTAGAACAATGGAAGACCCCAGAAAGAATTGGAACAAATGTTGTTGCAAACATGGTCCCAGAACCATATCTTGGTGCTGCTGCCCAGAGAAAGAGTTCGACCAGACACCAAAAGGCGTCGAAGGCGAAGAAGAGAGGCTCATCAGGAAGATGAACGAATTGAGCATCACCGACGAACGAACTGTTGGGGTAAATATGGTAGAAATATCTCAGAAGGACCAGGTCGAAGAGGGCGAAGATCGCCGTCAGAAAGAATACCAAAGGCTGGCGTACCCTAGAGAGGAGGAAAACTTAATGGAATTCATCAAGAGGTGCCAAAGGATGAAAACCGAAGTGATGTTGTGCCCACGCTGCAGCGCAGTCTTCGACAGGAAGGCAGCAACCAACCTGGAAGCGGTGGATAAGACCAAAAGGAAAGAGAGTTGGGGAACAGTGAGATACGACCCAAGGAGAAGTAATCACCACCAGTGGAGGCACGGAGAGAGACGCCAGAACACCTATAAACCATCTGACAAAGCCACAGACGACAAATGGGTTCAACCCATTAGGGACGCCCAGGGGCAGAAGAAATGGGGAAAGTTCGAGGTTCAGAGAGGCGCGTCGATGGAGGGCAAGAAGGAAATGGAAAAACACAAGCCAAGACCATACCCATCAGAGAATTACAAAGGCAAAAATCCCTCAGGTCCCAATGGAGGAGGTTCCAAAGGCAAAAGAGGGCAGAAACGGAGATGGCGAAAAAGAACATGAATGGTCCAAACGAAGCAGAATCTAGCAACAATCGTCAGACAAGGAGCAGGAAAGAGACTCCCCTCCAGATCAATCCTAGCAGAGTTGTCGAATCAGTGGCGTCGAAAGAGAAGATGCAGGAAGATGATGAAGTAACCGACAGTTTTAACTCTGACTCAGAGGCATCCTTCAACGTGATTTGCAACGTTGTCTCTGTTCTCCCTAGAGACTATGATAGAGTCATGGAAATTGAGGATGAAGGAGACGAAATGGAGGAAGAAACAATGGCACACAAGCCCGTCTGCTACTATGTGATGAACAACGGATGCGTCGAAGAGCAGAACGCTTTTTTCGAAAGACCAGACGACTCCATGAAAGCGCATTTGAAACCTCTGTTTATAAAAGGAAAGGTGGAAAATGTCGGCGTAAATAAGATACTGGTGGACGGGGGAGCGGCAGTGAATTTGATGCCCCACTACATGCTGAAGAAGATTGGAAAAGACGATTCGGACGCGAAGCCCCACAACATGGTGCTGTCGAATTACGAAGGGAAGATAGGAACAACTATGGGAGTCATCCAAGTGAACTTAACTGTAGGGACCATAACAAGACCTACGATGTTCATAGTCATCGCTTCAAAAGCCAACTACAACCTGCTGCTTGGTAGGGAATGGATTCACGGCGTAGGAGCGGTACCCTCTTCAATGCACCAGCGGATAGCCATATGGAGGCCAGATGGAATCGTCGAAAACATCGAGGCTGACCAAAGCTACTTCATGACCGAGGTAAACACCGTCAACAGCCAAAGCTTCGACAAAAACCTGGCTCATATACCTCCTTGCAGTCCGGCAGGATTCGACTTGAAGACGACAGACAATGCCTATTGTTCCATGTACCTGCATCCAACGCATGGATTCCAATGGGATAAAGAAGTGATTGGCGAGACTTACATATGGGGTACCACTCATATAGCGCCGACGGGATGGGGGAGTGAATTTGACAATGACGAGTGAACAATCAGCGATTGAAAAGATTACGGCTTACATAGCCGAAAACAAACTAAAAGAGGCCCTTGAGGCTGAAGTAAAAAATATGGCTGTCGAAGCCAACCAAGAGAACTCCAACAAACAATGTCCCCAAGAGGACGTTGCGGAAGATCATGTCACCAACCAAATGGGCGGATGGCAACACCAAAAGCTTGACGCCATTTACGACGACGAACCTCTGGGGTTCGAAAAAGATCCAGTGTCAACAAATGAGAAGATGGTGGCGCAGGATCCTTTAGAAGAAATAAACTTAGGAGTGGGGGCAGAACAGAGACCAACGTACATAAGCGCAAAAATGAACCCCCAGTTCAAGGTCGAAATAGTCCAGTTGCTGAAAGAATTCAAAGATTTCTTCGCATGGGATTATGACGAAATGCCTGGTCTTGACAGAAGTCTGGTCGAAATGCAGTTGCCAATAATGGAAGGGAAGAAGCCAGTAAAGCAGACTCCGAGACGCTTCGCACCAGAAATCCTGTCGAAGATAAAAGAAGAGGTCGAAAGACTTCTAAAATGCAAGTTCATCCGCACAACCAGGTATGTCGAATGGATTGCAAATATTGTTCCAGTAATTAAGAAAAATGGCAAACTAAGGGTATGTATTGATTTTCGAGACTTAAACTCGGCTACCCCAAAGGATGAATATCCTATGCCAGTGGCAGAAATGCTCATAGATTCTGCAGCCGGCCATGAGTACTTAAGTATGCTAGACGGATACTCTGGCTATAACCAAATTTTTATCGCTGAAGAAGACGTTCCTAAAACGGCTTTCCGTTGTCCTGGAGCCATAGGAACGTATGAATGGGTAGTAATGCCTTTTGGTTTAAAGAACGCTGGAGCAACTTACCAACGTGCCATGAATTCCATCTTTCATGATTTCATCGAAACTTTTATGCAAGTGTATATTGACGACATTGTGATTAAGTCTGTTTCAGGAAAAAATCATATAGATCATCTTCGACAATCCTTTGAAAGGATGAGGAAGTTTGGTTTGAAAATGAACCCACTTAAATGTGCTTTTGGTGTGCAGGCGGGTGATTTCTTAGGCTTTGTGGTCCATAAGAAGGGGATCGAAATAAACGAAAATAAAGCCAAGGCCATAATGGAAGCGAAAGCGCCATCAACCAAAAAGGGGTTGCAGTCTCTGCTAGGGAAAATCAACTTTCTCAGAAGATTCATCTCCAACCTCAGTGGGAAGACACAAGCTTTCTCTCCTCTACTTCGACTAAAGAAAGAAGACTTCGCATGGGGGAAAGAACAGCAAGCGGCTGTCGACAAGATCAAGGAGTACCTGGCTAATCCCCCAATCCTGATGTCTCCTTGCAGGAAAAGAAATATGAGATTGTACATTTCGGCATCAGACAAAACATTAGGAAGTATGTTGTGTCAAGAAGATGAGAATGGCGTCGAAAGGGCCATTTATTATCTCAGTAGAGTCCTGAACGATGCCGAAACTAGATATAGCATTATAGAAAAATTATGCCTATGTGTATATTTCTCTTGTATTAAACTAAAGCATTATATAAAACCTGTCGATGTATATATTTCTTCCCATTTCGACGTAATAAAGTATATGTTATCTAAATCTATTTTACATAGTCGAATTGGAAAATGGGCTTTAGCTTTAACAGAATACTCCTTGAAATACCTTCCTTTAAAAGCAGTGAAAGGACAAGTGGTCGCCGATTTCATAGCGGACCACTCTATAAACGAAGACGTAGAATACGTCGAACTGGAACCTTGGAAACTGTACTTCGACGGTTCCAGTCATAAAAATGGAACTGGCGTTGGGATGTTGATTATTTCTCCTGAAAAAATTCCAACAAAATTCAAGTACAAAGTTGAAAGTCTGTGTTCAAATAATGAAGCAGAATACGAAGCTTTGATCGCTGGACTTGAAATCTTGTTGAAATTGGGGGCAACAAAAGTCGAAATAATGGGTGATTCCGAACTGGTAATAAAGCAGTTGACGAAAGAGTATAAGTGCGTGAAAGAGAATTTGATCATGTACTTTGTAATAGCCAATAGACTTCTCAAGGCATTCGACAATGTCAGCTTCAGGCACATTCCTAGGTTGGAGAATCAAGAAGCGAATGATCTTGCTCAACTAGCGTCCGGATACAAGGTGTCGAAGGAAAAGTTAGAAGAAGCCATCGAAGTCAGAAGAAGAGTCGTATCCACCAGGTTGTCCCCATCATACCTAGAGTCAATAAGATTAGGATACGGTGACGAAGAAAACTTCGAGATATTCAACATAGATGATTCAGGAATAACAGACTGGAGAAAGCCTGTCAAAGATTATCTACAAGACCCAAATCAGAAAGCAGAAAGAAAGGTAAAATACAGAGCTTTGAGTTACGTACTTTTGGGAAATGAATTGTTCAAAAAGACTGCAGAAGGAGTTTTGTTGAAATGCCTGAGTGAGGACGAAGCCTACATGGCCTTGTCAAATGTACACAGTGGAGCGTGTGGCGCGCACCAAGCAGGTCACAAAATGAAGTGGCTTTTATTTCGACAAGGAATGTATTGGCCAACAATGCTGAAAGATTGTGTCGAATTCGCAAAAGGTTGTCAGGAATGTCAAGTACATGCAGGCATACCTCATGTCCCTGCAAGTGAGTTGCACTCAATTATAAAACCTTGGCCATTCAGAGGATGGGCGTTGGACTTGATCGGGGAGATTCGACCAGCTTCCTCAAAAGGGCAAAGGTACATTTTGGTTGGGATAGACTATTTTACAAAATGGACCGAAGCCATACCATTGGCGAATGTGGATCAAGAAGCAGTCATAGACTTTATCCAAAAATACATAATTTACAGATTTGGGATACCTGAGACAATAACAACAGATCAAGGATCTGTGTTCACTGGTAAAAACATGCAGAAGTTTGCACAAGAAACAGGTTTTAAGCTCCTTACTTCGACGCCTTACTACGCTCAAGCAAATGGGCAGGTTGAAGCAGCCAACAAGGTAGTGATAAACTTGATTAAGAAACATGTGGGAAAAAAGCCTAGAAATTGGCATAAAACTTTGGATCAAGCCTTGTGGGCTTGTCGAACGTCCCCCAAAGAAGCAACAAATTCGACTCCATTCAAGTTGACTTACGGACATGATGCAGTTTTGCCAGTCGAAATATATCTGCAGTCAGTTAGAGTGCAAAGGCATCACGAAATCCCATCAGATACATATTGGAGTATGATGATGGACGAACTAGTTGACTTAGACGAAGAAAGGCTGCGCGCGCTAGACCTAATAAGAAGACAAAAGAGGAGAGTCGAAAGATTTTACAACAAGAGAGTGAGATCCAAGACCTTCTTAATAGGTGATCTTGTGTGGAAAGTAATCCTTCCTATGGATCGAAAAGATAAACTAATGGGAAAGTGGTCTCCTAAATGGGAAGGACCTTTCCAGGTTTTGAGAACATTCTCAAACGGCGCGTATGAAATAGAAGAAATAGAGAAGGATAAGAGAATCCTAAGAATAAATGGCAAGTATTTGAAAAAATATAAGCCTATATTGCAGGAAATAAAAATAGTAACAGAATAAGTGCAAAACATAATTGTGATAAGATGGGCCAAATAAAAATGGCATTCAAAAGTTATTACAAAGAAAGCCTCACAGGGCTGAGAGTTGCTAAAATAAATTCGACTAAAAATTAAAATTGGCAAAAGTATCCTTCAAAGTGGCAAACTTCTGCCTCTGGAGTTGGAGTCGATGATCACAAAGACTTTTGTGAGTAGAGAGAGTCTCAATCTCTTGACTAAGTTGATGGGCTTTCTCTGCATGTCGAATACCCACCCTCAATTCTTCGTCAATCTCGCTCTGTTTGGGTTGCTGAATGGATGCCTTACGTTTCTCCTCTTGAGAGATTTTTTCTTGAAGGGCTGCTATCTGTGTTTTCCATTTTTGAATATTGTCATTGCAAGCAGCAACTTCTTCGACGTACGTTTCAGAAAGCTTTTGCAATTTTGAAACTTTGTCAGTCGAAGTCGAAACGGCATCCCATTCAGCAGTTTGAGTTTCAGACTTGGAGGAGATTTGAGCGGTAAGATCCCTTTGACGATGGAGATCCGCAGTGGCCAAGTCAATGAGAGTCATCAACTCCATCACAAAACTTCCAATCTCAGCAGAAGTTTCCAAAACATTCACTTGCTTCAAGAGTTTCTTAAGACTAATTTGAGCAAGGGAATTCTCTTCCAAGACTTTAAACAAATCAACATCAAGGATTTTCGTTTTGATCTTGGTCAGGAGGCTGCCAAGTGATGGTGCTTCAGAAGTTGCCCCAGAAGTGGTCGAACTACTCTGAGAAAAATCCTGGAAATTGAAACGGGTGCTAAGCATGGCTTTCAGATACTCTAAAGGTCTTTGCACTTTGAGATTTTCAAGCTCCTCGCGAGAGAAACTGGTCGAACCAGTTGATTTGCTACTCCCTTGGACCCGGCCAGGAGCAGGTGGAGTGTTTCGCGTCGAAGTATGCTCGACCTCTGTTCGTTTCGACTGATTGTCCCCATCTCTGGCAGCTTCATCTTCAGGAGTATCTTCGACCACAACCTCCATTTCAATATCATCACCCTGAGGTGCAGCACGTAATCCTGGATGAGGAGGAGATTCGTCTTCAGAGGCTTCACCCACAGTGGTGTCGAACTCTCCTACGGTTTGCATATCATGGTCACTGATGGAGACATCTTCCTCTGGGGCTATTTCCTCCAGAATTTTCTCAGGCGTTTTTTCCACAACCACTTGTTCCTGAAAATAAATTCTAAGATTTAGAAGGAAAGATGTAGGAAAGGTAAAACATATGCTGTCGAAATAAAAATTACCTCAGGAATTTCAGTATTAAAACTGGACTTCCCACTCCCCATATCTTTCGACTGAGGCTTGGCAGGAGAAGCACTGGCAGGATCCTTCCTGATTGGGTTAGCAATGGACCTTTGGGAAGAGACCTTCGTGAGTTTCTTTTTCTTCTGAGGGGGAGGAATTAACTCTGGAGATTCATCACCAGACTCTTCATTAGGGACTTTATCCTCTTCTTTCTCCTCTTCATTCTTTTTCTTTTGGATTGTTGGGGGTTTTCGACTTACCTAGTCATACAGGCCAAAGCCAGTTAGTTCCAAATAATGGAAGGAAAATAATAAGAAAAAAAAAAGTTTTGTACCTTTGTCGAAGGCTTTTTAGCAGTACTGGGCGACGCTTCGACAGCAGCTTTCTTAGCAGGGATCTTCACGGCTAAGGAAAGAAATAAAATTCAGAAACAAATATAAGAGATACATGATAAGACAGTTAGAATAACAGAAGGAAAAATCATATTTTTCTGTGAACACCTTCAAGAATGGTATCTTCCACGCGAACGTGTTCTATTCCAATATGAAGGTGTCCTGGATATTCGCCCAGATGATACTTAGTCGGAACCACACGCTCAGCAGGTTTTTGATACTTTTGACGAAGAATTTTCATAAAATCCCCACAAAGGAACCAGTCTGGAAGTGGAAAACCAAACGCCACCCCAAAGTCAGCAGTTGGCAAAGGAGGAAACTTTGGTGGATGACAATTGAAAGCAAGGTCATAGCGCGCCTCTGGTGAAAGAGTGGAAGGCAATGACAGTTTTTTAAACTTCTCTGTCAATTTGCGTTTTAATTCAGCCGCTGCTTCGCATATGGTTCGACTAAGATCATCAGGTCTATACGCAGTTTCAAAATATTTTTGAAATTTCTGTATTTCCTTAATATGTCGTTGAATACCTTTTTTGGTCCGATCCTGCACAAAAGCGAAAGCATTTGTCAAATGTGTAGCAAAAGCAGCTACGTCGAAAAATTTGTTGGAATAATAATCCTTCCACCATTCATCAAACTCAGGAGTGCATAGGAATGATGGTCGAAAAATAACTGGTCGAATGTCGAGAGAAGCGTCAGCTAGTTTCTTCGACAGCTCTTTGCCTTCGTCTTCAGTGTGAAGGGAGTTATAAAAAATGATGGATCCCTTTTTGGGAAATATAGGTTGAGGTTTGATTTGGATTAGACCAAACTGTCTAGAGACAAGGTTGGGTTGATAAACTATCAAAGCAATTTGATGTTTAGTGGTGGTACGGTAAGAAAAAAGGAGCCTAGGGGTTAAGAAAGATTCCCAAACATTCAGAAATGTATTTTCATCCTTTTGCATCTCCAGAGGCAGTTGTTGGGTAAACCACTTAGGTCCAATCTTTCTATCAGCAAAAGGTGCCATGGTCGAAGTAAATTGATACCTTTTAGCAAACATCATAACATAACTTTTAAAAGCTTGTCGAAGGCTGATTCCTTCGTCAGTTGGCGTTAGTAGCACTAATCTTGGCCATTCGACAGTCCTATCGCTTACTTCTTCTTCATCTATTTCTGGTGCTACAGGCAGATTGGCTTCAAATGTGGCATTGAGCCATAGTTGCAAGAGCCAAAAAGGTCCTGACAAGTTGATTTTCCCTTGGGTTTTGGTGTTCTTTAAGAAATGTACGCTCTCGCTCAAAGATTCATAGAGATTCGCCAGAATCATTTCGCTCAAACATAGTTTCGTGCCTGCATGAAGCTGATTGGCTATGGTGATAAATCTCTTGGCAACTTGAAGAGAGCGAGAACAGAACACATATTTGGACAGCCATAATGTCAAAAAGGCTATATGTTCGACATCTAAAACTTCAGTGGTACTCTTATCATGGTAATAGGACATGAATAAGGAGTAGGGTGCAAGGCTAGTCTCGAAGGCAATGGTATCTTCACTTAAGACAGTAGGGTCGAAATCTATACCATTGGGGTGAAGACCAACAATGGCTGCTGCGTCAAAAAGGGTAGGCGTAACCATCCCACAAGGAAGGTGAAAGGTGTTGTAAGTACTGTCCCAAAAGTAGAGAGAAGCCAAAAGCATATTTGGGCAGATATTGGGTCCTACTCTCGACAACTGGATAAGGTCGAAAATGCCTATTTCTTTCCAAAAAGACCCTTTAACCTTTTCTATTTTATCTAACCAAGATACGTAGTCAGAAGGATCTTTCGACCATGGGCAGGTTCTAAATATCCTGGGAAAATTCAAATAGGCTAAGTCCAACTCTCCAATATCTGTCGAACTTGATGAATCTTTCTGTTCCACAACTTTCTCTTTAGGCTGAGGTTTTCTTCCAGCGCCTATGGGTTTTGTGTGAAAGTAAGAGGGAAAAAACTCTCTTAAACGCTCTGGTTTAATCTCTAGGTTCGGAAGGGGACCTAACATAGCGTGATAATTTCCAGAAATAAGAACAGGGATTAATACCTGAGATTTATAGATGCAGTCTTTCTCCTTTTCATTTGGAGGTTCCGGAACATACTGTTGATTTCCAATGGTCATTGGCCCTTTTAAATCATGCACAGGAGGAAAAGATGAGTCTTGTTTCTTCTTGGAGTGTTTACTGCTTGAGGGTTTTTGAGGCGCCATTGCTGAAAGAAAGCTGAAGAAGATTTCTCAGAAAATGTGAAAAGCTTGAGAAATGGGTATGAAGAAGGAAATCTGAAACGTAAAAGGGTTTAAAGAAAAGGTTTATGGGTATTTATAGGAAGAAGATGTTGAAACGTTTTAGATGGTAATGGTGTTAGTGGGACACGTGGCCATTTCTGATGGAAATGAAAAAGAGGTAGAAGTTGAAAAGAAACCATGACGTGAGGAAGTGATGGAAGTAGGCTGTGAACGTGGGCTAGACGTGACATTGTGGAGAAAGTGTAATGATGAATCTGCATTGGAAATTGAGATTATCAGACTTGCATTTAATGAGGTTTAAATGACATGGCATCAAAGCACTGATTGACAACAAATGACTGTTTCTCCAAGAACAAACAGTCGAAACGTCTTTGCTGGGGGGCAATTTGTATACGTGCGTTTTCGACGCCATGAGATTTGGTGTAAGAAATGATTTTTTCGACAAATGATGACATGGGTTGGAACGATTTGGTTGATAAGTGTTGATTCGACACTTCGACAAAATGGAAGTTTTGATATTTCGACAAAGATATTTGCAACTAGAAAAGCACTTTCGACGAGACACGGGAGACATTGCAGTATGTTGATAATTCGACAAAAATCCTGAAGGAAGGCGTCATTTCGACTTAATGTATAAATTTGAGTTTAAAAAGTTGTGACGTTTGGCAGAAGACGCGTGGAAGCATCTGGCGAAAGGAGGAAAGCCATGTGTCGTAGTTTTAGGATTTAGTCGTTAATGACAGTTATGTTATTTATGTATATATAGGGTAGTTATTATCTAAAAAGTGTGTGAAAAAAATTACTTATACAAAATTCCTGAAAACACTCAAAGTACCCGTGTGAGAGAAAAGAGTCATATTTGGAAAATGTATGTGTAAACAAACACCAATTCTTTCAAAGTTTATTTTATAAAGTTCAAAGTTCTTTACCAATTCCTTTTATGTTTTCCAGTCATTTATCTTTCTGCACTTTCTACTTTTCGATACTTTACATTTCATCAGTTAAATTCTGCCATTTGCTTTATCTTGTTAAATCTACATCTACTTAACATTTTAATCAACATATTTCGACGTAAAACACTTAGGGAACAGAAATGAAAGATATGAAAGTGATTTTAGACATCTTCAAGACCATCTAAATCTGCACATGTCCTAGGATTTGTGTGGTTGATCCTGCAAGTGACCCAATTCTACAAGTTTTGGTAAACCAGAGGTTGTTCGCCAAATTTCACAGCGAACACTCACTAACCAATAATATTCTCAAGAGAAACTCGTCCATGTGTAGTATCGCGTAAATTCAAGTCTACACCTGAATAGCCACCGCACTACGTCCTAAAAGGCCAAGATGGTTAAGGGTTCTAAGGTCCGCACCTACTCGGGCTCCTAGGTCGGAAAAGTTATGTCAACTACGACTACTCGCATGACATCAATAATCCTAAAGGGGCCTCCCCTGAGCGGGGGATCTCAAGTCAGCTTATTAAGGATTAACTCCACATAATCTAAACAAGACTATACCATCCTCCTATTATAAGAGCACTCAAGTCCGGTTATAACTCCAAATTGGATCAAAGGTTTGATCAAGTCATCATCAAAATCAATCATCCATTTTAGTGGATTAAGGTTTTCACCCCATCAACATCCAAGATCCATTGAGTTTGATGAGACCTATGATTAAAACAACCATGATCCAAGGCCAACAGAAGTCCATCAAGGTCAAACAAATATAAATGAAATTAAATTAAATAAAAATGCAACAAAAGTATTTTTAAAATGCATTTTAAAATAGAAATAAAGTGAAAATTTCATAAAGTCCTTCAAAACACCAAATAAATGGCCAAGAAAATTATGGAAGGTTGAAAATAAAATAAGAAGCATATAATAAAATTTTCAGAATTAAAAATTGTAGAAAAGTATTTTTAAACCAATTAAAACAAAGGAGAAAAGATAAATTCCATAAAAAATAGAAAATCAATAAAATAAAATATGTTAAAATAAAAATCAGATGGAGAAAAATAAAAGAGAATTTTAGAAATTATTTTGGGATTTTTTGGATGTAAAGTAAATTTTTTATGATTTTAAAAGAAAATGAAATTTAAAATAAAAAATAGACAAAGAAATAAAATAAAATAAAACACGGAGCGTTGGATCTGGCCTCATTAATTGACGTGGTGGATCCAACAATCCTCAGGCTAGGATGCACGGTGGAATTTAGCCCAAATAAAACACGGGATCTAACTCAAATTGGACCAATCAAAATATTCCAATTATCCAACGTGTCCTTCAAACTCAAATGACCTGAGATAAACTCCGGTCGTCTTCTCTGATGGTCCCTCATCGGAGTGTCATCGTTTGGTAAATTCAAAACACGAGACAACCACCAATGTGATCGCCTCCTCGTCACGAATTCAACCTCATACTCTAAATTCATTTATTTAAACTGAGCACATGGAATTTCAGAGAAGTTTCATAAACAAGCAAGCCACGAAAAATAAAACTAAATGATTAACACGGTCAATCAACACCAGATAAGTTAGGGGAAAGCATCAGAGAGTGAATGACTACATTGTGGTAACTTGTTTGAGTTTAAATGGTGCTCAAAACTACCTTGTCTAAATGGTGATCAGAAGTTGATGAAGCTCAATCTTGTTAGAGAACATCATAAGGTCTTATAGCTTGAGAATTGTTGCAAAATCTTCAGAGGAGGCTGGAGATGCTAATGGAATCAAGAAATTGGATTGAAATAAGTTGGAATTCAAAATACGATAGTTGAATTTTTCTGGAAAATTTCATATTGCAGCAAGGCTTTCTTGGCTCTTCAAAGCTTATAAATGAATGCAGTAGCTTCCTCTATTTATAGGGAATGTGTTTGGATCCAAATACATGTGGAATCAAGCTTAATTCATGCAAAACGAATTTGATCATGAAGTGAGAAAAGTGTGACTTGCAATCCATCAAAACTCAATCAAATGATGCGTTTCAAGGGTCAATTAAATTCTGGAGACTTGGTTAAACATGTTTAGGTTCAAGACGCATGCTAATTTGGCTTGGATTTGAGGTCCGGATAACCACATAGTCATACTCTTCATGAGACTGATGTCGGTACGAGGTATCATCAAAATGGTTAGAAGCAAAATGTGTGGTGTGTGCAAGTGAACCAGGAGTATGGGGGGAATGGGGTGGTGGTGTAGGATTGGGGTCATGCTCTACCTATTTCATATTTTTTTATATATATATATATATATATATATATATATATATATATATATATATATATATATATATATATATATATATATATATATATATATATATATATATATATATATCTTTACCACCTTCAGGAGATAGCTGGTTAGCTTTCTCGTCCTTACTATCATCTATATCAAAAATCCAGTTGCACTCATCACGCACATCAATGCGCCTAGGGTCAAGCACCACAATAATGGAAATCTCACGAAGATCAATCATAAGGGTATACCTACCAGGGATCTTGGATCTAACATTATATTGCGAATGACATGCAGCGATGTAAAGGGTAGAAGATCCTAAAAGAGAGTGTAAGGGCTCGAGCTCAGCCTCTAAGCCCATAACAATAGCGAGGGAGGTTATCAAACCTCCAACAACAATGGATCTTGTGGGGGCTCTAGACACACTCTTGAGATGGGTGAGCATAAATGTTGCCACGTTAATATAATTAGGCCTAAAAGTACATTCAATGAAGAACAACTCTCTTTTATTCACATTTCCAATATCTCCACGACCGAAAATAGTATTAGCTAAAATTTTCTGAAAATAACGGATCGCGAGGTTATGGATGTGTGAAGATTTCTTACCATCCCTATCTACGACATTATCATTTGTCATCTGATGCCATAGGTCATAGAATTCTCTCTAGAATTGCTCATCTTTGTCATCACAAGGGATGTCGGGACCGTGCAGACACTGTAATAATTCCACTACTTCAAAGATTTGGAATATTCACGATTAAACATACGAAAAGTGACAGTGATATAGATTTTCTAGTACGCGATTGTGGTGAATATTCATAAGAACTTAAAAATTCAAATTTCAACTTTTCGTAAGTTATGTGCCTAAGCAATGAGAAGCAACATGGACCGACTCTGTCTAACATGAAATATGCATTGTCATATAAACCTAAAGTTCTAAGACATAAGTCGCCGACATACCTTGACGGGAGAATTTACGGGCACAAAAGTTTCTCGTAGTGTCGCCATTGAGCTGCATCATCATTATCTCTGAATTAGATATCAAAATAGTTAATCTCGAACGTGTTTTGGCAATGCATTTGTGTTAAATGAGGGATAAAATGAAAAAAATATGAAATTTGGATTTTTGAAGGGGGGATAAAAAGTTTGGATTTTTGTGTTTTTTATTGGAAGTGAAAGAGGGTGGAATGGGGATTCTTGAACCGATTATGGTTTTTGATTTGGGTAAGAAATGAGAGAGTTATGGAAGTTTATAGTATGTGCTCTAATGGAGTTTGTATAGGAGGAGTGGTGGAAGAAGAGAAGAAGTTTGAAAGAATGGAAAGAGAATAAAACCATTTTTATGTTTAAAAGGGTGGGATTTCCAAAATTATTGAATTGATGGGTATTTAATTTGGCAAAAATAGTAAAAAAAGAAAGAAATTGTGGGGTGTCTAGTGTATTGCTGGAGCCGTGACTGACGTCAGGCTCCTGACGGTCCAACCGTCACTATCAGGTGATCAATGCATTTTAATGCACCTTCTTCTACTATTGTACTTAGGCAAATCTATAGTTTATTATATTATTTTTACTATTTTAGTTTGTTTTAATATATAAGTTTATTTTTGGCTTTATTTTATTTTCGTATTTTATTTTTAGCATAAATAGTTATTTGATACCTTATCACTATGAAGATCATAACTTGGGCTATAGGAGTCAGATTGACGCATTCTAATATGAGTTGGAAAGATAAGAGAAAGAACTACAAGTTTCATGTAGAAGTCAAAATCTGATTCTAAGTGAAGGAGGATCGAATAATTCGTTGAAGTTCCATACTTAATTAAAATAGTTAGTTTGGGTCAGTTTTTGTAATTTTCGGGCCGAATCCTATAAGGGTCCGAATTTGCATTTCATTATATTAGGTCTTTCACTACTATAGTAATCCTAATTCTGAATTTTGATGAGACAATATTTCTTAGAAGATTTCATGGAGAGCTAATTCCCAAAGAGTTGATATGTTGTATTCGAATTCCACTTTGAGGTTTTTATTAATTTCAATTTAATTTTAATTTCTTTTCAATTCTTCCTATAAACTCGTTTGCTTAATTTGATTACTTTCGTTCGCTTAATCCGATTGTTTCTTATAGGATAGAGTTGATTAAATTTGATTGTTTGTATGATCCTTAACTATAATCACATTAGCGTAGTTTTTTCTTTATCGTGTTTGATTGAGTCGCGTTTGCTTAATTCGTGTCTGCTTAAATCCGTTTGCTTAATTCGGAAATTAGGAATATACATCATATAATACCAATTTGCGCTTGTCAGTGGGTATTGTAATCGAATGGGATTGAATCCGCTAGGGAATTGAAATTATAAGAATCGATGATAAGTCGGAAATCGATACAATAAATTAGCTTATTTATCAATTTTGCTTTTACCTTTAATCATCTTCAATTTAAGTTTTGAACCTTAAAAAGCCCTTCTTTCTATTCGCTTGGTTATAACATAAAAGAGTCCTTATGATACGATATTCGAGTGTCGCTTCCGTTTTACTACATCTTTAAACTCGTTTTTGACCCGTGTGCGACAGCGGATCAAATTGGCGTCGTTGCCAAGGACTCCTGTAGATTTTAACCTTTATTATAGTCTAACAATTATTATAATCATTGGTGTTGTTTTTTAAGCATTTTTTTGCTGTAACTTTCTTGCGTTGTGGTTTTTTTGCGTTTTAGGATAAAAAAATTTGTTTTTTTTAAAATTATCTCAAATTATTCCGATTCTTTGTCGATTGACTAGGAAAAAATCAAGGATTAAAAGCCTCTATTTAGCCACTAAATAGTGGAAGCCGTTCTAATAATCTGAAATTCCTTATTTTTCTATTTTTTATGATTTATTTTCTGCTGTGATTGTTTCAGAAAATTCCGCAAAAATTCTCAAAATTCTTAATTGACGTTATTAGATTAATTTTCGTGTTTTTGTATTTTTTTAATTTTATTTTAATCGTTTTTTTTTCGTTTTTCAATTATTTTTACTTAATAGGGACATTGTCGGTATTTTCTATTTGTTGTTGCATTGCTGAATTAGTTGCGTTTTCGCATTGTTTGTTGATTTTTTTTCTTTTCTATTAAGTTTAACATGGCTGACCAAAGAACCCTCAGAGAACTTGTTGCCCCTGATGTTAATTTTAATACTTTATGTATTGAATTTCCTGTTGCTGTTGTATCTTTCGAATTGAAATCTGGTTTAATACACTTGTTGCCAAGGTTTAATGGTTTTGCAAGTGAGGATCCGCATAGCCATCTAAAAGAATTTCAGGTAGTGTATTCTACATTATTGAGGCCTCAAGGAATTACTGAAGATCATGTCAATCTTAGAGCATTTCCATTCTCACTACAAGGTGCTGCAAAATATTGGTTATATTATCTTGAGCCAAATTTTATTACAAGTTGGAATAATATGAAGAAAATCTTCTTAGAAATATTTTTCCCTACTTCAAGAGCTTCTTCAATCAGAAAAGAAATATGTGGTATTAGACAGGTTGACATGGAATCATTGGCTGGATATTGGGAGAGATTCAAGCAATTAGTGTCGAGTTGTCCTCACCACCAGATTTCTGAACAATTGCTAATACAATAATTTTATGAGGGATTACTACCAATGGAAAGAAAATTTTTAGATGCTGCTAGTGGTGGAACACTTGTTGATAAGACTTCAGCTGCTGCCAAATTCTTGATTAAGAAGATGTCACTTAACTTCTAACAGTTCACAATAAGGGATAATTTTGTGGTGCAAGCAAAAGTTGTGAATGAGATTCAGGTTTCTTCTTCCAACAAAGCTCTAGAAACCAGAATTGATGAACTTACCTCTTTAGTGAAACAATTGATACTACCCATTCCACCACCACCATCATATAACCCTCCACAAGTAACCACCTCTTCACCTTCTGAACCTTCACTAGAGGAACTTGTCAAGCAAATGATTGTAAATAGTCTCCAATTTCAGCAGCGAACAAATTATAGTATTCAGACTTTGCAAATACAAATTGGACAACTTGTCACTTCAATGAATGCCATGCAACAAGCTCAAGGATCAAACCAACTAAATGCCTAAACAATAGTTAATAAAAAAGGCTCTAATGTGAGTTCAATTTCCTTGGGATCCAAAAAAGTTGCAAAACCAGCCCCAGAAAAAAATATAAAAATTATTAGTGTAACACTTGAAAATAAACCTGAACCTTTTATTGATGTTGAGGTTGAAAAAAGTATGTATCATCAATCCCTTTCGCACAAAGAGTACTAAAAAATAAGAAGATTGACGAGGAAGAGCATTCTGTTTTTCAAATAGAGTTGCTTTCTGAAGTTGTTGATGAAGCTTATTCTGATTTGTTTTCAATTGACTTTCCAACTTTATCTGGTTTTGATGATATTTACTCATGTGATGATTGTACTAACACTAACATTTGTGTTGTTTGTGCTGAGATTGATGTTGCATTGCAGGGTGATAGTGTAAATGATGTAGTTTATGTAGCTGAAGCTCTTGACTTTCCGGCTGCCCCAAACATACCATCCATTGAGCAACCACATTCTTTAGAGCCTAAACCACTTCCTGAGGATTCATATTATTCATCAAAGCTTCAACTTAAGCAGAAACATGATAAGGGAATTGGATGGACCTTGGCTGACACTCGTGATATTAGCCCATCCATATGTATGTATAAGATCTCACTTAAAGATGAAACAAAAGTAGTGAGGCAGCCCCGTAATCCTTTGATTCTTGATGTTGTGAAAAAGGAGATCACTTTCACGTGCCCACTCAACACTTTTACTTATCGAAGATTCTTCTTTGATCTTGGAATACAAGGAGAATGCACTAATCAAAATTTCAAGGCCAATGGACATTACCCAAAGCTACTACATGAGAACCCGACTTTGGAAGAAGAGACTGTAGAAGAACTCTCTTTGGGAAAGGTTGCTTATGCAATCACTTATCCGTCTTGACTCCTCGGGTGTGTTCTTTCCTTTCTCTCACTCTTATTTTATATTTATACTCTTTCATTGAGGACAATGCATGTTTTAAGTGTGGGGGAGAGAACCATTTATTTGTTTTGTTTTCATTGTTTTTTCTTTGTTTTGGTTTTGGTTTGCTTTCTTAAAAAAAATTGCATGTTTTTTCCTTTGGTTTTTGAGTTACAATTATGAGTATTTTTCTTAGTTCTCTTGACTAAAGTCTTGCGGTGTGATGTGAAAAATTTGCTGTGCATTTTTAGTATGATAGGAATGAATAAACTCTAAATTATACATCATTTGTGGTAGATCAATTAACCTTGTGAGATTTTGATCCTTATATGGATAACATACAAAAATTCATCTCTTTCTTTCTTGTGTGATTCACTCATGTCTGTTAGTCTCTAGAACTTGAATTGACTCTTGTTGATGCTGTTGTTGAAGGAGAATTGCGGTCCAAAACGCAGCGGAAATTAAAATTTCTCCTTTAGAGATCCTTACGAATGGTCATGATCAGTGATAGAATATTTACCTCTTATGACGGTTGAAACCTTTGGTGCAGATCTCTTGTAACGATCAAAACCCTTTGATGCAGATCCACGAAACGATCACAAACGTTGAACGATGACAACGTCTCTACTCAGTCCACACGAACGGGTTCCTTCAATCTCAGTGCTAGCTGGTACGAATGAAGGCTTTGAGTGAGAGAGAGAGAGTGAGAAAATGAAAATAATGCAACCGCCAATTTTTGCTTCTGCACAAGGGTTATATTTATAGAACCACTTGTGTGGGCTTCAAGCTAAAAGCCCACTTAAGTGTATTTTGGCCCATATCTTATAATATGCCCAAAATCACTTAAGCTCATGGTACCTTACCATATTTCGTATTCTATTCAAGTACATCGTACCTTACGATGCTCTATAACTCACTTAAGGGCACCGTACCTTACGGTATTCCTTAGTTACTCTATCTCTCATCAATCCGTCCTTTGTGTGTGACCCTGTAGGTTTTCGTGACGTTGGCAATTATATTAAATCACGCATTTAACATAATAAACAGTGAGCGGTATCTAGCAACACATCACTGCTACCCAAGACACGAAAATGTCATGTGATCTGACAATTCCTTCTGTGATAATACTTATGTGTATAATTACCCCTTTGCCCTTATGTCTATATTGAACACAAGGCATAGACCGTGTCATCCTTGTCCAGTTCAATATTGGGCCCATAGACACTTATCCTGTTATGCAGGATGGGCAAATTCCATCTAGGTCACTCATGTCCCTCAGCATGCTTCGTGGAGTACCCATCAACTGTCTTTATGGTTATCCAGTTACGGACAACGTTGGATCAGCAATAAAGCACTCGACTCTACATCTAGGATCCATAGTGGTTTCAGGTCGAAGAGTGGAATACACTATTATCACCATGAGAATAACTTATGACACTTTGCATAACTTTCTATATAGTATTCTCATAGCGGGTCAATCCGATATAAATATTACTCCTAATATTCATACCTATGTTTAAGACTTGATAACTCTTTATCCATGATCCATGAGATGTGATCATCAGTCTACAAACATAATAGTCTTAATGCTTTAATGTTATCCCACTTCACACTAAAGCTCGACTACGGATACTTTAGGAATAGTGTCCTTATGTTTAATGTGTTCTCATGATTAAGTCACACTTAATACATTAAACGGACTATCTATTCCAGGGACTTTATTAATCAACCATAATAAAGAGAATGCCTTTTATTATTCGATACAAGTACCAAAATATATTGGCCTCTAGGGCTTACACCAACAGTTGTTTACTTATGCACACTGATATGATAAAGACAATTTTGTTTTTTTTGTTTTTTAGCCAGTTACCCAAAAAGCCAACCCTAAAATAATTGCATTCCTTGTTTGAAATCCCCTTGAGCCTATTATTCTTTTTTTTGTTTAAAACTCATTACAAGCCGAGAAGTGAAAAACAATGTTATCACCTTATTCAAAGGGTTGAAAGAGTCTTGTTTGGAGTTGTGTGGGGTTGAATAGTTATGTTTGTATATTTCAGAAGCTGGCAGAAAAACAAAAAAAAAACAAAAAAAACAAAATAGAAAAGAAAAAAAAAAGAGGAAGAAAAAATAGAAGGATGAGCGGAAGAAAAAAAAGCAATTATGTTTGTAATATTTCAATACATGTCAATACATGCTCCTTCAAAAAAAAAGAATAAAAAGAGGAAGGAAAAAGAGAAAATAATTTCTATAGAATTGTTCAAGTGAGTGAAATATTTTATAAATTCAACTCCCGCAGTTTCTTTCAAGTCTCTTTTATCTCTTTGAATTTTAGCCTAGTATCCCTTATGACTTATCTCACCCTTATCTTGGCCACGTTACAACCAAATAAAAGTCCTTTTCATCTTTGTGTGCATGTATTTCAACTGTGGATGTTAGAGTCCTTTCAAGCTTATGGTAGTACTAATTTTCATGTTGTGTTTTGAATGTAAACAATTAATCTAAACACTTGAGAGTTGAGTGAATTATATCCTGTGAGGATGTTACTGTCGTTGATGTACTTTTTGGTAATCTGTTTTTCTATCTGCTTTGAATGTCACAAAAAGTTGCTTACTAACACCATATTCTTGAAGCTTAGACTTAGAATTATGATTATACCTTGTATCTTGAAAACTTTTGGAAGTGCATCCTCTATTTTCTTTCCTTTTGTTTTGAAATTGTAATTTTACTCGGAGTGCAAAAGTTCAAGTGTGGGGGAATTTGATCAGTGCATTTTAATGCACCTTCTTCTACTATTGTACTTAGGAAAATCTATAGTTTATTATATTATTTTTACTATTTTAGTTTGTTTTAATATATAAGTTTATTTTTGGCTTTACTTTATTTTCGTATTTTATTTTTAGCATAAATAGTTAGTTGATACCTTATCACTATGCAGATTATAACTTCGGCTATAGAAGTCGGATTGATGCATTCTAATATGAGTTGGAAAGATAAGATAAAGAACTACAAGTTTCATGTAGAAGTCAAAAGCTGATTCTAAGTGAAGGAGGGTCGAATAATTCTTTGAAGTTCCATACTTAATTAAAATAGTTAGTTTGGGTTAGTTTTTGTAATTTTCTGGCCGGATCCTATAAGGGTCCAAATTTGCCTTTCATTATATTACGTCTTTCACTACTATAGTAATCCTAATCCTCAATTTTGATGAGACAATATTGCTTAGAAAATTTCATGGAGAGCTAATTCCAAAAGGGCTGATCTGTTGTATTCGAATTCCACTTTGAGGTTTTTATTAATTTCAATTTAAATTCAATTTCTTTTCAATTCTTCCTATAAACTCGTTTGCTTAATTCGATTACTTTAGTTTTCTTAATTCGATTGTTTCCTATAGGATAGAGTTGATTAAACTTGATTGTTTGTATGATCCTTAACTATAATCACGTTAGCGTAGCTTTTTCGATATCGTGTTTGATTAAGTCGCGTTTGCTTAATTCGCGTTTGCTTAAATCGGTTTGCTTAATTCGGAAATTAGGAATATACATCATACAATACCAATTTGCGCTTGTCAATGGGTATTGTAATCGAATGGGATTGAATCCGCTAGGGAATTTAAATTATAAGAATCGATGATAAGTCGGAAATCGATACAATAGATTAGCTTATTTATCAATTTTTCTTTTACCTTTAATCATCTTCAATTTAAGTTTTGAACCTTAAAAACCCCTTCTTTCTATTCGCTTGGTTATAACATTCAAGAGTCCTTGTGATAGGATATTCGAGTGTCGCTTCCATTTTACTACACTTTTAAACTCGTTTTTGACCTGTGTGCGACAGCGGATCATAAGGCTAACAGAAGCAACTGACGATCGTCAACCTTCTTACGATCTATCCATCGTGCTGCTGAAACATGAGTTTTTCAAATTTCTTTGTAAATTCTTCCTTTTACATCCTCTTCTGGCCTCCTTGTCTCACTTACTACATGGCAACTTATTATGGAAAAACATAAAACTAAAATATTAGAAATCATGGGTTTCCTCCCACACAGTGCTTCATTTAATGTCGGTAGTTTGACTAACAAATATTAAAATGAGATCTTAAATTAGAAAGCAATATAAATCCTAATTAGAAAGACAAAACAAAACTCAATGTTCAAGTGCCAAAGAGGAATGCGGTAAATCCATGGAAAGGTAAGCCACCTTAACGTACGACATTGGGACCTAGGAGTTTATGAATGATGTAGATTTCCTGGTAAATATGGTTGATCTGCTCTGCCACCGCATTGATATAATTATGGAAGTCTCATCGGAGAACGATGAGTTCAGTTCTTAGGGCGTTTAGCTCAACATTATGCTCTCCAAGATGAGGTTCACTAGTTGAAGAGGAAGAATAAGGGACATCAGAGAGAGGGGTTGGGTGGTATTCAAGGGATGTAGGGGTCTGAGGTGGTGTGGGTGACTCACCCTAACCTTCTAAGTTGTACAGTCAATTGTCACGGTTATTGACGCTTGTTCTTTCATGGTTGGGCAGGGTAAAGTGGTGGACCACTTCAAGGTTAATTAACAACTCATAATCATTGGGTCCTATAGTTCTTATAAAGTTCCTATTAAAGCAAAAATCAATGTTCATCGGCTTAATTCCTCCTATAGGGGTAAGGTGAGACAAAGGAGATCAGAGACCTATGGCTACAACTATCATTTTGACCAACCCTCATAATAGAATGGGTCCTACGACTGCCTAGGCAATTCTATCCAAGCTTGCAAGCATGAAGGTTGTCGCATTGATAGGCCTGGATTGAAAAACACAGAACATGATAAATAGTTCTTCTTTGGACACATTGGTAATGTTATCACATTTTCCAAAAAGGGTATGAGCTAGGACCATTTGGAAATACCTAATGGTTGAGTTGTGAATTAGGTTGGTATGCGTAGAGTCTGGATTTTCTGGCCTAAACATGATGCCCCAGAAGTTATCAAGGTCATATTGCATAAGTATATCATCAGGAAATTATGTATGGACATTAGGGACATTAGGGAATCCTAGTAGGTCGGCCATCTATTAGTGATTGTAACGATAAGCATATCCGAACAACCTAAAGGTGGTTAGACCCCTATTAGATCCTAATCCTCGGTGTGGATCATAAGTGAAAGAACTTAGAAACTCTAAAGTGAGGTTCTGGTAAGTGAATTTTCTAGTAACAGCGAAGCGATCCCAACTCATTTGGTTGAACATGAATCTGACACTTTCCCTAATGCCTAAAGCTGACATGGTCAGGAATCAGGGTACCTAGTAAGTAAGATTTCTCTTAGAGATAAGATTTCATAACGCCTCCTCTAGGAATTATTTATGAAAACTATCCTCATGTTGTCAACGTCTTGCATTCTCTAATAAGTTAGTAGGAAAAGTTAGCTTTGGGGAATAATTGTGACCTGAAAGGAAACATGATTTAAGTTAGTACTGATCAATAAATTTAAATTTACCACTTTATTTTATCGAGGGGAAAGAAAAGTAATATGAATCATAAACTGTGGGTTGCCTCCCACGCAATGCTTCATTTAATGTCGGTAGCTCGACAAAATTTCTAGTACATCTAATTTGGAAAAGTGGCTGGCAGCTCTTCTAATTTTAAACTTGCATAATAATTCGCATCGTTGACACAACGATAATGCTTTAGTTGCTGCCCGTTTACAGTGAACGTCTCATTGGACTTTCCTTTTATTTCAACAACACCATTTTTGAAAACTTTAGTTACCTCGAAGGGTCCTGACCATCTAGAACTAAGCTTTCCAGGTAAAAGTCTTAGTCGATAATTAAAAAGGAGAACTAACTCCCTTTCTTTGAACTCTCTCCTCGTTATGTGCCTACCGTTCCATCTCTTAGTCCTTTCTTTATAAATCTGGGCATTTTCGTAAGCGTTTAACCTTAGTTCTTCCAGGCCGTGTATGTTTAGAATTCATTTTCCTCCAGCAACCCCATAGTCCATATTCAAGGTCTTTATGGCCCAATAGGCCTTATGCTCGAGTTCTACTAGAAAATGGCATGATTTACCATACACTAGTTTAAATGGTGTAGTCCTTATGGGTGTCTTGTAGGTCGTCCTATAAGCCCGCAAAGCCTCTTAAACCTTTGATGACCAATTATTTCTAGATATGGAAACCATCTTTTCTAAAATTTTCTTAATTTCCTTGTTGAAGATTTCAAATTGGCCACTTGTTTGCGGATGATTGTAACACCTCAAAATTTGCCCTCCTCTCTGGGGACTAGCTTAACATATTACATATCATTTTTAGGTCATTAGGCATTGCATATTGCATATCATGTGGTTACATTGTGCAAGTCATACTCCCAAGTTTTGATCAGAAGATGAGGAAGTCAAAGTGCAAGCTAGGGTTTTATTGATTGATCATTGGCCATCTGAGGATTGGGCTATGAATTAGGGTTTCATGATTCTCAAAGGATATTGGTCTTCATCTTGATTGAAGTGATACATCATCATCATCATGGTTTGATTTCATCAAGTGTTGAAGCAGATTCCTTGAGATTAGGGTTTTGACCACTGGTAAACCCTAATCAGTTGCATTGGGCCAGTCAGGGCATGATCAGGAGATGGGGTCTATGATGGATATGGGGATCATTCCATGATTTTATTGAGCTTATTGAGGCTAGGGTTTCATCCTTGAGCTATTTCATCAGAAGATTGGAGCTCAGATTGATCTATGCATTGCCAGATTCATCTATCAGTTGAAAAGTCAACTGTGGTCAACTGTACATGATTTGATGGATTTGGAGGTGGAAATGAGTTGGATACACTTCCTTCATGTTGGAACAAGTGTTGTATGACATCTCAAAGCTTAAGAATGGAGAAAATCAAGTCAGAACAAAAACTGCCAAAAATAGAAAGTGACTTGTAATAGAAGTTTCCAAAAATGGAAAGTTTTTGACCTCAAAATTACATGTCCAAGGAAGCTTCAAAGGAAAATTTGTTCAACATGAAAGTTGTAGATATTGGTCTCACCTTTCCAAAAAGTCCAAGAACTTGAAAATCCCATGTATGGTTGTCAAGTTATGGTCCAGTGAATTTCAGAAATGACCCATAATCAGGAGGGCATAACTTCCACATGGAGTGTCCAAATTGGATGTTCTTTATATGCACAAACTCCATTTGACATGTACTTTCATGGTGCATAATTGGATTTCTTCAAAAATGGTCAATGCAAAAAGTCAAATTTCAACTGTACAGTTACAAGAACCAGGGGCAAAATTGTCCAACTTGAGAAATAATGGGAATTTTTGGATGGGGATTTTTGCAACACTTCACAAATGGCATTTGAAACTTGTTGGAATACTCATAACATGCAAAGGCTTCATGGTTTGAAAATTGGCTTTTAAAATGAACTTGAACAAATGAACCAAGTGCCATCACATGTGGAAAATGCAAAATACACATCCAATGAACATGAAACAAATGGCAACAGCTCATGACAGGTGTTTAGGAGGTGTGTGAGGTGGCAATGAGCTGTCATTAGCTGGCATGTGAAAATACAATTTTGCCCCTAGCTTGAAAATGACACATTTGCTAATCACTTTGTATTTTGTTAATTAAGGTGATTAAGTGTGGATTAATTGGAAGTATATATTGCTAATCATAACTAACTTCTAACAGAATCACAATTTCACAAATCACAATCCAAAATTCCCTCCAATTTCTGAAAATTCTTCAAGAACACACAACACCAAAATCCTTCAAACTCTTCCAATTCTCCATGAAATTCGAAAATTCTTGTTGATCCAATCTCCATTCCTCTCATGCTTGGACTGTTTTGGCAAATCATCATCAAATCCATCACCAAATGCAACTGTCCAAGTTTGCTCCATCCATGGCTTTTGAGAATTTCGTGCATTAGGAGCAAAATCAATCGAACCTGAGCATCGCATTCAACTTCTTGGAGCTTCTACTACATCTGTTTTGACATTACACGCGCGAAGAACATCAATATCACTACTGCCATATCCAGGTGCTCAAATTTCGAATCTCACTATTGCTCCGATGCTTGTATGCGTTTTATAGTTCGTTTAATGTAGAATCCAATGCTAGGTTTAGTTTTGATTATGATGAAACATAGGTTGAGATATTTCGATTTGAAGTCTTGAGAGCAAAACCTAAAACGCTCGATCCAGAGAATTTAGGAAGAATTAGGATGATTCATGGACATGTTTGAGATCCTGGCGTCGAGACCTTTCTAACGCATATTCGCTTGTGTATTTTCGTTACGATTTAGTGTTCTTGATGTTCATAAGGATTCTGGAAAATTGATGAAGATGATGATGAATTTCTGGATTTTTCTTTGTTTTGATCTATCGTGTTGCATTGCCGCGTTTGAATCGTGTTTGCGCGCCCAGCTTCAGCCAATCACATGCCACCACCAAATAATTGAAACGACCGTGTTTTGGTCTGGGAAGAGAGAATTACGCTATTGCCATTAAAACCTTCAATTAATTAATTTAATTCCAAATAATTATTAAAAATTCATATAAACCTTAGAAAATTCATAAAAAATTATTGGAAGGTCACAAAAATATGAGGATTTTTTCTACAGCTTCCATTTTGTCTCTAGTTTTTTATGAGTATGATTTTGCAAATTGTGCATGATGAATTGTTGACTTTGCTTAGGGATGTTTGACTTAGGTCATTTTTGTGTACATTTTGCCATTTCCATTGTGAAATTCTCCTGCCTTAAAAGAAATGTCTGAAAATTTTTGTGGTGATTATAGACATGCCAATGGTGATTTACATGTAAATTTTGTGAATTTTGGATGCCTGATGATTGAGTTATGAATTTTTGAATCTAGGTGTGACAATTTGTGTCACACCTAGTTAGGTTATCTTTCTGGATTTATTTTCATGACTTATGCTTGATGGTTTGACTTGAAATTTTGCATGGATGTTCATTAACATGTTAAGATGCTATGTGTATTTTTCTGGATTTTTCCATTGCATTTTCAATTTGATTGGTATTTTTCATCTCTGTTGGTCAAATGTGCAAGCTTGTGTGACATAGGTTGGTATTATCTTTGTGAAATGCTCATATGGTATTGGATGATGATGAAATTTGGTATGATGGTTGTAGACACATTATAGGACATCCCTGTTTTGGTCCCATTCATTTCTTAATTGTTTTCATTGACTTATGAATTTTTGAAGTGAATGCATGTGTTGATACCTTGAATTGGCTTACATAATTGTGTTTGTATTTCTTGATTTTCATTGACATAGTTCCTTTTGTCCAATTGAGCTGAAAATTGACATGCTATACCTTGAATATGTCCTGTTTAGGTGTAAATTATTTGAGGATTTTTGGAATTGTTTTGATATGGATTTGATGGAATTCATTCTGTTGGGACTTTTGATGTTATGTTTGACCTAGTTTGACTTGTTTTGGTCATGAAATGAATATGATGAGTGATATGAGTATGGGATCAATTGCTCTTGCTTTTGAATTGCATTAATTTGAGTTTGGTTGAGGATCCCTTGCTGTTTAGACATTTTTCTCACTTTTGGACCCTAGGCTTGGCCTAGTGGTCTAGTTTCTCACATTTGCTTGATTTTTCAGGATAAAAAGCACAATGCTCAAGGAGATTGAATCAAGTTAATTCAATTGAGTTTGTTTGATGTTTGTACACTAACATAACTTTGTTTTGTAGGTTGTGAAGCTTAGGCTTGAGCTTATAGCTTGCCTTGTTATGCATTGACTTGTATAGTCTGACCGAGTAACATTTGCTGTTTATGTTTGTCTGTCTGAGTACTGATGATACTTGATTGATTTCAGGTACATTTAGTTGCTTACAGTTCTTTAAGAACTTGCTTGCTGCTGCTTGGTTTTTGAACCACTTGAGGTAGGACTTCTATTCTTCATGTAGTTTGGAGACCCGGTCTGTTATTTGGCCGGGCAAATAAACTGTCTGAAGTCCTCCTTAAGAGGCGATGTTTGTGATTGTTTAATATTGTGCCTAAGCAGGTAAAGTCCTTAATCAAGGCAATTGGTGGAAGCCAAGGGATATGCAATCTATCCCCCACTATTCTGTGAGTCGTCCCTCTGCTCACACGACTGTGTGTTGATGCATTGGGACACAAACCCAAGATCTTGTACTTTGTACAGTTGTGTCAGAGTCTTTGAGCGTAGAAGGGTCCCTCCATTCTGGACCCACGCTCCTTTGTTAGAAGCTCTCCCTGGTCAGGGATAAGAGCTGTGAGGTCTCATCCTCACTTCACCTTTTCATCTGCTTCACCTTAGCCTCGTAATGGCAAGGTTAAGAGCGAATAATACACATGTACAGATGACTTGCTTCGGCAGTCAAACCCGTTGTTTGAGCCCACTTGACTGGTTATAGTGTGTGCTATGTGAATACTTGCTTGAAATGCTTGTTTTGATCTGTTGATGCTTGTATGCTTGCTTTATTCCTGGATAGGATTAGCTTGCAGTTGTGCAAGTAGGTAGAAACCTCAACGTAGGGTAATGATGCATGACAACACTAGGCTCGAGTACAGCTCCCTGGTAGTGTGTCTTCCCTGGGTTTCTGGCTAGAGTTTTTTTTCTCGTTAGGGGGAACTACATCGCCCTGATCCTTGTTCCAGACGAGGTATGTAGGCAGGTGGTCGTGCGAGACCACTCCGGGCACTTTTTTTCTTTTTGTGTGTGTTTACCTGTTATCTGATTGCGTGTTTTGGTTCGGATGCCGACGTAAGCCCAGTGAGTGGTTGTCGGGCTCCACGTTTGCCGTTTTGTGCGTGTTTTGGTTCGGATGCTGACGTAATTCCATCGAGTGGTTGTCGGGCTCCATGTTTGCCATCTATTTGTGTGTTTTGTGTTGTTTGGCGTGCGTAAGCCGAACTACAGTGGCTCTGATTCTCGTTCCAGACGAGATATGTAGGCATAGGATGCGATGTCCTATCGAGCTCCCTTTTCTTAACCCCACCTGCGTTCCCTGTGTGTGTGTGATGTTTAGTAACCTATTCTTTATTTTAGAACGTGGATCCCGTCGAGTACGACGGACGTGAGGGGTGCTAATACCTTCCCCTTGCGTAACCGACTCCCTTACCCTTTCTCTTTGGTCGCGAGACCATGCTTTTTCCAGGTTTCTCTGAGCGTTTCCTTTCCCTATCTTGGGATAAATAACGCGCAGTGGCGGCTCTGTGTTGTGTTTTTATTTGAAGCCCGCCGGTTGTTTTTCGCTGATGCGACAGCTGGCGACTCTGCTGGGGACATATAGATGTAGACCTGTGCTGGTCCATCTTCCCTGAGCGAGTCCTTCCTAGCGTTCTAGGATAGTTTAGGTTGCTTGTGATGTTTGATTTATTGCATTTATTATTCTGACCGTGTATATATTTGCATAAATATTTGCATGCATCATACTATCATGTTGTTGCCGTCCTCTGTGCAGGTGGTTCCTCTGTTATGGGGTGGGTGTTCTGAGTGGGGCTAAAACCCAGGCCCGAGTATACACCTAGGATTAGTGTGGTCTCACGTTCCTCAATTGCTAAATCAGCATATTGTTGCAACGTGACATGCCACAAGCCGGACGAGGTTCATCTGATAGTGCTTTCCATTGTGGAATATTCCACTTTGGTTGAGTTACTTCATTTGAGCTGTTGACTCTGGTGACCGATCATTTCCCGGATCTTTGGTTTAGACGATCTCAGGAGAGCTACAATGGCACACCCGAAAGGGCAAACCCATTGAGTATCTCTGCCCGATTGTCGAGACTATTATCCGCCTTAGGATGACCTGATTAGAATTTACCTGTGAGGGGAGGGATAATTCTTACAGATGCATGTTCAGATGGTGACTTTTTGTTCCGTGGATCAGAGTCATATTTATAAGTCGGATTTATGGCCATTTATTTCTGGGACGCCGGAGTGCTGTCCGTGGTATTTATCAGTGGGGATCCGTTTATTTCAGGATTCCCCGGGCCGAGTTATTTATTAGTGGGGATCCGTTTATTTCAGGATTCCCCGGGCCGATTCAGAGATGGTTATGGGTATCTGCTCAGAGATTGTCAGGTGATGATGATGATGATGTATCTGTCTTCCGTTTATTTCGGAACCCTTGAGTTGGATTTGTGGTTACATGTTCCCTCAGATGGTTGTGACCAGTTCAGAGATCAGAGCTGTGGTTCAGAGCAACAGATGATCAGATGACTTGGAGGATGGCCCAGTGCATTGCATTCATACATCATTCTCATTTTGCATTCATCTGCACCTAAACTATGTCTGGCCATATGGGGAGTATTATGGATTGAGAATCTGGCTGAGAGACATTCGGATGTCAAAATGTTATTGGTGAAATATTATCTGTCTCGATGAAACCAGAATCAAAGGACAGAATCTTCCTCATATGGATAGATGTTGCATTCATGCATATTAACCCATTTGCTGTTTTGTAGGTGTCAACCGGTGCACATAGCTTGTTTGCTCAGATATCCTGCTGGGGGCAACAAATCCAAACTGATGGATCTTCCCAACGCCGACATCCTCGAACTGAAAGAGATGGTGAGGGATTTGTTCAGTTTCATGCAAGAGTTCGCCTTGGGGCAGAAAGTAATTGCCGAAAAGGTGGGGAGGATTGAAGACTGGATGAAGATGGGGAACATGCAAGGAAACGCTTCGTCATCTGGACCGAAGAAATCCTTTGGTAATGACCAACACAAGGATGAGGGTGAATCAAGTGCTGTGTACGCCCAGAGAGGACACGGTAGGGGTCGTTACTACCAGCACACTGCTGCAGTAACCATCCCTGCTGGTAAACAGTCAGTCCGACAGCAACCTCAGACAACTCCACAGAAGATACAGGGAGCTGGGAGTCAAGTGAAAGGAAAGGGGGTTGATCGTCATTTTGACAGGCCACCCATGACGGTATGCTCTTCTGTTTAAAAAGTTGATGGATCTGGGGATGGTTCAGCCAAGGATGTTAGCTCCATTGAGATCAGATCAGAGGCCACCTAACTATAATGAGAACGCCAGGTGTGAATTTCATTCTGGTGCGCCTGGGCATAACATTGAGGGTTGTAGAGCCTTTAAGCATACTGTCCAAGACCTGGTGGAGTCCAAGGCCCTCCATTTTTCACTGTCGTCAAATGTTAATGCTAATCCCATGCCGGCGCATGGTCAGACGATGGTGAAGGCAGTTGCTGAAGATTCAGATCACGCCTATGCGGTGGGGGAAGAGACTGACAGCGACTGTGAACTTGAGTCATGGATAAAATCGTGCGTACCAGGAAGCTGGAAGGCTTAAAAAGATCAGCACTGTCACTCGTCTGGAAGAGTAATATTTCTTGTTTTCAGTTCTTATCTGCATGAAAGCCATACGTTTTGCCCGAAACGTATTGGTTCATTGTAACGGCCACCTCATGTTCATAATTTGCATTTCTGCATCATAAATAAATGGATGTTTTTCAGTCAAAAAGCGGTGTTCCCTGTTTTTCATTTATTTTGCAGTTTAAAAACAAATAAAAAATGGCAATGTTTATTTTCATTTTTTCTCCTTTTTTGATTTGTCTCGTTCCGAATGCAAAAAAATAATTCTCCGGATCTCGTTGATAACAATTTGGTTACACCTCATATGACTTCGACAATCCGAACAATCAGGCTGAAGAAGAAGGCGAAGAAGACTGTGATCTGCTGAAATTAACCAGGATGTTAAAACCAGGGGAGAAGGTGATTCGGCCGCTTGAGGGGCGGATTGAGGTTGTTATTCCAAGCACCGTCGAGGTCAGGAAGGAAATCGGAAAATGAGGCCGCTTCAGAGGCGAATCAAGAGCAGAATGGTAGCCTTGTTAAAGGAACATGTGAATACCTTTGCCTGGTCATGTCAGGGTACGCCAGGGTCGAATATCGGTGTCGTTGCGCACAAGCTGCCATGGAGAGAAGATTGTCCTCTAAAGAAGCAGACCGCCAGTGCTACTTATCAGAGAGCCATGGTGACTTTGTTTCATGATACGATCCATCATGAAATCGAATGCTATGTTGATGACATGATAGCAAAGTCCCAAACAGAAGAGGGGCATCTGGCAGATCTGGCCAAACTGAGTTTGACCAGTGGAGATAATTCAGACTGAGGTTGAATTCGAATGAGTGCACTATCAGAGTGCGGTCCGGTAAGATGTTGGGGTTCATTGTCAGAGAGGAATCGAGGTTGATCCTGCTAAAAAAAAAAAAAAAAGGCCTGAACCGAGGAAAAACAGAAAGAGAGGTTCGTGGTTTCTTAGAAAGATTGAACTACCTGTCATGGTTCACATCTTATCTAACAACCACGTGCGAACCTATATTCAAGTTGTTGGAAAAAAGAATCAAACGGTCAGGTGGAATAATGATTGCCAAGGGGCATTGAAAGAATAAAAGAATAAGTTGCAGGAACCTCTGATTCTGATGCCTTATGTGGATGGAGAAATTGTTAATCTGATACTTGACGGCCCTCGAGGGGTCTATGAGGTGTATTGGATCAGCATGACGGGTCTTGTCGAAAAGAGCATGCAATTTACTTTAACAAAAAGTTTGCCGACTGTGAAACAATACATTCACTGTTCGAGAAAACTTGATGTACTTTGGCATAGGCTGCTCGCCGACTGAGACAGTATGCTGGTTCATGCCACTTTGTGGATTTCCGAGATGGATCCGATCGAGTATGGGTTGGAGAATCCAGCATTAACCGGACGGGTTGCGAGAAGAGCAAAAGAATGTTGACTGATTTGTGATGCTCTCAGAAAGCAATCAAGGGGTGTATTGTCTGATTACATCTCTCCGCAACCCATTGGGGGTCATCAACCGATGAAGTTTGAGTTCCCTGATGAGGACATCTCGAGGTACTCTAATCGAAAGATTGAGAGTAACCGATCCCGGAGGAGGGGCTTGACCCTGAATCCGAACGGATTCTGATGTCTGATGGGGGAGGTTGAGGTGAATAAGCTTTTGTTGCCCGGATAACGTTTGAATGCACCGACAGTGTAATTATGCAGAAAAGGGTGGTAACCTACAAAGACTGGCATGAGATGTTGCCGTTCGCATTGCATGGGTATCGAACCTCGGTGCGTACATCTACTGGGGCAATTCCTTTCTCGCTGGTATATGGGATGGAAGCGGTATTACCTGTTGAGATTCAGATTCCCTCTTTGAGAGTCCTGATGGACGCGAAATTGCAAGAGGCTGAATGGGTAAGGACCCGGTACGAAGAGTTAAGCCTAATAGAGGAAAAGAGGTTGGCAGCCATCTGTCATGGGCAGCTATACCAGCAAAGGATGAAGCGTGCTTTTGACAAGAAGGTACGACCTCGGGTGTATCACGTGGGTGATATGGGGCTGAAAAGGATCCTTCCTCCTCAAAACGATCGAAGGGGCAAATGGACGCCAAATTATGAAGGTCCATTCGTGATCAAGAAGGTTTTCTCTGGTGGAGCCTTGTTGCTAACGACCAGGGATGACGAAGATTTTCCATCCCCTGTGAATGCGGACGCAGTTAAAAAATACTTCGTGTAAAGAGACCCGCTGGACGAAAAGAATAAAAGAGTCTAGGCAAAAAAGGGCATCCCGGCGAACCAAAAACAGAAAGAAAGGTTCGGGCAAAAATTAGGGATAAAAATGAAAAATGTACACCCGACAAGTCGAAAACCTGAAAAGGCGACTTGGGCAAAAATGGGTATCCCGGTGGACTGAAAACCTGAAAGGGCGGTCCAGGAAAAAGAGGGATTGAAACGAACAACTGCGTCTAGCATGATCGTTTGCGCTTTGGTTAAAGCATCATGGATAATACCCGGTAGGGATCAGTTGGAATCGTCTTGTTCAGAAGGCAGAAGCACGGAGAGTCTGAGGACATATGGGGTGTAACCGAGTTGGAACTCGATGAGATCACGGGTTTCACGTTGCCATTAGGATAGATTTTTCCTTTTGTGCGCAATTACCTCTTTTCAAGAATTGCTTCCTTTTGTATTGCTCATTTGAGCCACACTTTTCCAATCAATAAAATGCATATTCAGTCAAATAATTTTGTTTTTTGTTTTTTATTACCGCTTTGATTGCAAAAACATCCAGATATTTTTGATAAAGAATCTTGCATTTTAAGACATACAGTTCCCTTCCGATGCATGTTTATAAGATTGAAAGCTTGAAATTTTATGCGGAAGGTTGAGTGACCCAAGTGTTGAAATCTTGACACGCCTGGGGCACGGTTTTATCTAACGATCTGTTTTGCAGGAACTGTTAGATATTTTCACTCACTTGCAGGTTGTGAGGCGGAAGCTTTGTAATAGATCCCCAGAGAGTTCGATCAGGAACGAGTGTATGGGAAAGGATGACGAGACGTACGACGATCCTTGATTTTAATCAAGTAGACTCTTCAAAATCGGAAGATTGGAAAGTCTGTAGAAATTCCCCGCAGGGTCCAATCAGGGATGAGTGAATGGGTAGAGAAGTGGCGAAGAGGCGTTGAGGCGTACGACGACCTTTGGAATTAATCAAGAAGACTCTTCAAAGTCGAAAGATTGAAAAGTATGTATAATCCCAGGAGTTCGATCTTCGTCGAGCGCGGAGTGATTGGGAATACAAGATGATGGAGCAGAAAAGGTCCAGACGAGTCTGAGAGTTCTCAAAAGTGAAAGTCGGTACGAGATTGGGAGGTGGATACCATGGTTCGACGAGTCGACGGGTGTTCTGTACCAACTTTTCTCATTTCCCAGCGAGGTCCCCAAGCAGAATTAGAGGACCAAATCTTCCAGCAGATCCAAGGTCTGTGACTTCCCCAGCCGAGTCAAGATGGTTATCCCCAGCAGGTTTAAAACGGTGTTTCCTCAGCAGCCAGGCCCGGAGGTTGCTATCCCCGAGTGGAGCGGGTTTCAATGAAATATATCTCCAGCAGCGTTCATCCTACCAGTGGATTGGACAAGTTTCCGTAGCAGACGGATATCTGCATCCCCAACTAAGTATGTCCTACATGTGGATTGGATGGGTCTTCCCCAGCGGAGTAGCATTCGTTTCCCTAGCAGGGTCAGGATGGTCATCCCCAGCGGGTGTCAAATTGATGCTTTCCCCAGTCGCCAGGCCTGGAGGTTGCTGTTTTCCCAGCAGGGTATCTGTGAGCATTTCCCAGTGAAGTCGTCAGGTATCTGTGAGGGTTTCTCGAAGCAGAGTTGAGATTGATATCCCCAGCAAGTCAAAAACTGTTGTATCCCCACAGAGTGTTGGTGGTGCTTATCCCCAGCAGTTTCTCGAGCGGGTTGGGTGCAAAGGAGGTTTTCCCCGGCAAGGGTTGCCTTATTCCCAACAGCAGTGCTATTCCCCAGCAGGGTGGAGTTGGAGCAATGTCGAGTTCCTCAGCAGAGTGCCTCGTATTCCCCAGAAGAGTCCCTTGAGGGGGATACTTTTTATGCATTCATCATGTAAATAAGCATTGCATATTGCATAGAAAAAATAATAAATTGCGTAGCATTTCCATAATTATGGAGCATTACGCAGAAAAAGATCATGCATCATTGTTGCAAGCATAGAGCTAGTCTCAAGCCGTGGTTACCGTTTGAGAGGTGGTTGTGCCAGAAAGCGAAGATGTTACTCTGTGGAGTTTACCATCATGACGTCAGATCAGCAATGTTCCCCCAGTAGTGCGATATTGGAGGAAATGTTTCCGTCGGACAGAGATGGAAATAAAATCAGAGGACGTTACGCGATCAGCGCGATCCAAGCCGTGGTTACCGTTTGGGAGGTGGTTTTATCAGACAGTGAAGGTGTTACTCCGAGGAGTCTAGCATCATGGTTTTAATCAAGGATATTCCCCAGTAGTACGATACTGGAGGGTAAGTTTCTGTCGAGCAGAGATGGGAGTGATTATAAGAAAATTTCGGGGTTCAAGAAAAGCATAAAAAAAAAAAGAGAGAAGAAGAAAGAATAATAATCCCGAGCGGATGAGTGGTGTTCAAGCCATGGTTATCCCTGCGTTACCATTTATTTTGGTATCCAGGTCGACGTTTTCGAGTTTGTGTCTTTGCCGATTCTGACAGGCGTTGTTAATTATTTTCCCATCAGAGTGCAAATTGTTCGTCTGTTCTTGGTATTCAATCACTCTTCATCCTGATCATCTGAAAGCCGAGGCTGTTCATATCGACAGGTTCACAGTGGATTGAATAGGGGCAGCTGTAACACCTCAAAATTTGCCCTCCTCTCTGGGGACTAGCTTAACATATTACATATCATTTTTAGGTCATTAGGCATTGCATATTGCATATCATGTGGTTACATTGTGCAAGTCATACTCCCAAGTTTTGATCAGAAGATGAGGAAGTCAAAGTGCAAGCTAGGGTTTTATTGATTGATCATTGGCCATCTGAGGATTGGGCTATGAATTAGGGTTTCATGATTCTCAAAGGATATTGGTCTTCATCTTGATTGAAGTGATACATCATCATCATCATGGTTTGATTTCATCAAGTGTTGAAGCAGATTCCTTGAGATTAGGGTTTTGACCACTGGTAAACCCTAATCAGTTGCATTGGGCCAGTCAGGGCATGATCAGGAGATGGGGTCTATGATGGATATGGGGATCATTCCATGATTTTATTGAGCTTATTGAGGCTAGGGTTTCATCCTTGAGCTATTTCATCAGAAGATTGGAGCTCAGATTGATCTATGCATTGCCAGATTCATCTATCAGTTGAAAAGTCAACTGTGGTCAACTGTACATGATTTGATGGATTTGGAGGTGGAAATGAGTTGGATACACTTCCTTCATGTTGGAACAAGTGTTGTATGACATCTCAAAGCTTAAGAATGGAGAAAATCAAGTCAGAACAAAAACTGCCAAAAATAGAAAGTGACTTGTAATAGAAGTTTCCAAAAATGGAAAGCTTTTGACCTCAAAATTACATGTCCAAGGAAGCTTCAAAGGAAAATTTGTTCAACATGAAAGTTGTAGATCTTGGTCTCACCTTTCCAAAAAGTCCAAGAACTTGAAAATCCCATGTATGGTTGTCAAGTTATGGTCCAGTGAATTTCAGAAATGACCCATAATCAGGAGGGCATAACTTCCACATGGAGTGTCCAAATTGGATGTTCTTTATATGCACAAACTCCATTTGACATGTACTTTCATGGTGCATAATTGGATTTCTTCAAAAATGGTCAATGCAAAAAGTCAAATTTCAACTGTACAGTTAAAAGAACCAGGGGCAAAATTGTCCAACTTGAGAAATAATGGGAATTTTTGGATGGGGATTTTTGCAACACTTCACAAATGGCATTTGAAACTTGTTGGAATACTCATAACATGCAAAGGCTTCATGGTTTGAAAATTGGCTTTTAAAATGAACTTGAACAAATGAACCAAGTGCCATCACATGTGGAAAATGCAAAATACACATCCAATGAACATGAAACAAATGGCAACAGCTCATGACAGGTGTTTAGGAGGTGTGTGAGGTGGCAATGAGCTGTCATTAGCTGGCATGTGAAAATACAATTTTGCCCCTAGCTTGAAAATGACACATTTGCTAATCACTTTGTATTTTGTTAATTAAGGTGATTAAGTGTGGATTAATTGGAAGTATATATTGCTAATCATAACTAACTTCTAACAGAATCACAATTTCACAAATCACAATCCAAAATTCCCTCCAATTTCTGAAAATTCTTCAAGAACACACAACACCAAAATCCTTCAAACTCTTCCAATTCTCCATGAAATTCGAAAATTCTTGTTGATCCAATCTCCATTCCTCTCATGCTTGGACTGTTTTGGCAAATCATCATCAAATCCATCACCAAATGCAACTGTCCAAGTTTGCTCCATCCATGGCTTTTGAGAATTTCGTGCATTAGGAGCAAAATCAATCGAACCTGAGCATCGCATTCAACTTCTTGGAGCTTCTACTACATCTGTTTTGACATTACACGCGCGAAGAACATCAATATCACTACTGCCATATCCAGGTGCTCAAATTTCGAATCTCACTATTGCTCCGATGCTTGTATGCGTTTTGTAGTTCGTTTAATGTAGAATCCAATGCTAGGTTTAGTTTTGATTATGATGAAACATAGGTTGAGATATTTCGATTTGAAGTCTTGAGAGCAAAACCTAAAACGCTCGATCCAGAGAATTTAGGAAGAATTAGGATGATTCATGGACATGTTTGAGATCCTGGCGTCGAGACCTTTCTAACGCATATTCGCTTGTGTATTTTCGTTACGATTTAGTGTTCTTGATGTTCATAAGGATTCTGGAAAATTGATGAAGATGATGATGAATTTCTGGATTTTTCTTTGTTTTGATCTATCGTGTTGCATTGCCGCGTTTGAATCGTGTTTGCGCGCCCAGCTTCAGCCAATCACATGCCACCACCAAATAATTGAAACGACCGTGTTTTGGTCTGGGAAGAGAGAATTACGCTATTGCCATTAAAACCTTCAATTAATTAATTTAATTCCAAATAATTATTAAAAATTCATATAAACCTTAGAAAATTCATAAAAAATTATTGGAAGGTCACAAAAATATGAGGATTTTTTCTACAGCTTCCATTTTGTCTCTAGTTTTTTATGAGTATGATTTTGCAAATTGTGCATGATGAATTGTTGACTTTGCTTAGGGATGTTTGACTTAGGTCATTTTTGTGTACATTTTGCCATTTCCATTGTGAAATTCTCCTGCCTTAAAAGAAATGTCTGAAAATTTTTGTGGTGATTATAGACATGCCAATGGTGATTTACATGTAAATTTTGTGAATTTTGGATGCCTGATGATTGAGTTATGAATTTTTGAATCTAGGTGTGACAATTTGTGTCACACCTAGTTAGGTTATCTTTCTGGATTTATTTTCATGACTTATGCTTGATGGTTTGACTTGAAATTTTGCATGGATGTTCAATAACATGTTAAGATGCTATGTGTATTTTTCTGGATTTTTCCATTGCATTTTCAATTTGATTGGTATTTTTCATCTTTGTTGGTCAAATGTGCAAGCTTGTGTGACATAGGTTGGTATTATCTTTGTGAAATGCTCATATGGTATTGGATGATGATGAAATTTGGTATGATGGTTGTAGACACATTGTAGGACATCCCTGTTTTGGTCCCATTCATTTCTTAATTGTTTTCATTGACTTATGAATTTTTGAAGTGAATGCATGTGTTGATACCTTGAATTGGCTTACATAATTGTGTCTGTATTTCTTGATTTTCATTGACATAGTTCCTTTTGTCCAATTGAGCTGAAAATTGACATGTTATACCTTGAATATGTCCTGTTTAGGTGTAAATTATTTGAGGATTTTTGGAATTGTTTTGATATGGATTTGATGGAATTCATTCTGTTGGGACTTTTGATGTTATGTTTGACCTAGTTTGACTTGTTTTGGTCATGAAATGAATATGATTTGTGATATGAGTATGGGATCAATTGCTCTTGCTTTTGAATTGCATTAATTTGAGTTTGGTTGAGGATCCCTTGCTGTTTAGACATTTTTCTCACTTTTGGACCCTAGGCTTGGCCTAGTGGTCTAGTTTCTCACATTTGCTTGATTTTTCAGGATAAAAAGCACAATGCTCAAGGAGATTGAATCAAGTTAATTCAATTGAATTTGTTTGATGTTTGTACACTAACATAACTTTGTTTTGTAGGTTGTGAAGCTTAGGCTTGAGCTTATAGCTTGCCTTGTTATGCATTGACTTGTATAGTCTGACTGAGTAACATTTGCTGTTTATGTTTGTCTGTCTGAGTACTGATGATACTTGATTGATTTCAGGTACATTTAGTTGCTTACAGTTCTTTAAGAACTTGCTTGCTGCTGCTTGGTTTTTGAACCACTTGAGGTAGGACTTCTATTCTTCATGTAGTCTGGAGACCCGGTCTGTTATTTGGCCGGGCAAATAAATTGTCTGAAGTCCTCCTTAAGAGGCGATGTTTGTGATTGTTTAATATTGTGCCTAAGCAGGTAAAGTCCTTAATCAAGGCAATTGGTGGAAGCCAAGGGATATGCAATCTATCCCCCACTATTCTGTGAGTCGTCCCTCTGCTCACACGGCTGTGTGTTGATGCATTGGGACACAAACCCAAGATCTTGTACTTTGTACAGTTGTGTCAGAGTCTTTGAGCGTAGAAGGGTCCCTTCATTCTGGACCCACGCTCCTTTGTTAGAAGCTCTCCCTGGTCAGGGATAAGAGCTGTGAGGTCTCATCCTCACTTCACCTTTTCATCTGCTTCACCTTAGCCTCGTAATGGCAAGGTTAAGAGCGAATAATACACATGTACAGATGACTTGCTTCGGCAGTCAAACCCGTTGTTTGAGCCCACTTGACTGGTTATAGTGTGCGCTATGTGAATACTTGCTTGAAATGCTTGTTTTGATCTGTTGATGCTTGTATGCTTGCTTTATTCCTGGATAGGATTAGCTTGCAGTTGTGCAAGTAGGTAGAAACCTCAACGTAGGGTAATGATGCATGACAACACTAGGCTCGAGTACAACTCCCTGGTAGTGTGTCTTCCCTGGGTTTCTGGCTAGAGTTTTTTTTCCCTTTAGGGGGAACTACATCGCCCTGATCCTTGTTCCAGACGAGGTATGTAGGCAGGTGGTCGTGCGAGACCACTCCGGGCACTTTTTTTCTTTTTGTGTGTGTTTACCTGTTATCTGATTGCGTGTTTTGGTTCGGATGCCGACGTAAGCCCAGTGAGTGGTTGTCGGGCTCCACGTTTGCCGTTTTGTGCGTGTTTTGGTTCGGATGCTGACGTAATTCCATCGAGTGGTTGTCGGGTTCCATGTTTGCCATCTGTTTGTGTGTTTTGTGTTGTTTGGCGTGCGTAAGCCGAACTACAGTGGCTCTGATTCTCGTTCCAGACGAGATATGTAGGCATAGGATGCGATGTCCTATCGAGCTCCCTTTTCTTAACCCCACCTGCGTTCCCTGTGTGTGTGTGATGTTTAGTAACCTATTCTTTATTTTAGAACGTGGATCCCGTCGAGTACGACGGACGTGAGGGGTGCTAATACCTTCCCCTTGCGTAACCGACTCCCTTACCCTTTCTCTTTGGTCGCGAGACCATGCTTTTTCCAGGTTTCTCTGAGCGTTTCCTTCCCCTATCTTGGGATAAATAACGCGCAGTGGCGGCTCTGTGTTGTGTTTTTATTTGAAGCCCGCCGGTTGTTTTTCGCGGATGCGACAATGATATGTAGTTGATATTTGGTGTTTAACTCCATACTTAACCGACAAATTTTCAAATATTCTTAATACGAAGTGAGACCCACTGTCACTAATGACGAGTCTCGGAATACTAAATCTAGGTAAGATGTTGTTTTTGAACATCTTGACCATGACCCGTGCATCGTTCATAGGAGAAGATATCACCTCAATCCACTTAGATATGTAATCTACTGCGACGAGTATGAATTTATTTCTTAATGATGATGGGAAATGACCCATGAAATCAATTCCCCATACGTCAAAGACTTCTACTTCTAAGATGTTTTTCAGAGGCATCTGGTCGCGTTTAGAGATGTTTCTAATGCGTTGGAACCGATCACATTTAGTGACAACAGTGTGGACGTCCTTCTATAAGTGAAGCCAATAAAGGCATGATTGAATAATTTTCGCACATGTCTTAGAGGTGCTAGCATGCCCTCCATACGGGGGCAGCGTGGCAGTGGGTTATGATGTTATCAACTTCTTCTTCACGGACACATCGATGGAAAAGACCATCGACGCCTCATTTGAATAAGAGGGGTTCGTCCCAATAATATTGTTTAAGGTCATGGAAAATTTCCTTTTCTAGTTATAAGTTAGTTATGGGGGTAATACTCTGGCTGCTAGGTAGTTGACGTAGTCAGCATGCCATGGGACTGTGGACTGTGCTAATGTGGTTTCCATATCTTCTTTGTTTTCATTACTGGAGTTACCCCTTTAAGAGGCATCATCTAGTTGAGAACAACTGGGTGTGTCATTTCCGAAATGTGCTCTGAGTCTGTCGTAAGGGAAATCATCATTAATTGGTACTTGTTCATATTTGATGTTTTCTAATCTAGAAAGGTAGTCTGCTACCAATGTTTTACATTTTGGACATAGCTCGGTTTGCTCCATGTTATATCCTTCCAATATCATTTGGCTTGAAATTTGTGTCACAAAGGTTTGCAGCATATTTTTGGATCAGATGGGAGTGAAATACAATGGTTTAGGGACTTAATGCATGATTTGGCAAGTGTTTGGCTGGTGTGGTCTGATGGATGCAACATGATGAACCCTCAACTTTTCACTTGGGCCAATTCAAATTGGCTCGTGCATTTTGAGTGAAACTTAGGCCAATTGAAATTTTCTATATCCCTAACATGTTGCAAAAAGAACCTGGTCAAAAGGGGTTGTGATGTGGAAATGGAATTCGTGTAAAGTGGAGGTCATGAGCATGATTTAAGGCATGATTAGGCAACTTAACCAGCTTGGCCAAAGCATAATTTAAAGTCCTTGTGCAATGAATTAGGTCTTGGGCCTTGAAACAAAGTTGAAGAGGGATTCAATTAGGACATTTGTCTCAAAGAAGATCCTTAAAATGTTGAAAGATGAAAATGTTATAGGGTTTGAACCAAATGGTAGGCCAAACTTACCAAAACTTGACCAACCAACATCCACTAAAATGTCTTTTTTGGTGTTTTCTTGAATTACAAGGTTCCATGATGATTATTTAAAGCTTAAATGATTATGTCTTGATATAAAACAATCCTTGATGCCTTGTGGGGTGATTATGGGTCATGTTCAAGGATGAAACCAATGGTTTACAAGTTCAAAGTTCAAAACCAAACCTTTTATTGTAACATGGATGAAATGGATGTGGATTGGATGAATGTTGGTTGAAATTGGAAAAATTAGATATGAATGGACCAAGAGATGATGAGGTGGTCAAGAAAATCAAGGCATAGAAGCAAAAGGGAAGAAATTAGGGTTTCTTGGATCACAAGATTCCTCAAAGGTCACATTCAAACAAATTAGGGTTTGGGGTACAAGAGGTGTCTTGGAGTAATTCACAAGGTTGATTGCATGATTAGAGCTTGGATATTAGGGTTCCCTCAAAGTTAAGGCCATGGCACAAAGTCAGATGATGATTTGTACGAACCACAAAAGATCAAGGGACTAGGGTTAAGGTCCTTGGATGACCAGATGAACAGGAAAGGATCCCACTCAAGGCTCATCACCCCAAGAAGGGTTTTAGAGATTAAGGGAATGACTAGTCTCACAAGGTCAAGGAGTGCTTGAAAAAGCAATTAGAATTTAAGGTGGCTTGGGCACACCCCAACATGATAAAAGGATCTTGGTGCTTCTCAGATATGAACACCATGCTTTGAGTATATGATTCATTTTGTTATGGGTGTAAATGCAAATGAAATTATGTATGATGAATGTATGCTAACGCATGATATGAAGGTAGGCTAAATTTGGGGGTATACATAGAGTAATAGTTAAGTTTTGCACAAATTTTGCATAGTAACTGTTATGCTCATATTAGGAAACCAATCTGAATTTGCACATATAAAAACATGACAGAAAATGCTAAAACAGATAAATTGAACACACTTTGACAATATTGTTGGCTTAATTTCATACATTGATCATAGTACCAAAACAAATACAACCCATGACAGAAAATTATGTAATTCTAAAGTACACACCATTGATACACAATACCAAAGTACACACCACTGATACATATTTCCAAAGTACACAACTTAGAGTACACAAAATTTCAAAGTACATATGCTACAAATACATAAACTACAAAACTTCAATTTGTTCTGCATCATTGAGTAAGGCCCTTTTGAATTTCCTTCCAAACTATTCATTCTCTAAGTAATGACACTAACTAGTGGTCTTGGTTCTTCTTCTTCAAGAATCACAAGTGGGTCATCAGAATTCTTCCAGGTCCCACAAAGTTCCTTGTCTTCAATGTCATAAGTCTATCACTCTCTCTTTTTACAACTGGAACTTTATTAACCTCTTTCCTCTTTGATATCACACTTTTGACCTATAATTATATCACAGTTTTATCATAATTGACACATGATAAAACTAAGTAGTAATGACCATAAAATGACTTACATGATCACTATTTAATTTCCATATATGTCAACTCAATTGTAGGTGGTCTGACCTTAGTATAAATTTCAACTTCACGCCCAGTCTGCTCAGCAAACAAAGATAACAATGAAGCATTCTCATCATTTGTAAATGGTTTCAATTCTTTTTCCAAACTACCATCTTCTTGTTTCCACCATATTTTCACACCATCAAGATTGAACTATGAATCCATAGCCTTAAGTAGATCACGCGCTTCAAATGAGGACTAGTAATAATTGTCTTGTCCATTGTATGCATATCTATCCCCACCCTCATATCTTAAGTTGGGGTCTTTTACAAAACAATTCTTAGTGTAAATACCACGTTAAATAACCCCACCTCTTATAAATTACACATATGGTAAGGGCTAATTTCGTAAAATATTTACATAAAGTACAACAATTCAGATACCAAACAATCAAGTGGGCATTAAATATTCAGCAAACGTGTAACCCTAAAAACTACAATCAATATTATCTTATTATATTCCCTTTTTAGATGCAGATGAAACTATGGGACATAGGGAAACGACATAACTCTAAAAAACGAAAAAAAGAAAGAGATATGTGGGACAAACCTATCTGAAACACGAAACACCAAGGACCGCATCTTTCAAATACCGACTGACTTTAAGCACCACACCAACCTTCTTACAAAGTTACTTCAGTTCGTCAACCTTCGCTAAGAATAATTTGCATCAACGGTGAGAAGGATTGTGTTGAGAAGATAAGCCACATGATTTTATGTTTTTAGGGTTTGTGAATACTTTTAAAAGAAAGTCAAAGAAGTAGTAAATTATTTTAATCTCAATAAAATCCCAATTGGAGTTCTTTTAACTATAAAAAATCTACATGTACTGCCAGGCCAGCTATCCTTACTCAAATCTAATGTAAGGGACCAAAAGTGTTGACGACAAATCTTGATTCTTTAACGATTTTTTTTTTAGGGAAGAATAGTGAAAATAGCTAAATTTATAGGAACTAAACATATTTAACCTTATTTTGTTTTAAAAGGACTAAAACTTCTTGCAATATCTTGTAATGACTAAAAAAATATAACTTTTTAAGAAAAGAACAAATAAAAAAGATAATTTTGTAAGAAATAGGAATATATTTAACTCTATCATTTAATACTGCATTTTTTGTTTACTTTTTAACAAAATTAAAAACAAACCTATCCCACATTTTTTTTCTATTTTCCATTCTTTAAAACAATTTTTAAAATTGTAATTCTCAAATAGATTTTTTTTCTTTCTTTTTAAAAAATAGTTTTTTGTCTAGAAATCTAGTGATTGAAATTCAACATTTTTAAAGGTGAACAAGTGGAATGCCACATATTATTTGTTAAAACAGTTTGTTAAAATAGTTTACAAAAATAAAATATAAAAAAAAACTCAAAATTTATTCAAACATACTCTAAATATTTTTTTTTCTTCATTTCTAAAAATTATTATATATAGATAAATAAAACTAAATAAATGTCACTTCATGGACATGCTATGATCACGACAATTACTTTGCTAAATATTTTTAAAAAATGTATTTAGAATTTCTAAAGAATCCTACTTTTTCTTTTCTCAACATAACAAATAGTTAAATTAATGTTTTAGTAACACCTAACATAATGGCTCATTTATATTGTTCAGCTAGTTAACGACTCACCCTATCTACTTGAAAATTTATATAAGAAATTCTTAACACTCATTCCTGATCGCGACTTAGTATGTCTATCGAACTGTCTAACTGTAAGTGCACAATCGTATCGTATGGTTTTAAAAAGATATCGAACCCAAAGGACCAAAAACCAAACTATCTATATCTAAAGTTACTATGTAAAACTAAGGCTAATGATTATTTTTATTTTTTTTAGATTCAAGAAAACTAGAAATAAAATTAAATGGGAAATAATTATATAATAAAGATATTCAATAAGAAGACATCGGTATGTAAACTACATCATTCTTTGAGGGTACGGTAAATAATTAACATAAAATAAGGTAAATCACTTTTCAGTAGGAAATATAAAATTAAAAGATTTTGCCTCACGCTCTCGTATTATTAACTCGGGCTATACTCTTAAGCCAAAATGTTTTTCTCTCGCTCACCCACCTGAATTAAAAGTAATTTTTGGAAATTGATAAATCCTAATTAACCCTAAAGCGCTCTCGTTGTGTTTAAGATTAATGCTTAGAAACCACTATCCGGTTAAAATCTCAAACTCTCGCTCTGTTGATTTATTATAACATTAATGACTTTTCACTCTCGTGCAAAAACCTTTTTAAATTAGAATTGGAAACCACAACCAAGAAAATAGCTTATATAAATTAACATTGATTATTACCGAATCCCGTTAGAGCTATGGTCCTTACATACCGATGTCAAAAGATTTAGCCAGACATGATTTGATACTTAATCATACGGTTATAATTATTAAACATAAACATAATCATGATCAAAATTTAGAATTGCAAGCATACAAATAATATTATGCAATCAGGCAAAATGAAAGCAGAAAGTAAAAAATTATGCAATTAAAAGAAACCTGATGAATAATAGAAATTGGATTAATTTTTGGAGGATTCTTCGAGTACAAATAACAATTGGAAATACAAAGATGTCGGCACGCTTGATCCAAGCAACAAGTAAACTTTAGAACTAAGGTGCAATAGTCTCTCAATGTGAAAGAAGTATCACTTTTAAGGTATTTTTGCTTAAGCTAAGAATCAAAATTACACGATAAAACTTGGATCCTTTTTTTCTTTGAAACTGCCTTCTTATACTGGTAAGAGCAGCTGAACTTCCCTAAAATCGTGTAAAAGAGGTTGAGGAAATATAGGGGAGCTCTTGACCATATTTTATGCAGTTGCTGTAAAATTGCGCTATGTGCCTGTGGCGAACGGCATAGGGCCATGGCGAACGCCATGGTACTTAAACTTAGGAGTGACGTGGTAGGGGGTGCGGAAAATGCCACAAGCCCAAAACCTGCAATTTCAATCTTTTTCTTCTTTTCTTCCCCTTTTCTTCATTTCTTTTCTTTTCTTTCTCTCTTTCTCGCACGTGAGTTCTGCATTGACAAATACCTGAAACAAGGCAACAATTCCAGCATAATACAATAAAAACATACACACAATTATAATAAAATGCATGTTAATCGAGTCAAATAAACGGTATAGTTTCACGTTATCAAACTCCCATATACTTGAACCTTTGCTTGTCCTTAAGCAAATGCTACACTTGTGACATGAAAATTTGGAGACTTGTAGCATATAGGTCCATGAAAAAGCATATAAACAATCAAATAATAGTTCTAAAGCTACAAACTTCACTTTGTTTATAATTGCTTAAATAGTTACTAATCGATACACTAAGGATGTCATAATAACACTATTCCGCAATTACGGTCATGAGTCTCCCTACATGCAAACAAATCTAAATGATGTCATTATATCGCAAACTTGTCAACTCACCTTTTATTTTTCCGTTCACGTGCAATCACATTAAGTCTGTTATCTCTCACACTTATAATAGGAAGATCTGTTAGTAACTTCGACCTTATCTTTTACCTTCGGTTTCCTAGTTCGGGGGTTGATTATGGCATCTAAGTGGTTTAAGCCCCCTCCCAAGTCGTAATTGCGAGGGATCAGACCATAGTCTGCCCTACCAAGTTTAGCGTAAAATACCACTAAACCAACTACGATTGGTATTGGTAATTCAAGTCTCAACATATTTCATTCAATACCATTTTTTTATTCTTTGGACCAAACACTTATTTGTATCCATCTCCTACGTAAAGCATGACCAAGATGGTGTTGACCGCCTGAACTATTTTATTAGGTAAGTATACAAGGTTTTTGACATAACGACTATTCAAATTAATTCGCATGTTTAGGAGACTTAAGGCGTTAAAACGATACCGATCTTGCACACAAATTTCCCAAGATTTTACAATTAAACCTCAATGTCATTTTTAACCTAGAACTTTCTAATTGTGAAATGATTTTCATGGAATTTTTTTTTCTTATGGCTCAAGAAAATGGAAGATCAATAAATAGTAGAAACCACGCATAAAGACTCGACATTACATGCATTAACTCAATTAACACTAAACAATTAAATTAGAATGGAAATGGATAAAACAATAAATCTACCTAAGAAAGTTGTAAATAAAAGCGATAAAGTTCCTCCCCCACACTTAAACTGAACATTGTCCCCAATGTTTCGATAAAAGGTGGAAAAGGAAGATAAAACCTGAATGGAGTACTCAATGACGGCCTCAGCCTTGTGTTCTCCCATACCTACCATGCTGAGGAGGTGGTATACCTACGTGTTGCATGTATTCAAGCAGGTCCTCGGTCCCTACCCGCATGCCTTCCATTTCTTCAATCAGGACCGATAAGTTATGTTCGGTCCTTCCTGCGTAGTCGTGCTGCTGATCCTGTATCTGTTGGATATGTTTCATCATGTTAACCTGTTGTCTCTATATTTCTCTTAACAACTGGTCATATTTGGCGTCTACATCATTACGGTGTCGCAGCTCACAGAGGACATCATCAAGTACGGTTCTGATGCCAACATAATCATACTCCTCTCGAAACTGGTGTCGGGGAGAGGTACCTGCAAAAGTGTTAGAAGGGCTAGGTGCGGTGTGTGAACGTGTAGTAGGTTCAAAGAAGGTGGGAGAATCTTGCTCCATCTCATCAAATTCATCATCAGTCTAACCACCTTAGTTATCCTGCAGAGGTATGTCATTAGGGGCAGGATGACAGGGTCCAGGGGCGGTCAGACCATAAAGTCAATTGTTCCTGTTTCGCACCTTTGTGCGTGTGTGGCAAGGTAAAATGATACTCCTAATCTCGCGGTTACCAACCATGACAGAGTATATTCTGTCTATTCTGACCTTAATTAACTGTCGGGATCGTCAGGAATCGATATCCAGGGAGGTCGTTGGTAGGGGCTATAGAGTTGCAAGTTCATTACCTAAGCCTAGTGCGCGGGCTATGGAGGTAACCAAACCTATGATACAGAAAGGAGTGTCCCCTCTTGTGCAAATCAACTATATGTGTGCCAGCATGAAAGGAGTCACATTGACTCGTGTCGGTGCGAATGCAACATGTAAAAAGAAGAGCTCTTTAGAATTCACCCTACCATTGTTTATTCGGCCGAAAATTATGTTGGCTAATATGTGATGCTTTTAGCCCATCCCAATCATATGTTCTCTCGCTTGTCAATTGTTCCCAGAAACGGAACGCTTCATATTTCCAGTCTTCTTCTAAAGGACATGCATAAACCTTACCGTGCCATAAGAGTATTGATCAACCATAGGCGTATAGTAAGTGAAAGAACTCAAAAACTGCAAAGTCAGTTTTCTCGTAGGTAGCGTCATTCAAAGAACAAAAGTGTGTTAAATCTAATCTATTTAGTATCCATTGCACACTACTCAGTAATTCTAACCTACGTAGACAAGGTTCGTCGGCATACCTTGTTGGAGTAACTGAACGTTCGTAGAACTTCAAGTACCTCTCCTTTTGTAATTTTTCGACTTCACCCTCACTAAAGATTATGTTGGACAAATCTGTCGTTGGCCTTTTCGTTTTAGCTTGAGCTCTTTGAGGCATGGTGATAAGGAGAAATATTTTTAGAATGGGGTTGTATTTATGGTTTAGAAATGGGGTTGGATTGGATGATGAGGTTTTAAATAGGTGAATGAGAGCCGGAGTTTGAAAGGTTGGAGATGAAGGGTGTGAGTGGGGGAATTAAGGTGAGTTAATATGGAGAAAATGGGTTTTGGAAGTTGAAGGAGTGGGAAAAAAAGTGGGATTGTGTTTTAAAAACGGTGATTTTGGGTTTCTGAGGTTTGTGGCGAACGCCATAGGGATGTGGCGAACGCCACGAGCCTTAAATAGGAAAATTTTCGTTTTAGATTTCTGGCGAACGCCACGGGCTTCAAAAATGTGTTTCTTTTTTAAAAAACATTAATCAAATCAAATAAAAAAAATATTATGCGACGAACCAATAAAATAAAATAAAACGTGCATATAAAATTGATAGATAGAAAATGACATTAATAAAACTGAAATATTCTCTATGTTTTACGTCGGTAGCTCGACAAAATTAAAGATTAACTTAGAAGCATGAAATCATAATCTAGAAAAACAAGAAATCCTAATTAGAAAGCATAAAATGGTATCCCCCCCCCCCCCACACACACACACTTAAACAAAGCAGTGTTCATAATGTTTCAGTGTCAGGAAGAAACGCGGAAACATCGAGTAGAGATCAACCACTACGATGATCAGTAGGATCAGAGACTGGGCGCCTGGAATACACCAGTTGGTGAAGATGATCAAATTGTTCATTATCTATATCTATGAAGCCATATAAGTCTTGGCGAATGGTAGTAACATCAGCTCTCATAGCAGCGACTTTGGTCTGAAGGGTATCCAGTGCAAAATTATGGTTGTTAAGAGAAGTGGCACGAGCAGCAGAGACAAGTGTAGGTGAATCAGAGAGATAAAGACTATGACACTCATAAATAGGAGGGGTTCTAGGATGTGAAGGTGACTCACACTGGCCTTCTAAATCATAAAGCCAGTTGTTACGATCGTGTACACTGGTTCACTCAATGTTGGGAAGGGTGAACTGGTGAACTACCTCATTGCTGATTAACAATTGGAATTCCCTAGGTCCAAGGTTTCTTATTAGTCTGTTATTAAAACAGAAGGTTATGTTCATTGGTTGGATGCTTCCGAGAGGAGTTAGACGGGAGAGTGCGGGTCTTAGGGCTAAAGCTGCAACAATCATGGTGACCTATCCACCAATCAGGATGGGACAATGAGTAACACGGGAAATCCTATCTAGGCTTGCAAGCATGAAGGCCACAATGTTAACTGGCCTAGACTGAAAAACACAGAACAAAATGAATAATTCATCTCTAGACACAATGGTACTGCTTTCCGATTTTCCAAAAAGGGTGTAAGCTAAGATCATATGGAAAAAACGAATAACAGAGTTCTGGATTTGGGTGGAGTTCATGGAATTGGGTTCAGTGAGTGTTTCTCCAAAAATTCTACTCCAGAAGTAGTCAAGTTCATGGGTCATAAATGCATCCTTTTGTGCCATTGTGAAAATGTCGGGTCCATTAGGAAATCCTAACAGGTATGCCATCTCACAATGGTTAAAATGATAAGTGTTCCCAAAAAGCCTAAATGACACTCGTCCTCTATTGAATCCCATCCCTTGGTTAGGATCATAAAAAAAGGAACTTAGGAATTCTAGTGTTAGCTTATGGTAGGTTGAGAATTTCTTCCTAGTAACGCTTTCCCACCCAAGTTAGTTGAACATAAAATTGATGCTCTCTCCTATACCTAGGGTAGCCATGGTAGGTCCATCGGGATATTTGGTCAATGCTACCTCTCTCTGAAAAAGAGTTTCATAAGGTTGCCTTTCTGCCACGTTTCTAAAAATAACAACCATATTATCTACGTTCTCCATTCCTAAAGTTAGTATGAAGTTAGTAGCCTGAAAGGAGCCATGGAAAGAGTTAGTACTGATCAAAACAAGTAAACCACTTATTGGGAAATTAGTAATTAGTAATTGTGGGTTGCCTCCCATGTAGTGCTTTGTTTAATGTTGTAAGCTCGACACAGATTAACAAATCGCTAACTTGTTGAAAGAGATGGCAGCTCGCCTAACTTTAGACTAGTATAATAATCTCTATTGTCAACATAATAATAATGTTTCAGATGTTGTCCATTCACGACAAATGCTTCATTAAATTTACCTTTTATTTCTATAGCTCCATTTTGAAACACTTTGGTAACTTCAAAAGGGTCAGACCACCTAGAACGTAATTTTCTGGGAAAAGGTCATAGTTGAGAGTTAAATAGTAAGACTAGATCCCCCTCGTTAAACTCTCTCCTTGAGATACGTTTATAGTGCCATTTTCCGTTCGATCCTTATAGATTTTGGCGTTCTCGTAAGCGTCCAATCTTATTTCCTCGGGTTCATGTATTTCTAAGACTCGTTTTTCACTTGTAGTTGCATAATCCATGTTTAGGGCCTTAATGGCTCAATAAGCTTTATGCTCTAATTCAATCGGCATATGACAAGACTTACCATATATTAGTTTAAACGGTGTGGTTCCTATGGGAGTCTTATAGGCTGTTTGATATGCCCATAGAGCTTCATGAAGCTTGGAGGACCAACCCTTGCGAGAAGTCGCAACTTTTTTTTCTAGTATTTTTTTAATTTCCCTATTAAAAATTTCAACCTGGCCACTTGTTCATGGATGGTAGGGTGTTCCTATTCAGTGTCTAACTCCATATTTGAGCAATAATTTCTTGAAGATTTTGGAAATGAAATGGTATCCTTCGTCGCTATGACGAGTCTCGACACACCAAATCTAGGGAAGATTTGATTCTTAAAGAGCTTAATCACAACTCGCACATTGTTTGTAGGTGAATTTATTGCTTCAATCCAGTTTGACACATAGTCGATGGTGACGAGTATGTATTTGTTATCAAAAGAGGATGGAAATGGGCCCATAAAGTCAATGCCCCACACATCAAAAACTTCTACTTCTAATATACCTTTCAGAGGCATCTCATCGCGTCTAGAGATTTTTCCAGTGCGTTGGCACCGGTCGCAATTTATAATTGCGGAGTGGACATCTTTCCACATATTAGGCCAGAAGAAGCCGAATTGTAAAATCTTTGCATAAGTTTTTGAGGTGCTTGCATGCCCCTGATAGGGTGCAACGTGGCAATGATGTATGATGTTGTCGACTTCCTCCTCTGGGACGCAGCGAAGAAAGATACCATTGGCGCCTCTTTTGAAGAGAAGGGGCTCATCCTAGTAGTAATGTTTCAAGTCGTGGAAGACATTTTTAGTCAAAGACGAATTCCGCATCTTTCATTAACAAGTTAGTTAATGGTTTGGTTTCTTTAGAGAAATCTTTAATAAACCGTTGGTAAAAACCGATGTATCCTAAGAAGCTTCGTATTTTGCTAACTGTTTTCGGGGGTTGAAGGTTTTCTAAAACTTCTATTTTTTCTTTTTAGACTTCAATCCCCTTATTGAACATTATGTGTCAAAGTATTATCCCTTGTCTAACCATGAAATGGCATTTCTCCCAATTTAGCACGAGATTAACCTTTACACATCTATCAAGTACCATTTCCAAGTTTGTTAGACACCCTTCAAAACTCTGCCAACATATGGAAAAATCATCCATCTATACCTCCATGATGTCGTCTATATAGTCAGCGAAAATTGACATCATGCATCTTTGAAATGTCGCGAGAGCGTTACAAAGTCCAAACGACATTCGTCGATAGGAAAATGTACCATAAGGACATGTGAAAGTGGTATTTTCTTGGCCATCAGGATGGATAGGAATTTGAAAGAATCCTGAGTAACCATCTAGATAACAAAAATGGGAATGTTTAGATAATCGTTCCAGCATTTGGTCGATAAAAGGCAAGGGAAAGCGATCCTTGGGAGTAACTTTGTTTAATTTTCTATAATCGATGCACATTCTCCATCCAGTTACTACATGTTTAGCTAGATTGTCACCCTTTTCGTTATCGACAACCGTAACACCTCCTTTCTTGCGTACCACATGTACTGGGCTAACCCATTTACTATCAGATATGGGATATATAATACCTTCCTCTAATAATTTCAACACTTCCTTTCTTACTACATCGTTAATAATCGGGTTTAGTCACCTCTGGTGTTCTCTAGAGGTTCTCGAGTCTTCCTCCAGCATAATGCGATGCATGCACAAAGAAGGACTAATTCCTCTTAAGTATGAGATGTTGTAGCCTAAGGCATTAGGGTATTTCATTAAGACATGTAATCGTTTTTCAGTTTCTATCTGTCCTAGATCAGAGTTGATTATAACTGGTTGCTCAAGCTCTATGTCTAGGAATTCATACCTTAGATTTTTCGGTAGTGATTTAAGTTCTATAGATGGTTTCTTCGAGCATGGCATAGGATTTGGAGTTAATGCTAGACATTCCCTTAGATTGTCATCTATGGAAGGTTCTTTCCATTGCTCATCCTCAAGAATGGGTGGTGCTGGGATTTCTAGGATTTCAGTATCCTCGGATGGTTCCATTTTTATTTCTTCGATGCACTCATCAATGATGTCCATGAATTAACACGTGTCGCCCATGGCAGATGCTTTTAGAAATTGCGATAAAATGAATTCAATTTTCTCCTCTCCCACTTCAAAAGTCATTTTTCCTCGTTTCACATCTATAATGGCACCAACAATTGCTAGGAAGGGTCTTCCTAAGATAATTGGGATGTTAGAATCTTCTTTGATGTCCATTATTATGAAATCAGTAGGGATAAAGAATTGACCGACTTGGACGGGAATGTTCTCTAGAATTCCTATGGGATACTTAACAGAACGATCTGCTAGTTGGAGAGACATTCTCGTTGGTCTTAACTCTCCCAATTTGAGTCATTCGCAGATATAAAGGGGCATCAAACTCATACTAGCTCCTAGATCATAGAGGGCTTTGTCTATTACAAATTTCCCTATCACACAGGTATGGAAAACCTACCAGGATCTTTTAGTTTAGGTGGCATGTTATTTTGAATGATAGCACTACACTCTGCATTAAGTGTCACTCTCTCATCGTCCTCAAGTTTCTTCTTATTAGATAAGATTTCTTTTAGGAACTTGGCATATGAGGGCATTTTTGTGATGGCTTCGGTGAAAGGGATGGTAATATTAAGCTATTTCAAGAGTTCAACGAACTTCCTGAATTTTCCTTCGGTTTTGGACTTAGCTAGTCTTTGAGGGTAAGGGATTGGTGGTTTATATGGTGGTGTAGGAACGTATGGTTTCCCCTTCTCAACTTCCTCTTTGATTTCATCTTTTTCCTCTGGTTTATCAGATTGGTCATTTTTCTGAGCCATCGGTGGAATTTGTGTTTTGGGATCAATGAGTCTGTTTATCTCCATCCCACTTCGTAGTGTGATGGCATTAGCTTGACCCTTCGGGTTAGGTTATGCTTGACCAGGGAAGGATCTATATGGGGTTGCGTTAGTTGCTTGTTGTTGGGCTACTTGAGAAATCTGGGTTTTCAACATTTTGTTTTGATTATCTAAACTTTCAATCTTTTGGGTCAGGGAGTCTACCTTAGCATTGACGTGATCTATGCCACTGACTCCGCACATACCTCCTTTTAGTTGAGGCTTCTCTATAGAAGTGCGCTCTCCTCCCCACTGGTAGTGATTTTGTGCCATATTTTCAATAAGTTGATAAGCCTCTTCATATGGTTTATCCATTATAGCGCCGTTAACTGCAACGTCTAGGTTTAATTTGGTGTTATAGTGTAGCGGGAAATTCATGACCATCAAACTATGGATATGCTTGACGTCAGTAAAACCAGAGTCACCACCGCACTTTTATTGTTTTCGAAGGAAAAGGGAAAAGTACGAACAAAACCCAAAGATAAGAAGTTTTCAAATCAAAACTAATAAAATGCCAGAGATTACATGTAAGGGGGTTGGTTACACAGAGGGAAGGTGTTAGCACCCGAAGTGTCCTAGGTACTCCTAGGGAGCCCTTTTTGTGTGTATATTTTTTTAGTATAAATGATGTTTGATCAAATATAGAGTGGATATATGAGAAAAGAATTCATTAATTATATTTTTGTGTTTGATAAGACTTTCGATCTAATGCCTGCGTACCAACATAAAAATGAGGGATCAAAACCCCGTAGTTCGTGGTAAAATTTTCAAAGAAGTTGGTGAATTGATTTTAACAAAAAATTAGATGAAAAGGCACAAAAGGCCAAAAATTTGAATGGGGTTGTAATTCTTTTTGTATTTTTGAAATTTAAGTCAATACGGTTAAGTTTTTTTACAAGATTGATTTAAGAAAAAGCTTGAAAAATTCAATGGCATAAAGCCAAAGTTTCTACTCATTTAAATATGTCTAAGTTTGAAATCACAAGCAAAGGAAGTTTTTTGAAAAGAGGGGGACATTTTTGAAATTAAAGAAGTGGGAGGAGATGAAGAGACTACCCTAGGAAAAAATTAAAAGTTAAGAGTTGAAAAGATCTGACCAATGGGATGCAATCCAATAAACAAGAATATCATATAGAAACCCATTTTCCTTTGGACTTTGAGAATCAACAAGCAATAAGAAATGAATAATATCCAAGCATCATATGAAGACCAAGGCATCAAATAAAGATGGCCATAATATCCAAGCAATCATTCCAATAACTAGTAATCTTCAATATCTTCCAATGTAGTAGATAAAATGTTCCTTGATCAACTCATAACAATCATCAGACATAGGCATTAATAACAAAATAACAATTAAGCACATAGACAGAGTAACAGATGAATCAAAGGGACCTAGGGTCTTGCATCAGATGAAGGCATAGTCAAAGATAGCCCAATCTCAAATATTGGCATTGACCAAGTCCTTTAGCATAGGGAATGTTGCCTAATTCTAAGTCAAAAAGTTCAGATCAAGTCCAACAGTCCACCAGGGTGTCTTTTAGGGTTTTTGTTATTATTAGGTGTTTTAAGGTCCTAAGACCACAAATAAAATCAAAACAAAGAAAACAATATATATACAACCACAAGATATGACTCAAGTGAGCAAAATGAAAAGGACGGAAACATAAACAAGTTGCATGAAATGTAAATGGCAATGAATGATAAATGTACTGAAATTTAAATTGCATAAAGTAAATGACTTGAAAATAAAACATAATTAATTAAGAAGTTAGTCAATGAATAGTTAAATTTTAGTAATGAGTTTTAATTGATTAAGTCATTCTTTGGAGAACACTCAACCATTCATTCACAAGTATGGATCCTTGAACCAAGACATCATCCATGAGAAGCGTTCCAACTTGGATAAATCAACAAGTATGCCACTAGCTCTCATGAATGGAAAAAAGGTCAAGTTCCCACACAATACCATGAAGAATGGGAGACTTACAATCTCATTTACTAGAATGTTATGCCTTGAGAGACAAATTTAGCTCTATATTAAGAAATCATAATTGGACTTATGTAGAAGTCACAACTATCTGAGGTCGGACAATAAAAATATAGGTGTTAATGCATGTTAGAGATTTGGTACAAAGAACCAAACTCCTAAAACATACCACACACTAAAAAGAGGGGAAAACATATCTTAGTTAAACTCATTTTGATTCATCTGACACAAGGTCATTGATGAATCAACTAGCATTTAGACATTAGAGAAATCATTGGTCAAATGAAGGATTGGGAAAGAAAAGGGATGAAGATGAAGAGGGAAGGGGAAAATAGAAACCCAAATTGATCATGAGAGGAATTTCATATGATCAATACCATCCATTCACTTTGGGAGATGAAATGTACATTTCATTAATCCCCTAAATCCAATGGTATTGATCAAACAAAAGTCAAACCAACCATGACCAAGGCCCAAAAAAGAAATTCAAACATCACAAGACCATAAAAATGGTTCAACATAATTTTTAAAAATTAATCAATTAAAAATCAAATTAAAAGTGAATAAAAATGCATTATTAAATGTACAAAACCTCAAATCCCTTAAAAACACCAAATAAATGGCCAAGGGATTTATCCTAGGTCAAACAAGGTCAAAGGACCTTAGACAAAAAATTTCATGATTTTTGGAAAGTCAGATGTATTTTAAAACAATTAAAAATATGTACAAAAACATTTAATTCATGAAAAATATAAAAATTAATCCAAAAAATAATCTTAATTCAAAATATGAAACATAAAAATATTTAAAGATTTTTGGTGAAAGTCCCATATTTTTTGGATTAAGAATGACTTTAATGTGAATTAAAAGAATTTCAAAATCAGAAGTTAAAAGAAATTCAAAAAAACAAGGGCCATCAGATCTCCCTCATTAATTGAGGTGGCAGATCTGATGGCCAAGCACGCGCGTTCCATGGTGCATTACAGTCAACGTGTGGCACAAGAGGTAATCAGAATGAGTGGTCATGATTAAAACGTGGACACAAGATCAAAGGGTAGGAACCTTGCCAACACATCACCGGAGCCCTAGCTCCGGTGGACCTCACTAGACCGATCCACCCTCAACCAATCAGAAAATGAAAAGCTAAGAAACCATTTTGAAGGAAAAATGCTCAGGAGCTCGAATATGACCTCAATTTCTTCCAATCTTAAGTATATTAAAAGATACATGGATTTGAAATTTGAGGTGCATGATCTGAGTTGCTTCAATTTGACCTCAAAGCAACTCAATCTTATTTCCTACATTGGTAGGACTTCAGCCAACCAAAAATTAATTAAAATAGTTGAGAATTAAGGGAGAATCAAAGAAGAGAAAAATGAGAAAATGCACCTTCTGTTGGGCAATGATGGAGCTCGATCTGGATCTTAATTGGCTTGGCTTGCTTCTAATTGCTTGTAGGAAGTGAAATGAAAGCTCAAATGGTATGGACTCTTAAAGTTTCAACTTCAAAATAGAAGTGAATTTGAAGCTCGATTTTCAAATGAAAACCTTCAATATTATCCTTTAATGGAGGTGAGGGTGTTTGCAGTTCAAAGCTTGGGCGAAAGGTCCTTGATTCTGAGCAAGAGGACATGTATATATAGGGTTTTGCATTGCTTTTCACACACTCTCCAAATTTGTCAAAAAAGCAACCTTGGTTGCATGGGCGTGTGCAAGGCCCATGGAATTATGCCAAAAGGTCCAACATTATATGCTAATCAACCTGAAATGATATCATGTGATCATGCATTATGGAAATGGAAATTGGACAATGATCTTACCAAATGAAGCCATGTAAAGAACACATACACAAGTCCCTCAATTCTTATCCAAATGAAGTGATCATGGACTTTTTGAAAAGGTGACATCAAGGGGAACAACTTAAGTATTGAACACGTTTCCATTTGGAGATTGGATCATGATTAATTTTAAGGTGGAAGTTGGAGAAATCAAACATAGTTGAAAATTTTCTAAGTACAAAGTCAAATGACCACTTCTTCCACCTTAAATAACTTTTACTATGAGCTTCAAATGGAAATGGTTTCTTCACCAAAGTTATATCTATTTAATTCCTATTAAATTTAGTCACAAATTTGACATCATTTGGATTTGGCATGAGGGAGTTATGCATTTTAGAAGTTGAGGAAAATTGCTTGTTCAATGGTGATGGCCCAAAATGACCCATAATGTTTCCTCTTGGCACATACCCTTTCAAGTTGAATTAGACATTTCTAAAATAACCAAAGTTGTATAAGACATATTAAAATTGATCATGAAATATGTATGGCCTTCATATCATAAAAATTGAGCAAATTATTGTTCTTGGAAGTTGACCTCCTAACTAGGGCACAAACAAAATGACCTATAATCTTTCACCATAAAAAATGACTTTCTAAGCAAACCTAGATCTTGATGCCAACATGGAAGTTGTTTTAAGTGTCATAAAGAGTAAATTTTCTTTTGGAATTATTTTCATATGACAAAAAATGTAGGAGATAGGGTCTATGGAACCCCAATTTTGACTAGTTGACTTTCTCTGGTCAACCTCTCTGAACCAAGTTGCAAACTTGAAGTTCTCTTGATCTTTAGGGATCATGGAGGATCATATATGCTTAAGATGATGTATAATAAATTATACCTTGATACATTTGGCCAATTGTTGAAGGAACTTGTTGATGAAGTCACACAAGATACCTAGATGAATTAGGGCTTCCAAGGAAAACAAGCTTCAAACTCTTGATGAATTCTTGATCAAAATAAAAAATAATGAACATGGGGATCCATATATGATATTTATAACCAATGGTGAAGCATTCCTTGATTGATCTCTTTCCATAAGGGTCTTAAACCCTAGTTGTGAGCTTGATAAGACACACGTGGATGCATACACAACCTACAAAAAAAACAAAGTTATACATAGACATATTTTTGGTATTTTGGTTAATAAAATATGAAAAACAAAGGATGATTCAATCAAATGTGCTTGGTGATCTCTCCCAATGCAAACCTAATGAATGAGGGGATAGGGAGGATGCCAAGGTGTGATCCCAAAGCCAATGCAAATGATGAGATAGCATGAGGGATCTTATGGTCAAAATTGGGGTCTTACATATAGGAGAGACCACCATAGAAGATGTGGATAATGATCCATGGTTCAAGCCCATGATGCAGACAAATCATTAGCATATCCTGATATCTCTCCCATGTTTCGAAAAGTGATTCATTGTCTTTTTGCTTAAATATGTTGATTTGGCTTCTTAGCATAGTCGTTTTACTAGGTGGAAAATATCTAGCTAAGAATACCTTCTTTAATTCGTCCCATGTAGTTATGGAATTGGACGGTAAAGACTAGAGCCAAGCTCTAGCTTTGTCTCTTAAAGAAAAGGGAAACAGGCGTAATCGTATCACCTCAGGATTAATACCATTAACTTTCACTGTATCTTCATATTGCACGTATACTGACAGATGGAGATTCGGGTCGTCTGTATGGCTTCCAAAGAATTGGTTTTGCTGTACAACTTGTAACAACAAAGGTTTCAACTCAAAATCGTTTTGGTTGATGGTAGGGAAAGTAATGTTGTTGTGTGGTTCATCCTGAGAGGAGGCAACATAGTCCCTTAAAGGACGGTTAGCAGGGGCATCCATATCTGGTTCAGGTATATTAGGATCAGGAATGTTGTATTTTAAACGTTATTTTCTGATTCGGCGTCTTAGTCTAATATAACGTTTGACTCCGTCTATAGGTTTTTCTAAGTCGTTCTCTTCTGAGCAAGTGTTTGGCATCCAACCGAAACAAATAAAAAGGAAAATAGTTGCCTTAGTCTATACCGTGCAACAATGGAGTAACAATATTGACTTAATTGGTTCCCGACAACGATGCCAAAAATTTGATCATGACTTAGTATGTCTATCGAAATGTCTAACTGCAAGCGCACAGTCGTATCGTGTAGTTTTAAAAAGATATCGAACCCAAAGGACCAAAAATCAAATTATCTTTATCTAAAGTTACTATGTAAAAGTAAACTTAATGATTGTTTTTTTTATATTAAGGGAAACTAGAAAAAAACTTAAATGGGAAATAATTATATAATAAAGATATTCAATAAGAAGGCATCAGTATGTAGATTACATCATTCTTCGAGGATTCGGTAAATAATTAACATAAAATAAGGTAAATCACTTTTCAATAGGAAATATAAAATTAAATAAGTTTGCCTCACACTCTCGTGTGATTGACTCGGGCTATACTCATAGGCCAAAATGTTTTGCTCTCGCTCACCCACCTGAATTAAAAGTAATTTTTGGAAATTGATAAATCCTAATTAATCCTAAAGCGCTCTCGCTGTGTTTAGGATTAATGCCTAGAAACCACTATCCGGTTAAAATCTCAAACTTTCGCTTTGTTGATTTATAACCTTAATGACTTTTCACTTTGGTGCAAAAACCTTTTTAAATTAGAATTGGAAACCACACTCAGAAAAATAACTTATAAAAATTAACATTGATTATTACCGAATCCCGTTGGAGCGACGGTCCTTACATACCGATGTCAAAAGGTTTAGCTAGACATGATTTGAAACTTAATCATACGGTTATAATTATTAAAGATAAACATAATCATGATCAAAATTCAGAATTGCAAGCATACAAATAATATTATGCAATCAGGCCAAATGAAAGCAGAAGGTAAAAAGTTATACAATTAAAAGAAACCTGATGAATAACAGAAACTGAATTAAACTTCAGAAGATTCTTCGAGTACAAATAACAATTAAAAATACAAAGATGTCGGCACGCATAATCCAAGGAACAAGTAAACTTAAGAAATAAGGTGCAATAACCTCCTAATGTGGAAAAACTATCACTTTTAAGATATTTCTGCTTATGCTAAGAATCAAAATTACACGATAAAATTTGGATCCTTTTTTTCTTTGAAACTGCCTTCTTATACTGGTAAGAGCAGCTGAACTTCCCTAAAATTGTGTAAAAGAGGTTGAGGAAATATAGGGGGCTATTGACCAGGTTTTCTGCAATTGTTGAAAAACTGCACTACGTGCTTGTGGCGAACGCCACAGGACCATGGAGAACTCCATGGTACTTAAACTTGAGAGTGATGTAGCAGGGGAGCGTGGCGAACGCCACAAGCCTATGACGAACGTCACAGGCCCATAACCTGCAATTTCAGTCTTTTTTTTCTTTTCTTCCCCTTTTCTTCATTTCTTCTCTTTTCTTTATCATTTTCTCCCACGTGAGTTCTGCATTGACAAATACCTGAAACAGGGCAACAATACCAGCATAATACAATAAAAACATACACAAAATTATACTAAAATTCATGCGAATCGAGTCAAATAAACGGTATAGTTTCACGTTATCAATTCCAAAGCACAACTCCTAACTAGAAAGAGAAATTTCTCTTAACTAACTCTAACAATATTTCTTAGTCATTCCCTACCCTACAAATAGGACAACATATTCTAGTTCATTAACTAACTTCCTTAACTCTTGTACTCCAAATCTCTAATACATCTTGTGCTAATAAATCCACAATAAATTTGTACTAAAGCCTCACATTACTTAGACTCCAAACAATTACATATATAAATATATTTGAACACTTCTCATCTTTTAAACTAATTTTCGAGACAAAATCAGAGTCCATTGAGTATGATATCAATGTTATGATAAGAATTGCAATGTGAAAAATCAACTTAGGAACAACACTACGTATTAAGGTGAATATTTAAATTGGAAAGGACTCAAACATTATTGGATGTATAGATATACTTGAACAACCTTATTCATTTAGCTAGCTTTTGATCTGAGCTCAGTTAACACAACGACACATTCTTATAATATTTACTCTTAATTTTCTCGATTTCAACTAAAAGACACCGATTGATAATGATTGCACATGTTGGTAATAGAAACAAGAGAATAAAGAAGCAAAGTTCATCTTAGGATTTCTTTTATTGAGAACTTAAGGTACACATTATTGACAATGTTGAAGCAAAAACAAAACCCTGCCAATGATATATCTGAATATTGAAGGTAGAAAATAGTTACAATTTATAAACCGCAATGAAAGGCATAATAGGACTTCCTATCCAAAGTTGACCATCTTTCTCCTCAACTTCACTCACAACTCTAACAACTTTTCCTTCAGTGTCTTCCAATATCTGCAGCAATTTACCTTTAGGACTATACTTCACAATCACACCATGTTGTTTTCCTCCAATTAGAAACAGGAATTGAAACTTTGTTGGTATAGGAAGCTTAAGTATAAATTTCCTTATCCTTGGATATAAACCAGTAAGGTATACATACATAGATCTTCTATTGGGAAGTGCAACCCAAAAATCACCATCTTTGTTCACCCTCACATTGTCAGGAGTTCCAGATAGGACCGCAAAAATCTCCGAAGTTCCAGCCTTTTCTCCTTTTAGCCAATACTTACGTAACCTGCACAATAAGAAACCATTGGTTTAAAAAAGTAAAACTTTCGCATGATTTTTGATATAAAAAACTTTCGCATGATATAATAGTTCACAATTTCTAGATGCTCTAGCTCTTAATTATGTTTCAGCACTTGTTCAGACAACTACATTTTACTTTTTACTCCTCCAAACAACAAGGTTTTCACATAAAAATGTGCAAGAGCCTAAAGTAGATCTTCTATTAATCAACGAATATGCATAATCAACATTAGTGTAAGCCTCCATAGTTAGACTTCCACCTCTTTTAAACAGAAGTCCATTTCTTAGAGTGAATTTGAGATATTGTAGAACACGAATAATCACCTACAAGTGTCTCTCACTCAGATTATGGATTAATTGACTCACATTGATTACATAAGCCAAAGTTGAGTGTGTGCTAAATAAACCAAATTTCCTATTAACCTCTAATACTACCCGTATGTACTTTGGAACTTTCCTCCTCATATCTCATCTTATGATTTTATTAAATAGGAACACTAGTAGGTTTGTATTCAAGTTATCCTGTTTCTTGCAAAAGATCAAACACATATTTTTTGGAGAGATAAAAATGCCTTTATTTGAGCGGGCTACCTCAAATCCTAAGAAGTAATTGAGTTCTCCAAGGTCCTTCATTTCAACTTCCATTGAAATTTTATTTTGAAGTAGTTATCTCTCACTCAAATTGTCTCATATAACAATAATGTTGTTAAGATAAACAAGAAGTATAATCCATTTTCCTTCTTGTGCATGTTTACAAAAATAAAATGTGGTCTCCTTAACTTTTCTTATAGCCCAAGCACAACATTTCCTTTGTGATGAGCTGCTTTAATCCATATAAGGCCTTCTTCAATCGACACACTCGTTGGCTTCATTTGAGGTACCAAAACCAAGTGGAATATCCATATACACTTCCTCATCTAAGTTTCCATGCAAGAACACATTTTTAATGTCAAATTGTTGTAATTCCCATTCAGAATAAACGGAAAGAAATAGTAAGATTTGAACAATATTCATCTTTGGCATTATTGCAAATGTCTCCTCGTAACAATCAAAGGTGCCATTTGATTTGTGTTTTACAATATATATCCATCTACATCCAACTGGCTTATTCCCTTCTTGTTTCTCAATAATTTCTCGAGTACTTTTTTTCTCAAAAGGTTTCATTTCCTCACTCTTAAACTTGGTCCAACTTTTATATTTTAATATTTCTTCAATAGATGATGAGATTCTCGTAGAATCAATAGCTACAATTAGGGATGATAATAGGCTAGACCAAACTTTAGAAGTCCTGAGTCTGACCTATAATAAAGTTTTAAGGATTGAGTCTGATCTATGGCCTATTATAGACTTGTTTTTGCAAGACCTGACCTTTTTAAAAATATGACCTAACCTTAAAGCCTATTTAAAGTCTGTTTCACATTAAGACTTTCAAATAGTCCATATGTTTTTAAATAGACTACACATTCTTTTATATATTATTTGACTTATTTTTTTACTTAAAAAAATCTATTTTAAAAAAAGGAAAAGAAAAATTACTAACAACATTTCACTATCTAGAAATATACCAAAAACAAACAACGTGAGATTACAAGCCCACCTCAACATTATTAGAAGCAAGTCTAAACATGTGATTACAACAATATAATTGATATGATAATCAAATAACCCAATATTTAAAAATTGCAGATCTATCATACCAGATAATAATATATTGTCAGGCCTCAACATTATAAAATTACTAAAAGAACATTAAAAAAACCAAAACTCCTAAAAGCTTGATAACATGGGCATTAGGTGTGAATATCTCCTTAAACACAGACCAATAAAACATATTCACTATCCAAACAAAAGTGATATCAAATCTCGAAAGTGATATGTATCCACTTTTTTTCAACCTTCAAAACCAAAAGAAAGAAAAAAAAATATGTTGGTTATTAGACTAAAAATTACTATATAATAAATGAAGAAGATATGATAAAAATGAATAAATATTATTTAATAACATATTACATCAAATAAAAATAACAAAAAAAATATTTTTTTCCTTAACATTATACTTACGACTGATCGCGACTTAGTAAGTTTATGTGAATCGTGACTGCAAGTGCACAGTCCTATCGCATAGTTTTAAAGATTATCGAATCCACAAGGACTAATAATCGAGCGTATCGTGGTCTAATGTTACTATGTAAATCTAAGGCTAATGATTGTTCTTAAGACTGAAGGGATGAAGAGAAATAGCTATAATGTAAATAGAATAAAGATGAAGATATAAGATATAGGGGATATCGGTATGTAATACATCAAACTTTGGGGATTCGATAGATAGTTGGTGTAATCTTATTAATTAAAATATTCTTCAGTAGAAATTAATTATAGAAAGGACTTAGTCTCACACTCTCGTTATTATTGACTTTGACCATACTCCTAAACCAGAATGCTTGGCTCTCGCGGCCTCATTTTGAATTTAAAAGTAATTTTTGAATATAAATAAAGTCTAATTAGTCCTAAAGCGCTCTCGCTGTGTTTAGGATTAATGCCTAGTTTCAGCTATCTTGTTAAAATCTCAAACTCTCATTCTTGTTGACCGTAACCTTAGTTTGTTTTGTACTCTCGTACGAAAAACAGTTTGATTAAAATAAGAAACTAAAACCGGAAAAATAAGTTTTATAAAAACTAACACCAATTATTTATTGAATCCCGTCGTTTCGACGGTCTTTACATACCGATACCTAAGGGTTTAGCCGGACATGGATCCGGTAATAGACATGGTGATTGGGGAATTAAACATGCAATAAGGCATAAATAAATAAAACACTAATCAAAATAAAACCTGGATTGCAATTTAAGAACTGGAACTGAATCTTGAATCTTCGATTAAAATAATTCCGACAGACTTTGACAATGAATTATCCTTACAATTGAATCCCAAATGCGTAAAAAAATAATAAACCGTTATAGTCCCTGATGTGGAGAAACTATCACTTTTACAATGGTAAGAAACTGCCTAGAAAACTAAAAGAAAAAATAGTGCTAAAAATAATTAAGCGTAAACTAAAAAATGGAAGAAGAGAGAATGTGCGTTCGTTCGAGTCCGAGAGATCTTTTTTATATCCTTTCCCTACTCCTCATTTGTAGCAAAAGTAGTGGAAATCGTGGCTAAAAAAGTGGAGGAAAAATAGGAAGACTAGGTTGTGGCAGTTGCCACAACCCTAACTTCATGATGAGTGGCGAGCGCCACTCTTGTAGCAACCGTTTTCCACTTGTCAAAGGTTGGTGGCGGGCGCCACCTCCCTCTTAGCCCAATGTCACGGGCGCCACACTCTTTGGATAATGGGCGCCACAAGCCCATTTGCTTTGGTGGCCCATTATCCCTTTGGAAACCTCATTTTCTTCTCTTTTGTTGCCTTTTTCTTTCCTTTTTGCTATTTTCCATTTTTCTTACGGTAAACGTTTTAATCGATAAATACCTGCAATAAACATAAAATACTGTGTAATAATAAGTGTTAATCGAGTAAAAAGAAATGTATATGAAGCCAAAAATACGATACGTTTTCCCGTTATCAAACTCCCCCATACTTAAACCTTTGCTTGTCCTCAAGCAAATGCCGCGTACATAAAAAGTTTTGTAAAATGTTTACAGCATATATTATCAAGACTCGTTGAAAACACAGTCGCATTCGGATACTCATTCTAGTCTATAAACTTTACTTTGGTTCCAAATTGTATTAACAGATACTTACTTCCACACTAAGGGTATCATTAGAACACATAGTCACAATGTTGCAACCATAAGTCTCCCTCATATACAAACCAATCTGAATCATGTTGTCATTCCTAAGTCTGCCTTACTAAACCTTCTTTTTATCCTTTTTCATTCTGGTGCAATCACAATAAGCCTGTTATCCTTTCACATTCATAGCAAGATAGTTTGTTAGTGACTATGATCTCATCATTCTTTCTTTCTTTCTTTTTCGCACTTTGGCTCAAGTAACAATTGAAGATGGTTATACCGTTGGGCTAAATGACCGGGTGAGGATCACCTAACTTAGAGGGAACAACATTTTTCATACATTTTGTAATCTTTTCTTCTTTTAAGCCTGAAATCATACACTTATTTGCATCGACTTCTTGCGTAGTGTGTCCTTAGGATGGTGCTGACTGATAGATAAACTACTTAAGGAAATATTAAAGGATAGAATTTAAGGCTATGGCATGACAAGTACTCAAATATATCTTATACTCGGGAGATTTAAGGAGTTAAAACGATACCGATCTTATAAAGTTTTTCCAAATCTCTACAATTCAACCTCAATTTGATTTATAGTATAGACTTTAACAAAAGATGCACTGTATCTCTAAGTCTAGATTTTTGCGAAATTTTTTTATGGCTTAAGTAAATAGGAGAATTAGTAAATAACGGAAACCACGCATAAAGACTCGACATCACATTGATATTTAACTCGACTGACACTTTAACAAAAATTAAAATAACCATAAAAATTATAAAATAACAAAAAGAAATAACAATAATTTAAATCTAACTAGAAAGCGGTAAATAAAAAGCGGTAAAACTTCCTCCCCATACTTAAATCTTGCATTGTCCCCAATGCAACGACATAAGATAGGAAATAAAGGTAGAACCTGGTTATTCTACTACTGACGCCTTCTGCCACGTGTACGTGGACGTCCACCGTTTCCTGGCTGATGAGGTGGACTATAATTCTGGAGATCTTCCACACGCATCGATCAAGCCACACATGTTCTGTTCGGTTCTGAAAGCGTAGTCGTGCTGATCATCCTACATTTGGCGAAGGATTTGAATCATTTCAGTTTGCTAAGCTCACATGGTTTGGATCTGTAGGTCTCGTTGAGCGTCTAATTCTCTACGCCGTAGCAGTTCAGCATAGATCTCATCAAGAGTGGCTGGTGCCACATTTCTTCTTGGTCTTTGACTGGGAGATGTACCTGCAACATTTTTAAATGAAGTGTGTGTGGTGTGTGGGTCAGTAGCGGGAGTAGTTTGCTCCGGAATGTGATCCTCATCGGTGTCCCCTCCAGCAGCTACATTCTCACGAATGTGCACGGGGACTCGTTTAGGCACCAGATCATTAGTATAATAATAATTATCCGGGTTGCGCACATCTGTGCGATTTGGATTTGGGAGGATAAAATCTTGTAACACATTATTAGCAATTATTAAATTAAATCTACCGTCACTCCTTCATTTTACTAGTTTCATGCTCCTTGTCATGTCAATGTCAATGGCATGATGCGGGAGTGGGGTTAGCCTGGAGAATTTTTCTTCGAGTCCTAGGAATCGAGCTATGGAGGTTATTAAATCTCCAAAAATAATCGGGTCTCGCTTCACATTGACAATGGCCTGCATGTGAGATAGCATAAACAGGACGGTATTCACCTTTTGTGGCAAAAATGTGGCGAACAAATATAAAAGTTCTTTTTCATTCACCTTGTTAGAATTTGCTCGGCCAAAAATGATGCACGCAAATATTTGGCAGAAATATCGAATAGCCGGGTTTTGAATTAAAGTGGCTCTATTTCCCTCAAAACTATGAGTTACTGTACCGGTTATTGCCCTCCAAAATGGTTGGAAGGCGCGTTGCCAACCCTCAGTATCTGGGACCTTACTTACTACACAATCCCCATGGGGGAAATGTAGAAGGTCCGTTAGTTGGGAAAATGTAAGGGCGTATTCGACGTTAAATAAACAAAACTAGACAGTTCCACTGGAGTAGTTTGTGTTGGGTGTGGGACTAAAGATTAATGAGCTCGGGAATTCTAATGTTAGTTGAGCATAGACAGGGTCCTTGAGAGATAGAAAATAATTCAAATTTAAAATATCTAGCATATAGTTAACACTATCTTGAATTCTTAAGGCATATAAACAGTGTTCATCGGCATACCTTGTTGATTCGATCTTTCTGGCGCTTAGAGACGTGTACGTCTCCTCTTGTAATTTGTCTGGCTTGCCATTTCTGAAAACTATTTCGTATTCCCTCATCTGTGCCATAATGGATTTCACACTCCTTGTGTAATATAGTGAGAATAAAGCAAGAGAGGAGAGAAATATGTAGATGAAAGGTCTGGTTTTTTGAGGTAATGTTGGTGGTGTATATAGAGGTGATGGTGGTTGGAAAATTAATTGGTAAATAAATAGCAATTACGATATTCAATGCCTTGGTCCAAGAGTTTTTAAAAGTGGTTGAATGGCATTAAGGCATTGTCTGCATGCAAGGTATATCCCAATAAAGGTGATTTGAATGGTCCAAAATAAATAGCCTGCGCGTGCAGGCTTGTGTAGTGGCTTGCGCCACTTTTGGTGTTGGTGGCGGGCGCCACTATGGGCCTTGTGGTGGGCGCCACAACCCTCACATGGGCGCCACAACTGTGTGTGACAGGCACCACATACATTGTAGTTTCCCATGTGTGTGCTTTGATTTTGCTTTGACCATGGAATTTAATTTACCAAAACTATAGTGTATGGGAACAATAAACATGATATAATGGAATGGAATTTAATCGCAACATTGACAAATAAAAGAATCATGTAGACAGGAAAAGATGAAATAATTTGTCTACTGGAATAAAAGGAAATGAAGTAATTAAATAAATTCCAAGGTGTAAAAGTAAATAACAATAAAATTCCAATAAGAAAATAGAATAAAATAAAAGTTAGTAAATCGGTAACACTATAATAAATCAGCCATTATGGAAACTACTGGTAGAAGGAGTGAACGAGTAGAAGTGCTGGTAAATATGATCCAGGTTCTCTGTCACTACGTCCATAGAGCCGTGGAATTCCACGTGGAGGGTGCCCAGCTCGCCTCTCAGATTGACGACACCTGTCTGAACAGCTTCGATGGCAGCAACATGATCGGTGAGAGGTGCAACAGGTACAACTAGGGCATGTGATTCAGCATCAGAGAGATAATTGTCATGGTGATCATTGATTTGGGGTGGTGGTCCATCCAAATCATAGAGCCAGTTGTTCCTATCATGTACACTCGTCTTAGGGTCTGGCAGGGTAAACAGGTGTACTGGTTGGTTGTTAATGAGGAATTCAAACACATCCGGGCCTATGTTCCTAATGATGCCGATGTTGACACAAAATTGGATGTTCATAGGTCGTAAAACCTTGACGACTGGGTAATGTAGTCCCATTGCATGCGCTGTCATGGTCACTAAGCCTCCCATTGAGATTGGTCCATAGTTTTCCTGTGCTATACGGTATAGATTAGCTATCATGAATGTAGCAGCGTTAATAGGCCGGGTCTGTGATGCGCAATACATTATAAATAGTTCGTCTTTGGACACAAGGTTCTGTTCTTTTCCTTTCCAAATAGGGTGTGAGCTAGGATCTTATGAAAGTAACGAATGGCAGGGTTATGGATGTTTTCTGATTGCATAAGGTCTGACTCGGGATGGTTGTTTCCAGTGATGCTACCCCAAAAGAGGTCTAATTGATTATCCACAAGTATATCTTCCTGGGTAATGGTAAAGATATCAGGTCCATTAGGACATCCTAGGAGTTCAGCCATTTCTTTGTGGGTGTAGCGGTAGTCTTTGTCAAACAACCTAAAGGTGATTAGGCCTTTGTTAAATCTCATACCATGGTTTGGCAGGTACACTAGGGAGCTAAGGAATTCTAGACTCAACCTAGTGATGGAACTAAATTTTCTCTTGATAGCAAAGGTGTCCCAGCCTAGTTGGTTAATTAGGAACATAGCACTGTCTCTCATTCCTAATTTGGTCATGGTGTGTTCATCTGGGTATAGGGTTATTGTCATTTCTCTCTGAGCTAGAGCCTCAAAACGTCTCCTTTGAGCTCTGCCTCTGAAGACTATATCCATGTAATCTACTTGTTGCATTGTGATAGTTAGTAGCTAGATAAAATCAAGTAAATAATAGCATTAAGTTAGTAATGGTCAATAATACAGAAATGTACCGATTAACTTTATGAGAAATAAATAAAGAAGAAAACAAAGAAATTAAAATTAAGCAATATTAATAATTATAAATTTGGGTAATGCAATTAAATAGTTAAAGACAAAGTGTGGGTTGTCTCCCACCAAGTGCTTTGTTTATCGTCGTAAGCTCGACATAAATAGGATATGCGTTATTCTTTTGAATGAGTGCAAGGCTCTACAAGCTTAAGATTTCCAATGAAATCATTGTTATCAATGTTGTGGTAATGTTTCAAACGTTGTCCGTTTACTATGAATGGTTCGCTCATTTTTCCTTTTATCTCAATTTCTCCATTCGGAAAGATATTGGTGATTTCGAAGGGACCGAGCCATCTAGAACGAAGTTTTCCGGGAAAGAGTATGAGGCGGGAGTTAAACAGGAGTACTTTGTCTCCTTGGTTAAACTTTTTCCTTAATATGCGATTGTTGTGCCATTTATTTGTTCTTTCTTTTTAGATTCGGGCATTCTCATACGCATCTAGCCTAAGTTCTTCTAGTTCGTGGATATCTAATATTCTTTTCTAGCCTGCGGCAGTATTGAAATTCTGGTATCAAATATGAGATGTCGAAGTTAATGTCACGACACTAATATTTGAACAATATAATCAGGATAAAAGATAAAGAACAATAATACAAGTGACACAAGCAATTGTTAACCCAGTTCGGTGCAAACTCACCTACGTTTGGGGGCTACCAAGCCAGGAAGGAAATCCACTAAACAAAATTAGTTCAAAGACTCGCAGTAAACAACTTCAAGTTACAGTCTTTTCACCTAATCTCTACCCGTGTGACTTCTATCTAAGAACTCTTAGATATGAGATCCTACTCACTCCCCCTCAATCACAGCAGTGATGTAAAAACAAATATTACAATGAAAGAAGACACTCTTCAAGAACACATACTTGATCTTGCTTAAAAGCTTCAACTAAGTAAACACACACTCATTCTTCAAAGCTTAGAGTTGACAAATTACAACTCAAAAGTCAGTCCAATTAAATCATCTATGGATGAGTGAATGACTCACAATACACACGACCACACAAGAATAAAACCCTTATTCTCTCTCAATATTTCGTTTGTTATTTCTTGTGTATTAAAACCAGGTATTCCATGCCCTTTATATAGAAGTGTTTGGCAGGGCTTGGACATCATAAAACCCAAAAACTATTTTCCGTTCATATCTTCTCATGACAGCTGATTATATCTTGTTGGAAAATAAGTCAATCTGGTTTTAATTACTGATTGAATGACGCGTTCAATCATCTCACCAATCACACAGAGATTAGCATAAAAAGCGCAATCACACAATACATAACATTCAGACTGAATGTTTTCTATACAGATGTCTTGACATCGGGTCTGACATCTCAGGAAAATCCTGCACATCCACATTTTAAACACCATGCAGGAACATGTTATCTCATGTTAAGACAACACTTGTGACCACTTGTGAACACTCTAGGTTTTACCAAAATTGATGTCAACACATAGAACCAACAAACTCCCCCTTTGGCAAATTTGGCTAAAACATACATCAGACCATTTGTTTCATAAGAGTATAATCACAGTATCATTTTTAGCAGCAGAAGTATTAAAACACACATTACTAGCTAAGATAGCAACTAGTAAACACATATTAAACACACATGCGCTTGTGCTCCTCCTCCCTCTTAGTCTGCTCAACATATACATCACCTTCAACATCACCTGTAACACACACCTCCCCATCTGACATCACCTTCAATATCACCTGTACTAAATAGATTATCTCCAATATACATCCTCTTCAACATCATCTGTCATCTATTTATAGCATAGCTACTTTAGCTACTTCTCCCCCTTTTTAGCCAAAAGAGACCAAAGAGACAAAATAAATGTCTATTAGTCAAACAGAATGTCACACAGAATGTCAAGGCAGATTGTTAGGTGTTACAGAACCACAAGCATACACAGCTATACAAGCTGAGATAAAAATCCAGAAAAACCAAAAAGAACCCAGAAAAAAATACATCAAGGCATCAGAACATGACTGCCAAAAGAACTACCAGAACATCCACCACAACACACCATCAGAAGAGTGAGGGATAACTTCAACAAAACTAGTCAGAGGAGCTTGCATCTTCATCAGCTTCAGAACCAGAACTGCCACTTGTTTCATCTTTAGATTCAGACCTCTCACTAGAGGTTTGGGCTTTTGTTTCCTTGGCATGTCCAACATTATCTCTATCAGCTTGCTCCAAGCTTTCAATCAGAGCCTCCAAAGCTTCTTTCCTGGCTTTTGCCACCCTTATCCCTATATCCAATTCTTTACAAGTTTCTTTCAGTTCAACAATAAGACTACCTTGTGAGGCTGACTTCTTCACAGCAGATGTCATGACAATGTCATTGACATGACTGCCTTCAAACAATTTGTAATGAACTGATATAGGAGGTTTTCTTCTACTAGGAAGATCATTTGTGCTCAGAAGTCCAGGTTGTTGGCTCAGGATAATCCCACAAATCATTGAGGGAAAAGCTATGGGCAGCTTCACTGCATTTATAGAAGCCTGTTTGATAATTTGTTCAAACATGAATCTACCATAATCAAATTTCAGATTGGTTCTAACAGCAAAGATGAACCTTCCAAGGGCATTTGAGATGGTAGAGATGTGATTGGTTGGTACCCAATTTGCTGACCCTATCTTGTGCAAAATAGCATATTTCACAGTTAGCTTTCCAGTAGGGAGATGCATCTTTCTAGGCCACTCCTTGACCTGTCTTGCAGTTATTTCCCTACAGACCTTATTGTCTATGGCTTCTAGTTCACATGCACCTTCTGTTCCTCTTCCTAGAAACTTATTAATCACAGTTGGAGAAAAGGTGATACACTTCCCTCTTACAAACACTTTACAAAACTCTTTGCTATTTTTATCAGCAATGTCCTCAGGGATGTTGACCACAAATTCTTTCAACAGTCCTTCATAACACTGAGATAACCCAACAACAGTTTTCATTAGTCCAACAGTTTTAATAAGGTCCATGACCTCTTTGACCTCCATAGCCACCCGTCTTTGGATTACAAACTTCCATTTTGCTGCTCCATCTTTAAGATGGAAGGAGATATTGTCCAGGTGTACAACAACAACTTTTGTAGGGGATTTCCTAACAGTTGTCCTCTTGACAGGGGAGATGTCAGGGACATCTTCTTCGACATCTTCATCTGACTCAGAAATTTCTCTCACTTTACTCTTCTTTACCTCAACTTTGCTCCAAGACTTTCAGGGGCCTACAGCAGTAGCCTTCTTAGCGGTTTTCGCTGTCATCATTTCAGCCACAGACCTACCCTTTCTGGTCTTCATCCTCTTAGCCACACTAGGCTTCAAGTGATGAAGCAAGATATCATCTTCATCACCCGAACTCTCATCTTCTAGGTCAATCACCTTCTTTGTAGAATCATGCTTCATAGACTATGAAGCATTGGTAGTAGGTGATGCCACAAATTTCTTACTAGATAAAGTTTGCCCTAAGAAGCATAATCCTTCAGCAGCTATAACTTTTTCAGACCTAGAGGAATCATCCTCCTTGTCATTGTGAGGTCCAACCTCAGGAGAGGGGTCCCTTCTTGATAGAGGAGTAGAAACTCCCTTTACAGAGTATCCTTCATTGAGGATTCTCGTGACAAGGTTCCTTATAACACGATCAGTGTGATGCATATCATCCTTAGAACTAGGAGTATAAGTAGAGCTGGAGGGGATATTGGAACTGTTACCTTGAGTAGGGCATGTAGTGGAGGATGAACCAGGAGCGTCATCTGGAATGGCAGACAGGGGAATCACGTCCAACATATCTACATCAAGAATGTCCATAGAAGGCGTTCTATCTTTGTGAGCAGGTTTGGTAGTCTTAGAACCAGATGGTGAAGGATGTTATGACATCTTGTTGTTCTTGTGGAAAGGTTTCTATTGCCCTAACAGAGAAGGTTGATGAAGCCGAAGGAAGGTGGAAATGTTTGAGTAGAGGTTGCGTATGAAAAGGCAATAGATGGAAGTTCCAATACTAGGTGATGATTTACCATAAATGGGGAACTTTATTTTAAGTGGGCAGACAATATTTTTATTACCTTTTCCACTGCAAATTAATTGCTACAAATTCTCATAGATACAAATCCCTAATTTCCCTCTTAGACATTCAAATTGATTAGCATCCAAATCCTTTGTAAATATATCAGCTAACTGCATTTCAGTAGCAACATGCTCCAGGGCTATGATTTTATCTTCCACTAGTTCTCTAATAAAATGATGACGAATATTAATATGTTTTGTCCTGTTGTGCTGAATAGGATTCTTAGAAATATTTATAGCACTCAGGTTGTCACAGTACAATGTCATGACATCTTGCGTGACATTGTATTTAGTCAGCATCTGTTTCATCCAAAGCAGTTGAGAACAACTACTTCCAGCTACTATGTATTCAACTTCAGCAGTGGACAAAAACACACAATTTTGTTTCTTACTAAACCATGATATTAAGTTGTTCCCCAAGAAGAAGCATCCTCCTGATGTGCTTTTCCTATCATCAGCACTTCCAGCCCAGTCAACATCATAGTATCCAGTCAACACAGATCCAGATCCATGAGTGTACAACATCCCATAGCCTAGGGTGCCATTGACATATTTCAGTATCCTTTTCACTTGGTTTATGTGAATGACTTTTGGTTCAACTTGATATCTAGCACAAACACCTACAACAAAAGCAATGTCAGGTTATCTTGCCGTGAGATATAGCATACTCCCTATCATGCTTTTGTAGAGACTTTGATCTACACTAACACCATTTTCATCTTTAGAGACTTTCAGATGAGTAGGAGCAGGTGTCCTTTTATGACTTGCATTCTCCATTCCAAACTTCTTAATAATGTTTTTGTCATATTTGCTTTGAGATAGAAAGATAGAATCTTCCATCTGCTTGACTTGTAGCCCAAGAAAATAGGTCAGCTCCCTAACAAGGCTCATTTCAAATTCAGACTGCATTTGTTTAACAAAATGTTCGACCATCTTATCTGACATTCCACCAAACACAATATCATCAACATATATTTGAGCCACCATGAGTTTTCCTCCTTCATTCTTAACAAATAAGGTCTTATCAATGCCTCCCTTCCTGTATCCATTGTCAATGAGAAACACTGTGAGTCTATAATACCAAGCCCTAGGGCTTGTTTCAAACCATAGAGGGCTTTCCTCAACTTATACACATGCTTTGGAAGATTTGGATCTGTAAACCCTTTAGGTTGTTCAACATACACTTTCTCATTTAAGTAACCATTCAAGAAGGCATTTTTTACATCCATTTGGAATAGTTTAAACTTCAGAATACATGTCACTCCAAGAAATAGTCTAATGGACTCAAGGCGAGCTACATGGGCAAATGTTTCATCAAAGTCAACTCCTTCAACTTGAGCGTATCCTTGTGCTACTAATCTTGCTTTATTTTTAGTAACCACCCCTTGTTCATCAGATTTATTCTTGTAAACCCACTTTGTTCCAATAACATTTATTCCTTCAAGTCTTGGAACTGGTTCCCAGACTTCATTTCTCTTGAATTGGCCTAACTCTTCCTGCATGGCATTGATCCAGAATTCATCAGTCAAGGCTTCCTTGACATTCCTAGGCTCAATCTTGGACACAAAACAACCATGTGAGATCACTTCCCTTGATCTAGTTGTGACCCCTTTATTTGGGTCTCCTATAATGAGATCTTTAGGATGATCCTTATGAATTCTGATAGAGGGTCCCTTATTAATTTTGTCAACTTCAGGTTCAGCTTGAGTGAGTTCACTCTCATTACTTTTGTCTGGGAAATCAGTTGGGGCATCATTTAGAGATGTCTCAACATCGTCTGTGACATCAGTCTGTTGATCATCAACCACAATATTTATAGATTCCATCATTACTTTTGTTCTGGAATTAAAGACTCTAAATGCTCTGCTGTTTATTGAGTAACGCATAAATATTCCTTCATCACTCTTGGGATCCATCTTCCTTCTTTGTTGACGATCAGTCAAGATATAACATTGACTACCAAACACAAGGAAGTATTTGACAGTAGGTCTTCTTCCTTTCTAGACTTCATACAAAGTAGTAGGAGTCCCTTTCTTCAAGGTTACTCTGTTGTGAACATAACAGGCTGTGTTCATAGCTTCAGTCAAGAAGTGGTAGGGCAATTTCTTAGAATGAATCATAGCTGTGGCAGATTCTTGGAGAGTTCTATTTTTCCTTTCTACCACACCATTTTGCTGAGGGGTAGTGGGAGATGAGAACTCACGACTAATTCCTTCAGATGCACAGAATCCAGCAAATTTGTTGTTCTCAAGTTCTTTCCCATGATCACTTCTGATTCTGATAACCTGACTTTCTTTTTCTCTTTAAAGTCTTAGGCAAAGATATTTGAATCCTCAAATACATCAGATTTTTCCCTTATAAAATTGACCCAGGTGTATCTGGAAAAGTCATCCACCACCACATAAGCATACTTTTTTCCCACCAAGACTTTCCACCTGCATAGGTCCCATCAAGTCCATGTGGAGAAGTTCCAGCACTCTGGAAGTGGTGTCATGTCTGAGCTTCTGATGTGACATCTTTGTCTGTTTTCCAATCTAACACTCCCCACAAACTCTTCCTTCATCAATATTTAAGTTTGGGATTCCTCTGACATCTTCAACAGATATAATCCTCTTCATTCCTTTAAGATGCAGATGGCCCAGTTTTTAATGCCATAACTTCACTTCTTCTTCTTTGGCTAGAGTACACATTGATGAATAACCAGTTTCTTGAGAACTCCACATATAGCAGTTGTCCTTAGACCTGACTCCTTTCATGATCACTTCATTTTCTTTATTAGTAATCAAACATTCAGTTTTTGTGAAGTTTACAATTAGACCTTGGTCACATAGTTGACTAATGCTGATTAGGTTTGCAGTGTGTCCTTTAACAAGGAGGACATTGTCAAGATTAGGGACTCCGGGGCAGTTTAGCTTTCCAATCTCCTTGATTTCACCCTTTTCTCCATCACCAAAGGTTGCATACCTGGTGGCATGAGGATGAAGGTAAATTAGCAGGTTTTTGCTACCAGTGTGACTACACTCAGGTTTGGGTTCATTGAACCCAAGGCCAGACTTGTCTCCTGCCACTTTTCCATCCTGGAGAATTTTGTTTAAGGTGTCAGATCCATTGTTTAGCATTCTGACATACTTTGTCATCTCATCTAGTTTGGAGTTCAAGAACACTGCTTCAGTCTTCAACTTAGAGATGGTTTCCAAGTGTTATGTCTTCTCATTCTCTAGTTGTGTTATCAATTTCTTTTGACTTTCCACTTGTTGACACACTTCTTCACTTCCGTGACACAAATTTCTATAGGTAGTGGCTAACTCATCAAAGGTTACTTCATCATCACTTAAGTCTTCATCAGAACGCCATCTTCCAGTCAAGGCATTCACAAGATTTGTAGACTCTCCTTCTGTTTCACTTTCATCAAACCAAGTAGCAGCAAGACTCTTCTTCTATTTCTTGAGGTAGGTCCCACATTCAGCTCTAATGTGTCCATACCCATCACATTCATGGCACTGAACTCCTTTTCCTTCGTTGAACTTTTCATCAGATCTTGTTCTTCTTCCAGCATTATTGGACCTACTGATGTCATATGAGATCTTCTTGACATTAGACTTAGACCTTACATCCATCTTTTTCAGAAGTTTGTTGAACTGTCTCCCCAGTAATGCTAGATCATTTGCCAGATCTTCATCAGTATCTTGACCACTTTCTTCCTCTTTCTCTTCAGTGTTTGACATGAAGACTATGCTTTTGACTTTCTTTTCAAATCCATCACACATTCCCAACTCAAATGTTTGAAGGGATCCGATTAGCTCATCCACTCTCATATTGCAAATGTCTTGAGATTCTTCGATGGCTGTCACTTTCATGGCAAATCTCTTGGGAAGTGACTTGAGTATTTTCCTCACTAGTTTTTCGTTTGACATCTTCTCACCCAGGGCTTCTGAGGCATTAACAATTTCAAGGATATTCATATGAAAGTCATGAATATTTTCATCTTCTTTCATCCTCAAATTTTCAAACTTGGTAGTGAGCAGCTGCAATCTAGACATCTTCACTCTAGAGGTGCCTTCATGAGTGGTTTTGAGAATATTCCAAGCATCTTTAGCAACCTCACAGTTGTTCACCAGTCTGAAGATGTTCTTATCAACCCCATTGAATATAGCATTTAATGCTTTAGAGTTTTCAAGGGCTAGTTCATCCTCTTCGTCAGTTGTAACTTCTCCTTCCTTAGTAATAACTGGATGTTCCCAGCCTATTAGAACAAACTTCCAAGCCTTATTATCCAAATATTTCAAGAAGGCTACCATTCAAGGTTTCCAGTAGTCATAGTTAGATCCATCCAAAATTGGTGGCCTATGAACAGATTCTCTGTCTCTATCCATAGTACCAGAAAGTAACGTCCCTAGATCTCACCCAGAACCAGAGCAGGATACCTGCTCTGATACCAATTGAAATTCTGGTATCAGATATGAGATGTCGAAGGTAATGTCACGACAATAATATCTGAACAATATAAACAGGATAAAAGATAAAGAACAGTAATACAAGTGACACAAGCAATTGTTAACCCAGTTCGATGTAAACTCACCTACGTCTGGGGGCTACCAAGCCAGGAAGGAAATCCACTAAACATAATTAGTTCAAAGACTCTCAGTAAACAACTTCAAGTTACAGTCTTTTCACCTAACCTCTACCCGTGTGACTTCTATCTAAGAACTCTTAGATATGAGATCCTACTCACTCCCCCTTAATCACAAGAGTGATGTAAAAACAAATATCACAATGAAAGAAGACACTCTTCAAGAACACATACTTGATCTTGCTTAAAAGCTTCAACCAAGTAAACACACACTCATGCTTCAAAGCTTAGAATGGACAAATTACAACTCAAAAGTCAGTCCAATTCAATCATCTATGGATGAATGAATGGCTCCCAATACACACAACCACACAAGACTAAAACCCTTATTCTCTCTCAATATTTCGTTCGTTATTTCTTGTGTATTAAAACCAGGTATTCCATCCCCTTATATAGAAGTGTTTGGCTGGGCTTGGACATCATAAAACCCTAAAACTATTTTCCATTCATATCTTCTGATGACAGTTGATTATATCTTGTTGGAAAATAAGTCAATTTGGTTTTAATTACTGATTGAATGGCGCGTTCAATCATCTCATCAATCATACAGAGATTAGCATAAAAAGCACAATCACACAATACATAACATTCAAACTGAATGTTCTGTTTATAGATGTCTTGACATCGGGTCTGACATCCTAGCAAAATCATGTACATTTACATTTTAAACACCCTGCAGGAACATGTTATCTCATGTCAAGACAACACTTGTGACAACTTGTGAACACTTTAGGTTTTACCAAAATTGATGCCAACACATAGAACCAACAAGAATAATTGAGATTAAGGGTCTTAATGGCCCAATATGCTTTATGTTCTAATTTTATCGGCAGATGACATGATTTTCCATAAACTAGCTTAAAAGGTGTGGTTCCTATTAGGATCTTATAAGCATTCCTGTATGCCCACAGGGCTTCTGGTAATTTTGAGGACAAATCTTTCCTAGAGGTGGCAACTGTCTTTTCTAAGATTTGTTTAATTTCTCGATTCGAGACTTCTACTTGCCCACTCGTCTGTGGGTGGTAGGGTGTTTCTACGCGGTGTCGGACTTCATATTTCAGCAATAGCTTTTAAAAAATACTTGAAATAAAGTGGGAGCCACCATCACTGATGACAAGTCTCGGCACTCCGAATCTAGGGAAGATTATTCACTTAAAGAGTCTAATTACCACTCGTGTGTCATTCGTTGGAGAGGCTATGGTCTCAATCCATTTTGATACGTAATCGACTGCAACAAGGATATACTTGTTACCAAAAGAAGATGGGAAAGGTCCCATAAAACTGATTCCCTAAACATCGAAGACTTCTACTTCCAAAATGCCTTTAAGCGGCATCTCGTCGCGTCTAGATATGTTGCCAGTGCGTTGACACCGGTCGCAATTTGTGATCACGATGTGGAGATCTTTTCATAGAGTAGGCCAAAAGAGGTCGGCTTGTAAGATCTTAGTACAAGTCTTCAAGGTGCTTGCATGTCCTCCCTAAGGAGTAGAATGACAGTGGGAAATTACGTTTTCTACCTCATTTTCTGGGACACATCGACGAAAAATGTTGTTGGCGCCTCTCTTGAAAAGTAAAGGCTCATCCCAATAGTAGTGTTTAAGATCATGGAATAATTTTTTCTTTTGTTGGTACATCAAGTCTGGCGGAAGCACCCTAGCTGCTAAGTAGTTGACGAAGTCAGCGTACCATGGTAGTATGGTTTGGGTGTAGATTGCTTCCACTACTTCGTTTGTTTTGGTATCCTTATGGGTTAATGCATCTTTAGCTGTATTGCTTTCTAATTGGGCTATGAGTCTTTCGAGCGGAAAATCATCGTTTATAGGCACTCGTTTAGGTTCAATACCTTCCATTCTTGACAAGTGATCGGCCACGACATTTTCAGTGCCCCTTTTATCCTTGATTTCTAGGTCAAACTCTTGTAATAGTAAGATCCACCTCAGGAGTCTTGGTTTGGCATCTTTTTTGTTTAACAGGTATCTAATTGCAGCATGATCGGTATAGATAATTATCCTTGCTCCTACTAGGTAGGAACGGAAATTATCCAGAGCGAACTCTACGGCTAAAAGTTCCTTTTTTGTGGTGGCATAGTTCATCTGTGTAGGGTCTAGGGTTCTACTTGAATAGTATATTGCATGAAGTTTCTTGTCCCTTCTTTGTCTTAAGACTGCGCCTACAGCATAGTCACTAGCGTCACACATGATTTCAAAAGGTAATCTCCAATTGGGTGGTTGCATGATAGGTGCGGTAATAAAAGTTTTTTTCAGTTGTTCAAATGCCGCTAGGCATTTTTCGTCAAAGATGAATTCGACATTTTTCATCAATAAGCCACTCAGTGGTTTGGTGATTTTTGAGAAATCTTTAATGAATCGCCGATAGAAATTAGTGTGTCCTAAGAAGCTTCGTATTTCTCTTACGGTATTCAGAGCCTGGAGGTTTTCTATAACTTCTATTTTTTCCTTGTCGACTTAAATCCCCTTGTCGGATACTATGTGTCCGAGCACGATTCCTTGTCGAACCATGAAATGGCATTTTTCCTAGTTTAGCACTAGGTTTACTTTTACGCATCTTTCGAGGATGAATCCTTGGTCAAACTTTTCACTTTTCGTTGATTTCCATGGCCACTTATCAATCCATCTCTCATATCCATCACCTTTTCTTCTTTTTCTTTTGCGAGGTAGTTTATCCTTCTGAACTTGTGGTGGTGGTTCTGGCTCTATCCTGAGAGCTAGCATTTCAGGTTTAGGTTCAATTTTTTCATCCACCACCTCAAGGTCTAATTTTCCCTTTTTAATACTAATGAGTTCCCTAGTTTCAAGGTCTTCTAATTTTCTCTTCTTATTCAGGATTTCAAATAAAGGTGCATTGGTATGGATATTTTCCCCTAGCTCCTCATACCTTTCTGATTTGGGGTCTACCTTAACTTCCAATGACCTTTGCGGAAAAGGAATCAGTGATTTATAGGGAGGAGGAACAACATATAATTCTTCCTTATCTACCTCTTTGACAACCTCCTTCTCGGGTGGTGTCGGTGGTTCTTTCTCAATCTCTATTGTTTTCTCACCTGAACCCTCCTCATTATCACTCTCCTTAGGATTTTCGGTAAATTTTTCACTGGTGATTGTTACAACATCCGCATGTTTCTCTAGGAATGGTCCTAGAGATGTCTGCGCAAGCAGGGAGATTTGAGTCTCCAATGCCTCGTTGTGAGTGACGAGGGACTCGACCACAGTGTTCAGTTGCGTAAGGGTTTCATTGGTACAAAGACTTTGTTTTCTAAATTCTTCATTCTGAAGAGTTTATGTAGCCACAAAGCATTCCATCATAGATTCTATCCTAGAGTGAGTTTGCGTCTCAATGAAATCCTCCATTAATATTCCCAGGTTGGATTTATAGGAATCTTGTGATTCCTCAAAATACTGGGAGTGATAATCGTAGAGAAAATTTGGGTGATACATAATAATAGAGAAAAGAGTGCCTTAATATATACTGGGCAACACTGGAGTTATGATATCGACTAAATTAGTCCCCGACAACGGCGCCAAAAACTTGATCGCGACTTAGTAAGTCTATGTGAATCGTGACTGCAAGTGCACAGTCCTATCACATAGTTTTAAATATTATCGAACCCACAAGGACTAATAATCGAACATATCATGGTCTAATGTTACTATTTAAATCTAAGGTTGATGGTTGTTCTTAAGATTGGAGGGATGAAGAGAAATAACTATAATGTAAATATAATAAAGATGAAGATATAAGATATAGGGGATATCGGTATGTAATACATCAAACTTCGGGGATTCGATAGATAGATGGTGTAATCTTATTGGTTAAAATATTCTTCAGTAGAAATTATTTATAGGAAGGACTTAGTCTCACACTCTCGTTATTATTGACTCTGACCATACTCCTAAACCAGAATGCTTGGCTCTCGTGGTTTCATTTTGAATTTAAAATTAATTTTTGAATATAAATAAAGTATAATTAGTCCTAAAGCGCTCTCATTGTGTTCAGGATTAATGCCTAGTTTCAGCTATCTGGTTAAAATCTCAAACTCTCGTTCTTGTTGACCGTAACCTTAGTTTGTTTTGTACTCTCGTACGAAAAATAGTTTGATTAAAATAAGAAATTAAAACCGTAAAAATAAGTTTTATAAAAACTAACACCAATTATTTATTGAATCCCGTCGTTTCGACGGTCTTTACATACCGATACCTAAGGATTTAGCCGAACATGGATCCGATAACAGACATGGTGATTGGGGAATTAAACATGCAATAAGACATAAATAAATAAAACAGTAAGCAAAATAAAACCTGGATTGCAATTTAAGAACTGGAACTGAATCTTGAATCTTCGATTAAAATAATTCCGACAGGCTTTGGCAATGAATAATCCTTACAATTGAATCTCAAATGTGTAAAAAAATAAAAAACCGTAATAGTCCCCGATGTCGAGAAACTATCACTTTTACAATGGTAAGAAACTGCCTAGAAAACTAAAAGAAGAAATATTGCTGAAAATAATTAAGCGTAAACTAAAAACTGGAAGAAGAGAGATTGTTTGTCCGTGCGAGTCTGAGAGGTCTTTTTTATATCCTTTCCATATTCCTCATTTGTTGCAAAAATAGTAGAAATCGTGGCTAAAAAAGTGGAGGAAAAATAGGAAGACTAGGTTGTGGCAGTTGCCACAACCCTAGCTTCATGATGAGTGGCGAGTGCACTCTTGTAGTAACCGTTTTCCACTTCTCAAGGGTTGATGGCGGGCGTCACCTTCCTGTTGGCCCAATGTGGCGGGCACCACACTCTTTGGATAATGGGTGCCACAAGCCCATTTTCTTTGGTGACCCATTATCCCTTTGGAAACCTCATTTTCTTCTCTTTTCTTGCCTTTTTCTATCCTTTTTTCTATTTTCCATTTTTCTTGCGGTAAACCTTTTAATCGATAAATACCTGCAATAAACATAAAATAATGTATAATAATAAGTGTTAATCGAGTAAAACGCAATGCATTTGGAGCAAAAAATACGATATATTTTCGCGTTATCAACGACGAAACCAACCCCCCACCACAAATGAGAGCTTCAACGAATTCTTTATTTAGTTTAGAGTAAAATTCATCAATAACTATACCTCCACCATTGAAAGGGACTCATACACCAGATTTGAGATTGGAATAACTAGTATATTAACATCAATCTTAGAGAATATCTTATATTTCATGTTGTCGTTCCTCGACCATTCCAATACACAAAGAGAGGTACTTTTAGTAATGTAAATACCTCCATCAAGATAATCTTGTAATTTTGATTTTATTCGAGGAACGGTTTCATTTTCTTTAATATTGCTCAAAATTTCATCAAATCTAGTTCTGACAGCTACAACATTTGCTTGGAAGGATGATGGATTACTAATATCCAAATTAATAACAAAAGAAGACTCTACCAAATATAGATCTACATACTCATCATATAAATCTTCCAATGAACACTTGACCTTCTTTATGTTCTCATCTACAACTTCTTTATATTTATATATCTTCAAATTAAGCAACTAAAGAATGGCATCTTCATCAACCAATCCAAGTATTGCAAAGAGTTGTTGAAAATATTTGACATGGACAATTGCAAAGTAATGGATACTTCAATGTGATACAAAACATATGTAGATTAAGATAAATTCGGTGTTTCAATGATATCACAAAATATCGAGGTATGATTGGTTCATTATTATATTTGACGGTAAGCCTTCCTGACATAATGTTTAATGTTTCTCTTTGTGCGCGGTTTTAAGCAAATCCAAAGGAATAACATCTTGCCTCTGTGAAGAGAATCATAAATTATCTCAAAGGAACAAAAAACACCGACTTATGGTATCCTAAAGATAGTGTATGTGACTTAATTGGTTATTCTGACTCAGATTATGCAGGCTACAAAATAGATCGAAAAAGCACAAGCGACACATGTCATATTCTAGGAAACACACTCGTATCATGGTATTTCAAAAAGCAAGCATGCATGGCTCTTAGTACTGTTGAAGCAAAATACATTGTTGCAGGAAGTTTTTGCGCTCAAATTCTAAGGTTGAAACAACAACTTTGCGACAACTATATGAACCTTGGATGCATTACGTTAAATTGTGATAATACAAGTTCCATAAACATAACCAAGAATCCAGTCATATCCTCAAGAACGAAGCATATCGACATTCGACATCACTTTTTTTGAGATCATGTTCTTAAAGGTTGAAACTGGACAAATATGTACCTGATCGCGTCGCACGATAGAACGTACAACAAAGTCACCACCAAAATTTATTTATCCCAAAAGAGGGAAGGGTATCGATAAAACCTAAGTGAAAACAGATAAACACATAAGGAAGTCAGTTGTACAAGGGGAAGGTATTAACACCTATCACATCCATGATACTCCATGGGAACCGTTTTGAATGCTCTTGGTTGAATGGGTGTTGTTATCTTCATGTACCTATAAAACATAAAATGGGTTAGGAAAAGAGTGCTTGAGGAGGATTGGGGCTCTCATGCCTACGTATTCTCATAGTGAAATGATAAAGTCAAAGCCTTTTAGTTCGTGGAACTAGAGAGAGAAAAAGGGGGAAATGAAAGAAAAGTGCTTGCCAAGGATTCGCGTCCTTATGCCTACGTATCCTTATAGTGCAACAAGGAACTCAGAGCTCCATAGTTTGGAGGAAAAAGATTGAAATAAAAAGAATAGATGATTGGGGGTGGTGTTTAAACCGGAAGGAAAAGGTCTTACCAAAGCACTGGGACTAACATGGTAAGGAAATGGTATCAAAACTAAGAGAGGAGGTATATAACCAAAAAGGTGTTAACCTAAGAAGGACAAAGATAAAGTTATATAACCCGTGAAGGTTTCAACCTGAATTGTGGTGTCAAAACCAAGAAGAATGGGGCTTACCAAAGCACGGGGACTGACATGGTAAGGAAAGAAAGCGAGAACTTGTCAAAACACTAGGACTGATATGACAATTATCTTAGCAAAGCAACAAGACTGATATGGTAAGGGAATGTTATTTAAACCAAGAAAAGAGGTGTATAACCACTGAGGGTGTCAACCTTAATTGTGGTGTTTAAACCAAGAAAGAAAGGGAGTATGGTGTTTAAACCAAGAAAGGAGGTGTATAACCACTAAGGGTGCCAACCTGAATTGTGGTGTTTAAACCAAGAAAGAAAGGGGGTTAACCATAGAGGTGTGTCCCTGAAAAGAGGTATATAACAATAAAGGTGTCAACCTAAATTGAAGTTGCAATGGTGTTTAAACCAAAAGGATCTGAAGAGAGAAGCCACATGGCTAGTTGCAGACTTGTCCGTGAATTGACTGGAATTACACTAAAGTATATGAATAAAGGTGAATACTCTTAGCAACTGGGTCATTTGTCCCGTACCCAAAATATTCAGAACAACGATATGAATGCTCCCTCTCATCCCTTCGTTATTGCTTAAGGCTCATGGCATGAAATCCTTGTCAATGTCTGATAAGTTGTTGAAGCAGGTTCACAAGGATGATCTGTAGGTATGAGGTAGATGATTGATGCCTGACTGGTTCTTGAGGTCTTGTACTTGTTGAGAGGTTGAAGCTCAAAAGTAGTAGAGACAAGTCCCATCAAGTGACCAAAGGACTTATGGTCACTCAACAAATACAAAGAGGAAACTATGCAAAGTTGTAGGATCTAGTTGATTAAAAGGAATTTGATCAAGCTAAATCAAAGGGAAATATGTGAAAAGAACACTCAATGCATGACCATACAAAGACTAGGCTAGGGGATCATTGTTAGGTGGCCCAAGAGAAAGCCATGTGGGTGCAAAGTGTATTAAGCCTATGTCTCATTGTTAGGTAGCCCAAGAGAAAGCCATGTGGGTGCAAATTGTTCTAACCTAAATAGATGAATGTGATAAACAAAGGCATAAAACAAATGAGCAAAAACAAGGTCATAAATCCAAAAGTTCAACAGTTCAACAGTAGGACCAAGTCAAAGCTAAAGTGTCCACAAGGTCCATGAGTTCACGGTCACTCCAAATCAAGCAGAGGGTCTAAGGCCTAAGTCCAAGGTCCAAACTCCAAAAGAGGGCACCATCACTCCAATTTAAGCACATGTCTTAAGGACCCAGTCAATTCATTTTATCATGTTTTGATTTATTGAAATTTGTCAAGCAAGCCAAAAACAAGATAAAAAGAACAAGATAGAAAAGACAAGATGGTCAATATTATATGAGCAATGTATGAAATAAGATGATGAATGAGACATAAAAGTAAATTGGATAAAGTAAAGACATAAAAATAAATGACTTGAATTTAAATGACAATAAGGTAAAGTCAATGGTTAATCGTGAGAGTTAATAGTTAATTGATTGTGTCGGGAAAATTTAGCATCGTGTTAAGCAATCATAAATAGGTTTATGTAGAATCCTTACCTATCTGAGGTTGGTCAATAACAATTTATATGTTAGACATGTTAGAGAATTAATGCAAGTTAATCTCCTAGAACATGTAACACAATGGATCAAAGTAAAAGAAGAGAGTAGATGAATGGGGTCAAGGAGAGAACCAACTCAAGTGTTTGACCTAGGATCTACTATCAAGCAAGTCAATGGACCCAAACATATGTTATCAATAAGGGATATACTACCATTTATTCAAAGTATAAAAAATGATCAAATGATCATTCATCAACTAGTTTGAAACAAAGAAGATTGTATCAACCTCAAGTCCATCTATGGATGACTTGAAATGAAGAAGCATTAATCAACCAAGTTAACAACTCAAGTCAAAAGCATGAAATGTATCAAAAGTCAAACGAAAATGTGAATAAAAATGAAAAAAAATGGAAATTAAAGAGAAAATCTTAAACTATGGTCAAAATGATTCAAAATTGGTTGCAAAAATTACACAAAGTCTCAAATATTATGCATAAATATATCTCAAAGGTTGGATGCAAAAAGGGTTTGGAATGGTTAAAAAATAAATTTTAAAAGATAAATTAAAAATAAATGAAATAAGAATAAAAATAAATGAAAAAATGATTTAAAAAATTAAGAGAAAAAAGTATATGATGCACCATATTTTTAAACACTTTGTGTAAAAAAGTTGGATTAAAATGTGTGAGAAAATAAATTGGAAAAGAAATGAAATAAAATAAAATAAAATAAAAAGAAAATAAAATAGAATAAGGAACCAACGACCACCTAATAAAAAAAAGCATTAGCTGGACCTAATTGGATGGAATTTGAACTTTGGCATAAAAAAGCGCACAGGTTCACATCATCTTCAACCTTCAGCTCGATTTATGCAATCCATGAACTTGTGTTTTTAGCAACACCCAAACATGGCATTAGCTTTGCAACACTTCATCGTTCATGTCTCCTTGCATCAAAGCTATTGATTGGCTCTGAGTAGGGAGAATTTGCTTAAGAACTCGAAGAACCCTAGTTCTTCAAAGTAAAATTAAATGACGAATACTGAAGATAAATTAAAGGTAATTGCGGGCTTTTGATTAGTGGAGTGAGATAAAGAGTGTGGTAACTTGTTTGCTCAAGAATTTTACTCGTAACTACCTTTCTAGTTGGAGCTTCGAAGGTCAACAATGGTGGATTTGGAGATCTGGTTCCAAGGAGCTTTAGTTAGATTCAGAAGGTGTCGATGAAGGATTTTGGATGAAGATTTGAAGTTAAAAGAGCTTGAATCGAAGAAATGGTTAGATGATTTTTTGAGGTATCAGGTTCAAATAGTTGTAGAGTTTCTTTGGCTATCCCATCTTTCCAGTGAAGGCAAAAGTTCCGTTTATTTATAAGGAATGTCTTAGTGAGCTCACACATGTGAAATGGATCTAAATTCGTGTGAGTGAGACTGGAATATCGTGAGTTGCAATACGTGTGAGAACAAGGGTGAAAAGTTTGACTTAGGCATGAAACCTGGTTGTTTTACACTCCATCCTATGCATTTTGTCAAGACAAACAAGTTTGCACATGTGTGGTGGTCCCAGGTTGAAGAATGATCTGTAATTACAAAATTTCGCTTCGTACATAATAAAGTTCATGACACCATGTTTGAGCTTAGGCCAAATGATATTCCCTTGTGCGTTTCCTGATTTTCATTGTGACAAATGTTCATATCATGGAAATGAATTGAATGCAAAAAGAACCAACTCAAAAGGAGGCTTGAGGTTAAAATGGTAAGTGTTGAAAGTTGAGGTCGTGACATGTTTTCTAGGTCAAGCATTTGGCCAAGCAGTCTTGGCACACTCTGGGCATCTTGAGGTCCCATGTTCATGATACCATAACTTTTTATTCCCTCGTGCATTTTGAGCCAATCTTTGGACAAATTATATTTGACATAAGCTTAAGAGGGTGAAAAAGGAATGGGATCAAAAGAGTACTTGAGTTGAAAATGGCATGGCTGCCAAGTTGGGGTCATGACAAGGTTTTGACCAAGTTTGACAACTTATCCCTTTCCAAAATTAAGGTCCTTAGATGCCTAATTGATGCTTGAGCCTTGAAGAAAACATGTATAGGAACTCCTTAGGATCATTTGGCTCAAAGAATCTTGTCAATTGGTTGAAAGTTGAAGGAGTTAGGGGCATTGGACCAAAAGTGCACCATTCTTGCAACTTAGGTCAACCAACATGTGCAAACTTGAAGTTTTCTTGCATCCCGAGCTAAAATGATGATGGAATGAGTATCCCTTGAAGCAAACTTGGTTAACATTTTAATAAACTTGAGGATAGCTTTGAAGAATGAGTGAAATGGCATGGAAATAAACACATGAACCACTCTTGTATCAATGAATCAGAACTTGCACACTCCTTGCCCCAAATGAGCATTATTTAATCTTGAATCAAGGCATGATTACATACATGAACCAAGGAACAAACAATTACCAACTCTTATGGTTCTTTGGTTAGTTGATAAGTGAATCAAAATAAAAACCCTAATGTTATGATTGACCCACAGAATATGGCCATGCTTGTGGGCCCATGAGCAAAGAAATGGTCATGATGATGCATGATATGATGTTATCCATGCTAATGAATTTGAGCACAAGATATGAAAAGGGAGGATAAATTTTGGGGTATGACAGTTGCCCCTATTTAATCATCTTAAATATGAAGATGTGAATTGCGTTAGCTTTTCGGGTTTTCAAGGTAGAAGAGGATTTAATACAGAAATGTCCTAAATTTTCCCGATGAAAAGGAGGTGCGTTGTAAGGAGTAACAGGTAAACTTGTTGGTTTGATCCGCTGGGGAATGATTGAAATATTCCGCTCGAGAGATAGATCAACTACAAAAAGAAGTGCTTGATATGAATGACATATGCAATATATGATTATTTGTTCATGATGCGTATGCAATGTAAATTATTAGGTAGCAAGGTGAGGCTTTTTTTTGGGAAAGGGAGACTTCGACTCTTGGGTATCCACACTAGAGAACTTGCAATGAAAAACTCTTATTCCTGCTGCTGCTGGGGAAATTCCAACTGGCTAGGGACTGCCACTTGGCTCTGGTTGGGGAGAGCATATGCCTAGTTCAACCGAGCGACTACGAGTTTGCAGAACAAGTGCTTACTATAAACTATTGGTTGTCCATTGGGGAACTTTAAATAATCAAAGCAATTCATATATTGTTTCTTTTGATTTAACTTTTGTTATTCTCAAAGTTTTATAGCATTATGTAATCAAGATTGGCAGTTATTTTTCAAACAAAATGCGGGAAAACAAAAAGGAAGTAACTGAATAACGAATAAATTTTATTGATTTGAAAAACTTGTACATATCAGGGGTGTACAAGGATGCAAAGGTCTTTAAAGAGAAATTTTAAAATATTGAAAAACAAAGTAAATGGCAATGGGAAACTTGTATGATTTTCCACTAATTACAACATTGGTTATTATTCACTGTAGCACTGGGCTCCAACACTTTTGCTTCGGTTGGCGGTGATTAAAGTGATCCGATAACGTCTGAGATCAAGCTGATAACAAGATAGCCTCAAGAGATACAGACAAATTCCTTAATCCCTAACTTTTGCATGGAAAGTTTTTATTCTTTTGTCCACCAGGATACCCATTTTTGCCTAAGTCTCCCTTTCGGGTTTTTCAACTTAGCGAGCTTGTATATTTTTTGTTTTATCCCTAACTTTTTCATGGACATTTCCTTTTTTTGGTTCCATTGGGATACCATTTTTTCCTAGATTGACTTTAAGAAGATGCCAATATAGCGGGATTTATATTCATCAATTTTTTTCTAGGCATAATATTTTTTGACTATATTTGAATTCACCGACATCGGCAAGTCATCCCCATCCATTATGGTGAAAATGAGAGCCTCTCCTGAGAAGGACTTTTTGAGAATGAAGGGTCCTTCATAGTTGGTTATACACTTGCCTCGAGGATCTGGGTGAATATGAAAGTGTCTCTTGAGCACAAGCTCACCGACTTGGTATAGCTGACTATGACAGATGACCGTCAAACTCTTCTCTTCAATGAGATTCAGCTGACCATATCTGGATTGCACCCATTTCGCTTCATCGAGATCTGCTTCCATGAGGACTCTTAGAGAGGAAATATCAACTTCAATAGACAAAATAACCCCCTTTCCATATACAAGTGAATAAGGGGTTTCCCTAGTAGAAGTGCACACTAAAGTTATATAACCATGCAAAACAAAAGGAAGCATCTCATGCAAATCTTTATACGTCTTGACCAGGTCTTAGACAATCTTCTTGACGTTCTTGTTGGATGCTTCGACTATGCCATTCGTTTTGGGCCGGTATGGTGAAGAGTTGTGATGCCCAATATTGAATTCTTGACACAAATCACTCATCATTTTGTTGTTGAGGTTACTGCATTATCAGTAATGATCTTCCTAGGAACACCGAGATACATATTGTTTCTTCTTTTATGAATCGGGTAACCACTTGTCTTATGATATTCTCATACGAAGCAACTTCAACCCACTTTGTGAAGTAGTCAATCAAAACAAGGATAAAACGATGAACATTAGAAGCTTTCAATTCAATCATGCCAATCATGTCAATACCTCACATGGAGAAGGGCCAAGGAGAAGTCAAGACATTCAATAGAGTCAGAGGAACGTGGATCTTGTCACCAAATATCTTACATTTGTGACATCTCTTGACAAAGTTGTAACAATCGACCTTCATGGTTGTTCAATAATAACCATCTCGAAGGTTCTTCTTGGAAATGGTGGGCCCTTTAGCATGTACACCTTCACAACCCTCATGGATGAACCTTATGATCGTGTTTGCTTCGTGTCTATCCATGCATCTGAGTGACACGGAAGCATAATTCCTCTTGTTCAGCACATCCACATTCAGGAAGATCATAGCACAAAATCTTTTCAAAGCCTTCTTATCAGTGATGGATGCTTTCTCAGGATACTCTTGTTTCTCCAGATATCTCTTAATGTCATAGAACTAAGGCTTATCGTCAGATTCAACCTTCAATGCTAGACAATGTGCTGGTTCATCCAGGTGGTCATTGCGGATGGCAGGTGCTTCATTCTTCCACTTGACTTTAAACATGGACGCCAAAGTAGCTAGAGCATTGCCTAAATCATTCTCTTACCTTGGGATGTAATGAAAAGTGATTTCATTAAAACAGGGAATCAACTTCACCATGTGTTTTCTAAATGGAATCAACTTCTTATTCCGAGTTTCCTAGTCTCCTTAAAATTAATTGATCAGTAAAGCATAGTCCCCATACACTTCAAGAATCTTTGTTCTTAAGTCAATAGCTGCTTAAATATCGTAGATGCATGCATCCTATTCTACCATATTGTTGGTGCAGTAAAAGCATAATCTAGCAGTGAACGGAATGTGAAAACCAGTCGGAGATGTGATGATTCCTGGTTCGGGTCCTTCGTCGGGGCCTGAGATATTGCAATCTCGAATGAACATGATTTCCTCACTAGGAAAGTCAAACTTAATCAATTTCTAACCCTCCACGAGTTGATGGGCATGGTAGTCCGACAAGACGCTCCCCTTGATAACTTTCTATGTTACATATTGGATGTCATACTCGGTTATAAGCAAAGTTGTATATCAACAAAGTTATATGGAAACAGGCTTTTCAAAAATTTACTTTATTGGATCCATTTTGGATATCAACAAAGTTGTATGGCAAATCATATATTGTCTTAGGCGTCGAGCTTCTCGAGTTAAAACACAACAAGTATTCTCCAATAGTGAGTATCTGGTTTCACATTTTGTGAACTTCTTGCTCAAGTAATAAACTGCATGCTCTTTTCGTCCCGTGTCATCATGTTGACCTAATACACAACCCATTGATTCATCCAACACGGTAAGAAACATGATTAGTGGCCTACATGAACATGTGGTTTCACGATCGGTGGTTCTTGAAAGTATTATTTTATTTTTTCAAATGCCTCTTGGAAATCATTGTTCCACACAATCACTTGATTCTTTCTTAACAACTTGAAAATCAGTTCACAGGTAGCCGTCAAATGCGAGATGAACTTTGAGATGTAATTCAGCCGTCCAAGGAAGCCTCAGACTTCTTTCTCTATTTTGGGAGCTGGCATGACTTGAATGGCTCTGACCTTGTCGGGATCAACCTCAATACCCTTCTGACTCACAATGAACCCCAATAGCTTGTCGGATCGGACCCCAAGGGTGCAATTTGCAGGATTTAACCTCAACTTGAATTTCCAGAGTCTAGCAAATAGCTTTATCAAATGGTCCAAGTGGTCGTCTTTAGTCTTATATTTGGAAATCATGTCGTCTACATAAACTTCAATATCTTTATGGATCATATCATGAAAGAGAGTCATCACAACACACTGATATATTGCCCCTGCATTCTTTAAACCAAAGGGTATGACTTTGTAGTAGTAGGTTCCCTAAGGTGTAGTGAAAGTTGTCTTCTCCATATCATATGGAGGCATCTTTATTTGATTGTACCTTGAAAACCCATCCATGAAGGAAAAAACTGAGTGTTGAGCAGTGTTGTCTACTAGAACATAAATGTGAGGCAAAGGAAAGGCATCCTTCAGACTTGCTTTGTTAAGATCTCAATAATCCATACACATTCTAACCTTTCCATCCTTCTTCGGAACCAGAACGATATTAGAAACCCACTGAGGATATTCAATAATGGCTAAGAAGCTAGCATCAAACTGCTTTTTAACCTCTTATCTAATCTTTAGTGCCATGTCGGGTCAGGTTCTGCGAAACTTCTATTTAACCAGAGGACATTCGGGTTTGAGCGGTAAGCGATGTTCAACAATATTGGTATCCAATCCAGGAATATCTTGATAAGACCCGACGAAGACATCAACATTCTCACGAAGTAGCTTTCCTAACTCACTGTGTACATGCTCGGTGAGGCATGCCCCTATCTTGACGTCTTTCCTGATTTCAAAGGAACCTAGATTGATCACTTCCATCAGCTTTATGTGTGGCTGAATCTCCTTCTCCTCATGCTCAAGAAGCCTTAAAAGTTCAACTAGTAATTCACAATCTTCCTTAGCTCATTCTTCGGCTTGGTTAATCGGAAACCCAGATTTACGGCGAACTTCAGCCAAGTTGTTTTCAGTGGAATTATTTGCTCTACATGCGTATGAGATTATTTTATAATGGAATTTCTTTTTTGAAAAAAGTATATAAGAAAAAGAAACTTTTTCCATTTTCATTTTAGTGAAAAAGTAAAAATAACAGAAATAAAAGGGATCTGAATTTTGAATGTAAAAAAAATTGCCTTTGATTGATTTCATAATGTTTTAAAACAATGGAAAGCCCTTACAAGCTATCCACATGCCTCGGGCAAGGGAAGGGGTTGAAAGAAACAAAATGCATTACATCTCTTCTGAAAAGACCACAGGAACTACACTAGAGGTCAAGTTGTCTAGCTTGAATCCAGGAGGACACTTGTGGACGAAACCAGAGACTGTTGGCTTGCTAAGGCTTGCACCATCCACCATTTATATGGAAAGATCAAATTGGTAGCATGCGCTACTGAACCAAATTGGCTTGAACTTCTTGCGCCCCCTTGCACTTGGATGATGGAAAGCAGGATGATAACCAAGACCAAAGCGATCATGCTTCTCATCTACGTTCACAATCTAGCCCCAACCGGGGAGAGGGATATTCTCAAGAGTCTTCCTAGCACTTTCTGCTGAGGATAACACTGCAGTTGCTGACTTGCTCTGATTTACAAAGCTGACATCCTCAAAATATAAACAGTGGAAAAGGAACTTATTTATCCCCTCCTCTATTTCCACATATCGAAAGTATGTCAACTCACTGATCATGAAATCCTCTTCGCCTCAAACAATCACAAGCTTGTCTCCAACCATAAACCATAAGCTTGATGATGTGATGTTATCCGTTACATCATCAAATTGATCTACTATAATGTCTTGCATCACGTGAGTTGTGTTGAAGACTTTCGACAGAGCCTCGCGGTGAGCCTCCAAGCTGAGCAACAGTGATAATATTAAAATCTTGGAAGGAGTTTGACCCAGTTGATCGACAATCTTGAAATCACTCTTCTTAATCAGCTTAAGAAACCCTTTCCCTTCTTCTGCAATAACTTTCTCTTGTTCTTTGGCAACTCATTTTCCCTTAGAAGTGGCTGCTCTAGTTGTGCTACTGGAAGTACCTTTGAATGTTTTAACTGGAACATTGGGAACAACCACATAAGGACATTCCCGAGGAGAAGGAGTAGGAACTACCACTGGTGCGGGATTGAATTTGGGAGTATATTTTGGTGCAAACACACGACCACTACAGGTCATACCACCTATACCTACTATGTTGACAATTTGTGCATTAGAAAACTAGATTTCTTTTCCACCAACAGAGATAGTTGTATCATATTTCTAAGGCACCGCCTTGAAATCATGGTAAGGAAAAGGAGATGGAAGACGGATATTGATGGGTTGTATTCTCTTCATTGGAGCCTCAATCTTCTTCTTGCGGTATACAATCTCAATCGGCTCAATGACATAAACTTCTTTTACAGTCCTAGCCTGTGCAAACTGTAAGACCCTTTGATTCATCAACTCTTGGACACAACCCTTGAGTTCTTCACATCTATCTGACATGGTTTTGCATATTGTAGCAGTAAAATTTTTTAGATTAATCTATTGATTAACTTAACTCATAAAACAATAGTATCCACCGCACTTTTATTATTTCCAAAGGAAAGGGAAAAAGTACGAACAAAACCCAAAGAAGTTTTAAAATAAAACTAAAAAAAGAGATAAGGGTCCGGGGGTTAGTTATAAAAAGGGAAGGTATTAGTACCCTAAACATCTATATTACTCTATAGGAACCTCTTTGAAAATCTTTACATTTTGGTTTGAAAATGGTGTTGTTTGCAACTGATTGGGTGAATGAGAAGAGAAATGTTTTTTATAATTTTGTGTTTGCCAAGACTTTCTGAGTCTCATGCCTACGTATCAATAAAGTGCAATGGAGGATCAAAACCTCGTAGTTCATGGTAAAAGTAACAAATATGTTTGTTTTGATTCTTTTTAGTGAAAAGGCATTTTGTAATTTTAAGGAGAAAACTCAACTAATCTCACACAAGTATGATAACTTTGCATCACCATAGAGAAGGTAGAAAAGAGTTATCATCAACAAGTATGCCACTAGCTCTCTTAGGTGAAAAAGAGTTATCATCAATACTATGGAGATAGGAGAATTGGATCTCAACTATGGAAATGACCCATGTCTAAACTTTGAAAAATAATTTTAAAAAGAAAATAGTGCATAAAGGGCACAAAATGATTTGAATGAGTTATGCATTTTTTAAGTCTTTTTGAAATTGGTTTGAATATGCTTAAAATGTGTTAGCATTTATTAAGAAAATATTTTGAAAATCACTTGACAAAAGTCAAGGTTTATTGAGAAAGTGGTTCAAGTTTGAAAACAAGAATGTTTTTTGAAATAAAGAGAAGATTTTGAAAATTAAAGAAGGGGAAGAGAAGAAGAAACTATCCTAGAACATAAAGTAAAAGCTAGGGAGGAAAGATCTGACCAAGAGATAACAAGCTTTATTACATAAGTCAAGCAAGAATTCCCTCCTTTGGATTAAGCCTTAAACAAGCCAAATAAGCAAAGAACAGTTCATGTATCAGATGAACCAAAGTAACCAAGACAAGTCTTCAAAAGTGACCCAAAGTCAAAGGTATTAGATGAATCCTAAGGTCTCAAATCACAATATCCCAAAGAAAGGGCCAAAATCCTAATTCTATGTCCAGAGCTGGACAACAATGTTAAGGATAGTAACCTCAAGTCCATCAATCAAGAGAACCAATTTTTTTAGGGGTTTTTCCTTTATTAATGTCTTTGAAAAAAATAAGAAGTTTGAATGGACAAAGAGCAAATAACATAAGCACAAACACTATGACATGAGATGATAAAATTAAAGCATGAATTATATAACAAGAAATAAAAGCATAAGATAAATGACATTAAAGTTATCGCCACCAGGACTTCATACGATAACGAAAACAGGGACTTTTTTGAACTAAAGTCAGAAGAGTCTCCACCGAATTTTATTTGTGTGCCTCTATCGGAGTGGTGGGGTGAAATAGTCGATAAAACTCTCAAAAAGATAAGCGCACGGGAAGTGCTAGAAAAGGATAAGGAGTCGGTCTAGAAACCGAGATTAGGGTTCGGGATTTGGTTACACAAGGGGAAGGTATTAGCACCCCTCACGTCCATGGTATTCCATGGGATCCATTTGGGTTGTTTACATACATGGGGATTTATCTGTTATTGTTTTATTTTCAAAAATATGTGTGTGAAATAGGGGGGTAGTTTTTTATTATGGTGCTCACGAAGGATTTTGGCCCTTGTGCCTACATATCACTCGTTAAGGATGAGGAATCAGAGCTCCGTAGTTAGAAGTTGAAAATGTTTGTGTGTTTGATTGATTTTAGCTTTGAGAAAAGGGTTTTTGGAGTGGTGCCCTAAGGCACAAAAATTAGGTTTGATGGGTTGTGTTGATTTTTCCTTAAACAAGGATTTATGTAAAGAGTTTGTGATTAGATTGCACTAAAGTCTAGGGATGGAGATGAATAATCTAGACAACAAGCCAAGAATATTGCGCCCAAAATAATCAGAGTGACGGTAGGAATTCTCCATTCTCACTCATTCTGAACCACTTAAGGTTCGTGGCGCACAATACTAATCGTAGTTATTAAGTATTTTGAGTTTGATTAAGAAAAAGCCGCTCGACGTTGGATCAAGGTTTTGTTTATTTGATTAAGAAATTTAGCTTATGCAACAGAAATTCAAAGTAACCAACAAGAAAATAAAAGGGTCTCATTGTAAGGTAGCCCAAGAGAAATCCTTGTGTGTGCAAAAGTGACCTACGCTAAACAAAGGATAATGGTCTTACGAACATGTTCCCCTAAGATTGTGTCATGATGCCATTTTTACAACCAAGATGTAAGTACAAATGAAACTCAAGTGTTTGAAACAAAATGTCACAAGAAAGTAATGGAAAAGCCTCCAAGCAAAGGTCCTAAATGGGATCCTCTAAGTCCAAGTTGGTTAAGTTCCATAGATTGTTTTTGTTCTTATAATTTTATCATGTTTTTGTTGATTTTATGAGTATGATAACAATAAAGTAAAGACAATATAATAAACATGAATGATGGAGTTTATACAATGATAATGATGATGATGAGAGTACTTGAATATAAATGACATAAAGTAAATAACAATGAATAATAACAATGATAACAATAACCAAATAATAGTAATAATCAAGGGTTAGTAAAGTTAGGTTAAGTTAACAAGTCAATATGATAAACAAATGAGTATATAGGGGCTAGTGGGTTAATATAAACCAAATGAAACAACCATGTATCGGATGAATCCAAGTTATAAAAATAAGACTACATCCACAGGTCAAATGACCAAGTTATTTGAAGTAGGGGCAACCTATCCATGCTTCAAAGTACCATGGATGAACATTTAATCATCCAATGGTAGGTCTGAAGTATGGAATATTTTGATCAACCCTAAACCAAACATGTTATGACCTAAGTAGATTTCATTAGTCCATAAGTACAAGATCTCACAAGTCCCCTAAAATTACTCAAATGAAATAAAATAAGTCACAAATAAATTCTAGAGGCAGAATTAAAGGGGGTTTGTGTTCAACATATTTGCAAAATAATAAAAATGGAAGGGTTAAAAATTAGAATAAAAATGATAATAAATGTATAAAATAAATAAATAAAATGACACAAGATAAAATAAAATGGTCAGGATGCACACGCTAGGGGTTGAACCCCTGACCTTGGCGTCATGGGAGGATCAACCCCCTCGCCTACTAGGCCACAAGCCCGATTGTAATATCCAACTACACTGAAGTAATAAAACAAATAAACAATATTTAAAAGGGATTCAAGTGCTCAACAACCAATCATAGTATGAAACAATCTTTATTCAAATTCAAAAAAACCAGGCAATGACCGTCTTCAACCCTCGACCACTCAAAATCCAAACTCAAAAACACAAGTTTTCAATAAGATTCAAGCATCAAAGTAGCTTGTATAATCAACAACAAACCATTATCCAAACTCATGAGCCATTGATTGGCTCTAAGAGTGGAGTTATTTCTCAAAAATCAGAATGATGAACTTAACCTAAAACAAAAATTAAATGATGGATAAGGGACATTTGAAGCCTCAAGTTTGTTAAGTGTTTTGCAAGGTTAATCAGAATGGTTCTAAATATGCTCTTTCTGAAAATCATGGATTTGGAATTTCGACAAGAGAGACTTTCTGAATTTAAAAGTCAAGGTTTCAATAATAAAACCTTATCCTTTAAAAGCCTCTTAAGTGAAGCCTATCAGAATGATGATGTTATCAACCAGTGCTCTGGACAATATCAACTAACTTCTGAAGTTAAACCAGATTTTGACTAAAGATTCACTCTGGTACTTCAAAAGGTAAATAAGGAAAGTGTTCTTTCATTCTGATTTTATTTTTATAGGATTATACATCTCAAGGGGAGATTTGTGCTTCTGTAAGATGTATTCTTCTGTGATTACCCTGTACAAAATAGTTCATCAAAATACAGGTTTTGTCATCATCAAAAAGGGGGAGATTGTTAGAACAAGATTTGGTTCGGCATCTATACCTTGAGTTTTTGATGATAACAATATTATATTTGTGTGAGAACAATTTTGGTACCCTAATAGTTTATTATTGTGTATCTCTAACAATCAGTTCTGATTCTGATAATATGATGTGCAATGCCATCAATTTCTGAACTATGTGTTCCAAATCCGCTTCCGTGCCTACTATCAGAAGTTCTGAAAGTTGCTGATGCAATATTCTTTCTTCTTCTGTGTTATTTCACTCATCAGAAGCTTCTGAGGAGACACTGTGTTGCAGTTGCAATGTTCTCTCAGTTCATGCTTTTGGATGAGACTCTCATCACTTAACTTATGAAGAACGGAAAGCTTCTGAAGTTATGTTTTATAGTTGAAGATTCTGAAGATCTCAAGACAGACGAATGAAGTTATCAAGGTTCTGACTGAGGATTCTAAAGACTCTGAAGATTCTGAAGATACTGAAGACCTCAAGCCAGACTATTGACGTTGTTAAGGTTCTAAAGTTTCTGAATCCAACTTTCTATTTCTTCATTTCATGCTTCAATCAAGTTTCATCAAAAGCCAATGAATTTGAAGATAAAATCAAAATGGGAACATGGTCAAATAGTACATGGTATAAAGTGAACAACCTTTCCACTACTTGATTTCATGGGCAAGGACATGACTATACATCACACCTGTCACTGAATTTGTGGGCAAAAGGATGGTACATGATATCATTCATTTCCCATCCAACAGTGGATAGCCGCTCAAGGAGCTTTCCCTATTTTTCCCTCCAATGGTCACATGCTTATTCTATATAAGCATGAATTGGAGACTTGAAGAAAACACTGGTTGCACAAGTATTTTTACAAGCTATTTTTCTGTGTGAAAAGCTATCATTCTTTGTATACAGTTTTCTTTAAGTGTTTGTTATTCATTTGTGTAAAAATATGCTTGTGTAGAAGCATCTTGTAACACACTAAATATTCTTCAAACTTTTTGTTTGAGTCTTTAAGGAGGTTATCCTTGTGAGGACAAAGAAAGTTGTTCTTTGTGAATCCTTTAGGAGACTAAGGTTTAATTGGATCCTTGAGAAGACAAAGAAGGTTATTCTTTGTATTTGTTGTAATATTGATTATAGTGGATTCAGTCCTTGTGTATAAGGCAAAATCACCTTGGCGGGTGGATTGGATTAGCTTTGAGTTCAAGCAAACCAGGATACAAATACTTGTGTTGTTATCTCTTTGTTATTAACTCATTAGTGGTGTTTTTGTTTTGGAAAAAGATTTTTCTTGTAAAACCCAATTCAACCCCCCCCCCCCTTCTTGTGTTTTTCACACCTTTAACATCGGGTTAGGAACACTTGTTTTAATTTTATGCCATGTTTATGTTGAAGTCGTAAGACTAATTTTGTTGTGGTGCATTCTTCAGCATGTTTAGAGGAGTGATTATAACTCTCTCTTATTTTGTTATTAAAGTTGAAATTTGAGACCAAATGTCATTACTTACCTTATCTTCCATTATTGTTGATGATATTTCTGCTGCGATGATGCTTTATAATGGAAGTGAGCATTCGATGACAGGTTTAACGTGAGAAGGATTTTATTTTGATGTGTGTAACACCCTTATGGTTGTGATTTTAATTAAAATATATGATAATTTTATGTGGGGTTTAGAAGGGTGTTACAAAGAGGACCATGAAAGTGATTTTGAGAGCATTGTAAGCCATTGGAGGTCAGTTCTTCAAGGATTTTCATATGCAACCTGTTGATGCCTTTTGATAAGGCAAGATTAATTTGATAACCATGTTGATGCATTTTGATAAGGCGAGGTTAATGTGATAACCTTGTTGAAGCCATAAGAAAAAAATATAAAATTGGAATAGTTATGCCCTATTTGTTATGGTAGTTGCTTATCAGTTGTAGATCTGTTCAATAGGGAGAATATAATAATAGTAAAAAATATGAAAAATGTTGTTGATAATCCTAATTTTTGTGTCCTTTCAATGATGCATCTTATCGGTATGTTTTTTAAGGCGGTTAGAACTCAAATAGGTGAAATATGCATGTTTTGAATCTGTCTAATAGGGAGAAAAACATAGAAAGCTGTAGGTAGACATAGTAAGGGATTGATCATCTTATTTCATGCGTAACTTGAGTTTTGTAAGTCCCTTTGAGGTGTCTCCAGTTGCGTCATAAATCCAACACAATAATCTTTATTTTAAAGAGGGGAAATTGGGTGTATGAGCGCTACAACAATAGAAATTCATTAGGTTTTATACTAGAGGCATGACCAATTTTAGTCATGTGGTGGTTATCATATTTCACACCTAACTTGAGTTTTGTAAGTCCATTTGGGGCGTCATTAGTTGCATTAGAAAGAGAGTTCAATGATCGTTTAGACTAGAGAGTTTAATAATTTTATCATAACTTTATAATTTTTTGTGCTAATTTGGGAATAATAAGGTGTAGAGGTCAGAAGTTTGATTCCTGATTCTGAGGAAAATTCGACCATCTTACGACCAGTGAAACTTGATCCTTAGTATGTAGTTATGGTATCAGGAATCTCAAATCTACAAATGATGTGATTTTGTATAAAACTAATCACATCATCTTGGTCGACATTCACCAAAGGCACTACTTCGACCTATTTGGTAAAGTAGTTAATGCCTTCTAAAATATACTTATGACTTTTAAATGATATCGGCCTAATCTAACATATAAAATCTAAAGCCCGACCCCTAAATGGACAAGGTTTGACTATCGAGTGCAAATCACTTGCAGGGACATGTTGGATCCCTGCATGCTTATGGCATTCCTGGCACCCTTTGGGGAATTCTATGCAGTCCTTCAACATTGTGGGCCAGTATACTCCTTTTCGAAACAACAACCACTTCATAATGTGGTGTACTTGATGGGCGCCTAATGGTCCACTATGAGAACTGAATGTTTCCAAATAAGCTTCGATTTCGCTAAGGCACTTAAGTAAAACACCTTCAGTCGTCTTTTTAAACAACTCGATTTCAACGATGACAAAACTCAATGCCTTATAATTGATCTTCCAATCTGTTGTTCCCATTTGATTCTTCAAAAAATCTATTATTAGTCTTCTCCAATCATCATTTAATAGATTTTCACTGGAAAACGTTTCAAAAAAATTAGGATTTAAATCTTCAAACTCTTCTACTCCCACTAGTTTTAGCTTTGACAATCTAGGGAAATTACACTAGTCGAGACCCGTTTATCTTTGAATTTGATTAGCTCTTTTAATTTTTATTTGGGGACTCTATACCATGAAGCTACCCAGGCTAAATCATTGGCCTCTTAATTCTCAATTTGAGGCGCATGCTTAATAGCGACCATGTTGAATCTTTTTAGCGATGAATTCTCTTTGAGAAACTACATTACTAAATTATCGTTAATGCATTTGTATTCTTTTGTCAACAGTTTTACTACGAATTTTGAGTATCCTTTAATCTTAACTCTTGTTGCCCCCAGGTCTAACAAGATCGTGAGGCTTGTTTCTAAGGCTTCGTATTCAGCCTCATTATTAGAGCAACAACCATTAATTTTGAATTTATATTTTGTTGAAATCCAGTGGGGGAAATAATTATAATTCCAACACCGATTCCTTTAGCATGACTAGAACTATCAAAGTACAAATTCCATGGAGATTGCTCGACATAGTTTTGTGCTACTTTTGTTATTCTATGATCCACTATAAAATCATCGATAATTTGTCCCTTTGTGGATTTTAACGGCACATAGGTCAGACAATACTTTGTTAAGGTGATAGCCCATTTTCCTATTCTACTATGTAGAATTAGTTTCGACAACATATGGTTGATAACATCAAAATATGAATAGACAGACACATATGTTGATTTGATGTAATATTTCAATTTCAGACAAGATAAATACAAAGAAAGAAACAACTTCTCTATCAAGCTATACCAAGTTTCTGCATCGTTTAACAATCAACTGAGATAATATATGTCCCTTTCGACGCCATCAGCATCTTCTTGGCTAGCATACTGCCTATTGTCAAATCTGATGCTGAAATGTATAATTTCACACACTTTTTTCTCATGGGAGGTAACAATATATGAGGCTTAGACAAATATTCCTTGATATCATCAAATTCCTTTTGATGTTCTAGTTCCCATCTAAAGTCTTCCTCCTTTTTCAAACGCAGTAATGACGATAATATTTTCGTCTTGCCATATAGATTCGATATGAATCTTCTCAAAAACTTTATTTTTCCAAGTAGAGACAGAAGTTACATTTTATTCATCGGAGGCTTTGTGTTAATTTTAGGCTTCATCTTGTTCGGATTTATCTCAATGAATTTCTTATGGACCACGAAGCCCAAAAAATCACCTACATTGATGCAAAAAGCATACTTTAATGGATTCATCTTTAGTCCATATTTCCTCATTCTTTTAAAGGATTGTCAAAGGTGGTCTAAGTGACCACTTTCTGATGAGGACTTGATGAGTATTTCATCTATATAAACTTACATAATTTTTTTGATAAAGTCATGGAACATAGAGTTCATTATTTGCTAGCCATTTGACGTACCTGGAAGGTCTTATGAACCTATTTTTGAGTAGTCTTTCAATTCCTTCCTTGATCTTCGACAGGACCTATAGCACGAATCTCCTTGAGGATTGATTTACATGCCTCTTCTTAGGCTTGATTGGTAGTTTCAACTCAACCAAATTCCGAATAAGTCTCGATATCTCGTGGTAATCCTAAGAGAAGCAGTATTTGAACTCCTTCAAAATTTCGATTACTTTTGTTTTGAGGATTTGGTCCAGCTTGGTACTTATGTAAGTCGGCCTCTTATTCGTCCCATATCCTAAATCTATCTCTTCCAAAGAATTTTGATCTTGGATCCTTTTCATCGAGGCTAATGGGGCTTTATCAAACCACAAAGGCTCCTCATCATATATACAATTGATCATGCGGTTTTCTGAAGCTATTTCTTGGCTATTCTGGCCAAACTCCATTTGCACTTCAAACAACGTGGCTTCGACAAGCATCATTTCTCGGGATTCGGCCTCTAAAATTGCTATTAACTTGTTTTCAGCCATATTAACTTATTGTATCCTCCAATAGTCTCATATTCCCATATAAAGCCATGGATAAGGTGCATCTTTATGGAGTGGTATACGTATGCCTCTTTGAAGTCAAAACCTATCCCAACTAGGGCACATGACAAAATATTCGCCAATAGTCGGTGTCGCAACCTAAAAAAGGGAATGCGAAGAAAAACAACCGGCGAAAAAAGAAAATATAGAAGAGTCGCCACCGTGCGTTATTTATCCCAAAGGGGGGAAAGGAAACGCTCGAAGTAAACCTGGAAAAGGGAAAGGAAAAGACAAGGTCTCGCAACCAAATCTTGGGTTCGGGAGTCGATTATGCGAAGGGAAGGTATTAACACCCCTACGCATCCGTAGTACTCTACGGGATCCACTCTTGTTGTTCTTATCTAAAGGGTGTGGGTTTATCTAATGTACTATTTACTAAAAGAGGGGTCAAAAGAAAATGACTCGCACGGATGTCGCATCCACTGCATACGTATCTCATATGAATATGAGAATCAGAGTCTTCGTTGCTCAGCTACCTATGGGTTAAAGAGGAGTGTGCTCGCTAAGACATCGCGTCTTATGCCTACGTATCTCATCTGGAATGAGAATTAGAGCAAGCCGTAGTTCTGCTAACTACGGGTAAAGGGTTGTGTTTTTTAGATGAACGACGCTACTACGCAATCTACCGGATGCTCGACCTTTGGAGACTTACTCGCCTGTAGTGGAAGGAGTTAACATGTTCTTAGGAGAAGAAAAATCAATGAGTTTGTTTGTGTTTTTAGGAATGCTCATGCAAAAAGGAAGTCCTAGACGAAGGAACAATGCTACCTTAATTGACATGCAAACGAGAGACTGTGTGAAGCCTAGAAACCCTATCGGGAGACGATCACACCATACAAAACAAACATGCATAAAGTAAACACGCCAGCAAAGGGCTCAAACATACATGGGTAGGGATTTAGTCGAGAGGGGTCATATCAACCTCGACAAACAAGCCATGGAAAGGTGATCAAATGGACTCTTAACCACTGACATTGAACGTCAGGGTGAGCAGATCAAAAGGGTAATAAGGATAAGACCTCATAGCTCTTAACCCTGGACAGGGTGAGCTCATGACAAAAAGTGGGGATTCAGAAAGGTGGAACCCTCTCCACTGACTGACCGGGCAAAAGATCTTGGGCTTTTGCTCTGAAGCGTCGACACGTAGTGTGAGCATAAAGAACGACACACTGAATAACGGGAGATTGACTACTAATCCCTCTTATCCGTAAATTGCCTCTTCATGGAGGTCTTTAGGCGCAAAAGTAAACAAACAAAAGAAAACAAACAAAGAAAACATTGCCTCCTATTGAGGTCTTCCAACTAAGAAAACAGTAAAATGCGGGAAAGATGTAAAACGGGTCGGAAGATCTACCCCACGGATAAAGATCCGAAGTAACAGCAACTAAAGAAACGAGAAACCCAGAGATCTCTCAAGCTAGCATCATCAAAGAAAGCAAGTCAGCAAAGCAATCAGAATAAATCTCCAAATGGTATCCTCAAATAAAGTGGAATACCAAGCAAGCTATCTCTTCAAGAGTCATGTGAGCCCTCACAAAAACTCAACAAACAGATTAGAGAAGCAAGATAGGGTGCAATCAAGAGTTGCACCAAATAGAAGAATCATAGCAACAACAGTGTCAGGTGAACAGTGCACAGATGCAATAGAAAGCATGCCGTAACTAACACAACACAGATTGGAGAGCAAACAGAAAAAATCCACTGTTGTGATCGCTACTGCTTCGCCTAGCGAAGGCTTAGCGAAGCGTCGTTGCAGGCTCGCCTAGCGATGCGGCTAGGGAATGCCTGCGGGTTCCGGATTTCCCATGGATAACAGTACGATTTCAGAAATTAAGTGGTCAAACATTCAACGCATTGTTCTACACATTCATGCATATATAAACCCGTGGGCAAAAACCGAACGATACCCACTCTTTCAAATTCACCATAATACCTCATACATTTAGAAATTTCAAATTGAAGGCATAAAATAATGGGAATAAGGAAAACCTGATTGGAGAGATCGAATGAAATTGAATTGCACCGTTGGGTTTGCAGAACAATCTTAGGGTTTATATGAGGTAGAATAGGTTCTTTGTAGATGAGTTCCCTTCAGTGTCCGGAGACTGCTCTGAATCCTATTAGGTTTTCTCCTTCCTTCTAGTCTGTCTGCCCTTTTTTGGGAGATGGAAGTCTAGAATTTATAACCTGATTTTCGTGGCTTTGTGGGCTCTAATGAGAGAGGTCCAAGCCCAAGATTTTCTGTTATATTTTGAAAACGGGTGCGCTTCGCCTAGCGAAGAATTTACTCGCCTAACGAGCATGACAGTTCAGATTCGCTAAGCGAACCAGGCGATGACAAACTTTTGCTCCTTCAAGATTAGCATTTTGAATGATAAATAGCCCCCATTTGAACATGTTGGAAGTAACTCAAGTCATTCCCATGTGTTGACTGATCATCTAAATAGAACCCACAAAGTGTCTTGGATGATATTCAAGCTTCTCGGACCTAATTCTGATGGACATGATGAAATGCAATATGAAATGTTAAATGACCTAAAAATGAATGCATGATTGTAGGGGGGCAAATTTGAGGTGCTACAGCTGCCCCTATTCAATCAACTGGAGACCCGAAAAGAAGAAAGCAGCGGCTTTCGCACTTTCGAGGTATCAAGGGATTGAATACAATAAAAGCCTGAAAATTTGCACTGAAGTGAGGTGAAGTAACAATGCCCGTCAGAATCGGCAAAGAGGTGGTCTTGAAAGAAGAATCCGTCTGGTACGGTGAGAGTCGGTCTTACTACCGAAAAAGAATGTTAACCTGGATACCAAAATAAATGGTAACACCGGAATAACCATGGCCTGAATGCCGCTCATCAGTCTGAATACTAGAAATGACTTCGATCTGAGCATCGGAAGATATGAGATTATTGATATTGGTCTGAACACCGAGAGGCTGGCCTGAATGCCACTTCAGTCTGAATACCGGAAAATTGGCCTGAATGCCACTTTGGTCTGAATACCGGAAAACTGGTCTGAATGCCATAAGTTGCATCGACCTGAACGTCGGAAACTTCTTCGATCTGAACATCGGAAAATTGGCCTAAATGCCACTTCGGTCTGAATACCGGAAAATTGGCCTGAATGCCACTTCGATCTGAATACCGGAAAACTGGCCTGAATGCCACAAGTTGCATCGACCTGAACGTCAGAAACTTCTTCGATCTGAACATCGGAAAATTGGCCTGAATGCCACTTCGATCTGAATACCGGAAAATTGGCCTGAATGCCACTTCGGTCGGAATACCGGAAAGTCTAGCCTAAATGCCACTACGGTCTAGATACCGGGAAATTTTCATGCTTGTCAGCATCGGCAGAAATGGGGAAAATGATAATTGAGGCGGCACGTGGACCAACGACCTATGTTGGGGATAGTAGGTCATGAACAACCTTCAGTCTGAGCACTGGAAACAACTTCTGGTTTATCACTTGGGATACCGAGAATGCCTTATGCTTTACATGCGTATGTTTGAATTTTTCAATGGCGTAATGCTCCATGAAAATGGAAATGCTACGCGATTTGGGAGGATGGAATGCAATATGATTCTACATGCAGGGATGCGAAATGCCGGGGAGAATGCCAAGCTGAGGCAAGGAATTCTGCTGGGAAAATGATCACCATCTTCTGGACCCTGGCAAGGCTGTTGGAGATGCACAGCACAGAGAACTCTGTGGGGAAATGACCCACCACACGGTGTTCTGGAAATGACGAAATACTGAGACTCTGACTGGGGGAGAGGATGGTGTTGAGGACTTGCTGTTGAGGAAAGCGATAGTGGTTATGGCAACCATAATCTGTGAGAGAGACGACTCAGCAGGGGAAGCAAACACCGATACGGTACCGAGATTCCGCTTCAAGGAGAGAGACCATGGATTTAGCGTCGAGGTCATCGATCTGGCATCGAACTCTAAGGAGCAGCTGCTTCTGCTGGGAAGATACAGTCTGGCACTATCAACTCCGCTGGGGATATACAGTCTGGCACTGTCAACTCTACTGGAGAGTGTATAATCTGAAACAACCGCTTGGGGGAGTGCGGTAATGAGAAACCGCTGGGGATTGAAGAATCCAACGCTCGGATCAGCTCTGCAGGGATAAGATACCAAATTCCAACTGTTGGGGCAAAACATCCGCGATCATCTACTGGGAACCTCAAGGAAATGCCCCGAGTATACCTGTTCTGAATAGACGATCCAAAGCACTTAAAATTTACAGCAATTTTAAATGTTTATTGAGCGTGTACCTGTAAAGCTCTTATGTTTCATGATGCAATGTTTATCAAAAATTCGGACGTCATTTTTGCAAACAAAATAGTAAAATGAAAATGAACACAGAGATGTACTGAATAACACGATTTTATTGATTGAGTGGCCTCTGAATAGGCATTTACATCAGGAAGCAATCCCTGGAAAGAGGTAATCGCACAAAAAAACAGAAATTAATCTAATGGCAATGTGAAATGGATTCCTATCGGGTTCCAATTCTGCTATGACTCGCTCGTCTTCAAGATCCTCCAGATGATCAGCTTTCTGAAAAGAGTGGTTGGAATGTTTCCTTCCTTTCGAAAGTTTCCAGTTATCGACATGGGATGAGATTCAGAACTACTCGGAACGCCGTCATTCGCTTAATCCCTATTTTTGCCTGGATCGCCCTTTTCGGGTTTTCAATCCACCGGGATACCCATTTTTTGCCTAAGTTTCCCTTTCAGGTTTCAACTTACCGGGTGTACAATCTTTTCATTTTTAATCCCTAATTTTTGCCCGAACCTCTTCCATTTTCTTGGTTCGCCGGGATGCCCATTTTTTGCCTGGACTATTCTTTTTACTGTCCAGCGGGTCTATTTTATGCGAAGTATTTTTTAACTGCATTTGAGTTCACAGGGGAAGTGGAGTTTTCACCATCCATAGTTGCAAGCACCAAGGCCCCACCATCGAAAACCTTGGTAACAATATACGGTCCGTCATAGTTAGGAGTCCACTTGCCCCTGTGATCTGTCTGAGGAGGAAGGATCCTTTTCAACACTAAATCTCCGACTTGGAAACATCGAGGACGCACTCTCCGATCAAAGGCTCTCTTCATCCGACTCTGATACAACTGCCCATGACAAATGGCTGCCATTTGCTTCTCTTCGATAAGACTCAACTCATTGAACCTTGTCCTAATTCATTCAGCTTCGTCTAACTTGACATCCAACAAGACTCTTAGAGAAGGAATCTCCACTTTAACAGGTAGGACTGCTTCCATACCATACACAAGGGAGTAAGGGGTTGCCCCGGTCGATGTACGTACTGAAGTACGGTACCCATGCAGGCCGAAGGGTAGTATCTCATGCCAATCTCTGTATGTGACGACCATCTTCTGCACAATCTTCTTTATGTTCTTATTTGCTGCCTCAACAACGTCATTCATCTTAGGGCAATAAGGGGAAGAATTGTGATGCTAAATGTTGAAGTTCTGGCACAACTCCTTTATCATTTTGTTATTGAGAATGGAACCATTATCAGTAATGATTCTTTCAGGAATCCCATAACGACAAATGATATCTTTCTTGATGAATCGGGCAACCACATGTCTGGTGACATTCGTGAATGACGCTGCTTCGAGCCACTTGGTGAAATAGTCAATAGCAACAAGGATGAAGCGATGCCCATTGGAGGCGGTCGGCTCAATCTTTCCAATCATATAAATGCCCCACATAGCAAATGGCCACGGCGAAGACATCACATTCAGAAGATTTGGCAGCACATGTACCTTATCAGCATAAATCTGGCATTTATGGCACTTCCAAGCATATTTGAAACAATCAGATTCCATGGTCATCCAGTAATAACCTGCTCTCAACAATTTCTTAGCCATTGCATGTCCGCCGGCATGAGTACCGAAGGAGCCTTCATGAACTTCCTGCATTAGCATGTCTGCTTCGTGTCTATCCACGCATCTGAGCAAAACCATGTTGAAGTTCCTCTTATACAACACATCGTCTTTGTTCAAGAAGAAACTGCCTGCCAATCTTCTCAAAGTCTTTCTATCATTGTTGGATGCCCCTGCAGGGTACTCTTGATTCTTCAGAAAGCACTTGATGTCGTGGTACCAGGGTTGTCATCAACTACCTCTTCAGCAGCAAACACATGCGCGGCCCTATCAAGGCGCATAACATCAATCCTGGGAGCATGGTTCCATCGAATCACCTTGATCATGGAGGATAGAGTAGCAAGAGCATCTGCCATTTGGTTCTCATCACGAGGTATATTATACAGCTTTACTGTTGTGAAGAAAGTCAACAGTCTTCTCGTGTAATCTCTATACGGGACCAGAGTAGGCTGGAGAGTATTCCAGTCACCATTCACTTGATTGATTACTAGAGCTGAATCTCCGAAGATGTCAAGAGTCTTGATTCTCAAATCAATGGCTTGCTCAATACCCAAAATACAGGGTTCATACTCAGCTTCATTATTGGTGCACTCAAAAGTCAGACGAGCGGTGAAAGGCATGTGGGCACCTTTCGGAGTAGTAATGACAACACCAATTCCACTTCCTCTGGCATTGACAGCCCCATCAAACAACAAAGTCCACTTTCCATCTGGATCAGGTCCCTCCTCAACAACTGGCTCTTCACAGTCTTTCATCTTGAGGAACATGATGTATTCATCTAGAAAATAAAACTTCATCGGCTCATAATCTTCAACCGGCTGTTGAGCAAGATAGTCTGACAGAATACTCCCCTTGATGGCTTTCGGGGATGTATACTGGATGTCATACTCTGTCAGTACCATTTGCCAACGAGCAACTCTTCCGGTGAGAGCTGGTTTCTCAAATATGTATTTGACTGGCCATCTTGGAGATTAATAAGGTTGTGTGAGTCAGCATGTATTGTCTCAAACGCTTAGCAGCCCATGCAAGTGCACAACATGCCTTTTCAAGCATCGAGTACCTCGACTCGCAGTCTGTGAATTTCTTACTCAGGTAGTAGATGGCATGCTCTTTTCTACCTGTCTCGTCGTGTTGATCGAGAACACAACCCATGGAATTGTCAAGTACTGTCAAATACATAATCAGCGGTCTCCCTGGGACCGGAGGCATGAGGATAGGAGGATTCTGCAAATACTCTTTTATTTTTTCGAAAGCCCTTTGACAATCATTGTTCCACCTGATAGCCTGATCTTTTCTCAGCAACTTGAAAATTGGCTCATACGTGGCTGTTAGGTGAGAGATGAACCTTGCAATGTAGTTCAACCTCCCTAAGAAACCACGAACTTGTTTCTTTGTTCTTGGCTCAGGCATTTCTTGTATCGCTTTCACTTTGGCCGGATCCACCTCAATCCCTTTTTCACTAACAATAAAACCCAACAGTTTTCCAGATCTCACCCCGAAAGTGCACTTGTTCGGATTCAGCCTCAGCTTGAATTTTCTCAAACACTCAAACAATTTCTGCAGATTCACCAAATGTTCTTCTTCTGTATGAGATTTGGCAATCATATCGTCAACATAAACCTCGATTTCATGATGAATCATATCATGGAACAGAGTTACCATAGCTCGTTGATATGTTGCCCCAGCATTTTTCAGACCAAACGGCATCACCTTGTAGCAGAAGGTGCCCCATGGGGTTATGAAAGTTGTCTTCTCCATGTCTTCTGGTGCCATCTTAATTTGATTATATCCAGAAAAGCCATCCATGAAGGAGAATACCGAGAACTGAGCCGTGTTATCCACTAAAACGTCAATGTGAGGTAATGGGAAATCATCCTTAGGGCTAGCTCTGTTCAGATCCCGGTAGTCGACACACATTCGTACCTTTCCATCCTTCTTAGGTACCGGAACGATATTTGCAACCCATGGCGGATAATTGGTGACTGCTAGAAACCCTGCATCCAACTGTTTTTTCACTTCTTCCTTTATCTTGACAGCCATCTCTGGTCTTGTTCTTCTGAGCTTCTGCTTGACCGGAGGACAACCTTCTTTGAGAGGCAAGCGGGGTACCACGATGTCTGTGTCAAGCCCGGGCATGTCCTGATAAGACCAGTCGAAGATGTCAACATACTCTTGCAGCAATTCAATCAACCCCTTCTTCACATTATCTTCAAAAGCAGCCCCTATCTTGATTTCTTTCTTGACGTCCTCGATGCCAACATTAATCACTTCAATAGACGCTTGATGCGGTTGAATGACCATTTCCTCTTGCTTTAATAGCCTGGCAAGCTCTTCAGGGAGTTCACAGTCTTCATCACCCTCTTCTTCAGCTTGAAAGATTGGATTTTCAAAGTCGAAGTGAGCCATAGCAGAACCGTTATCAATAGGATCCGGTGATGTGCATCTGCATGAGTGATGGTATGTGCTTATGAGTGTGAACAAAGAGTAAAAACTAAACAAAACATTGCCAATTTTTTTTTTTTGATTTTTGAAAATTGCAAAAATAGAAAGACAATGAACAAAGTATTTGAATGCAAAAAGACGTCCTTTATTTATGATAAAAAATGCAGGTATCCACATAGATGAGCCCTACAATGAGTCATTACGCCCTAGGCGGAACTTAAGACTTGGATATGCATGAATAAACAAGAAAAATTACTCCTCTAGAAAAGTGACTTGGACAATCTCCTCAGAAGACCAATTGTTGATGATTTCACCCGGGATCCTCGGATGCACCCAGTTATCGATGTCGCAATCACTATCCCCATCTTCATCGTTGACCGCAGAGACCTGGCCATACTGAATGATGCCAGTGCTGGAGAAAGTAATCGGCCCCTGAAGTGTTGAAGTTTTAGAAGTCAGAGCTGGTTGATACCCAATCCCGAATTTGTCTTCTTTCATTGGTAACTCCAGCAGACGTCCCCAACCGAGGGCAACGCCCGAACCTACCAAGGCATGTGCCTGCTTGAAGGATGAGATAGAGGCACCCACTTTAACTTCTTCCACCGGAGCTGCATCCTTAATCTGAACTGCCTCAAAGGCCTGACATAGGGTCTCATGAAATTCACCTTCTACCTCTACATACTTGAATGTAGACAGGTTATTGACCAGAATGTCCTCCTCACCACAGACGGTGATAATCCTTCCATTGACTGGGAATTTAATCTTCTGATGTAAGGTTGAAGAGACTTCCCCAGCATTGTGGATCCAAGGACGACCCAGCAGGCAACTATAGGAAGGACTGATATCCATCACATAGAAGACGGTGTTGAAGGTTTGTGATCCAATCTGAATTAGCAATTCTACCTCTCCGAACACCGACCTCTTAGAACCATCAAAGGCTCTCACAATAAGATCTGAAGGCTTCAGGACCAAACCCTCTACTTCTAACCTTGACAGGGCTCTCTTGGGTAGCACATTGAGAGAGGAACCTGTATCCACCAGAACATGGGATAACACGGTGTCTTTGCATTCCATCGAGATGTGCAAAGCCTTGTTATGGTTGCGTCCGGCTGGTGTTAAGTCAGAATCGGTAAAACCTAACCCGTTGCTTGCGTGAACATTGGCAACGATCCCTTTTAGTTGGTTCACTGAGATCTCCTGGGGCACATATGCAACATTTAGGACTTTCAGAAGTGCCTCCTTGTGTACCTCCGAACACAATAGGAGTGAGAGAATGGATATCTTGGACGGAGTCTGAATCAACTGATCGACTATCTTGTAGTCACTTCTCTTTATAATTCTCAAAAGCTCGTCCGCATCTTTCGCAAAAGTGGGCTTAGAACCCGCCTGGGGTGTAGAGGCACCCTCATTCACGACTTGCTTGCCTTTGGCTTTCATCGCAGCATCAACACTATCAGTTTGGGTAACGGGTGGTGAGAATAGTCTACCACTCCTGGTGAATCGCCCGATTCCACCAACACTGTCCACTGCGGGACCTTTAACTTCAAGTTCAGACTTCCGACCCCCTTCTACCTTCAGTGGCTTTTCTATCCCATGATCGTGCGTGTACGCATTCCCCCCATAATGCTAAGGAATGACCCTTTCGCTAGTGAAAGGTAAAGGACCAGGGGTTGTGATAGTCATAGTGGACGGTCGCGCTGGTGGCACCGGTTGCGCTTCTGGTACATTGATCTCATTAGTTGGGTAGAAAATGGTGATAACAGCAACATCATAGTCATACTCTGAAATCTCATTCATTGAAATGCAAACATCCGAAACATCGGAATCAAGTTCAATTACATCAGAATCAACCACATAGTTTGGGATATCAGCAACAACATTGGAAAAATTAAATACATCACCATGGGTTACAGAATCAGTAGGAACAACATCTGCGAATTCATCAGTAGCATCTTCAAACACCTTTCCCTTAACCCCTTCCACAGACTCTTGGACAGAAAAATCTTCAACCTGGAGGATACCTTTGTCGAGCAAGGCCTGGATACCCTACTGCAGCTTCAAACAACCTCCACTCTAAGTAGCACAATCCAAACCACTCTTCCCAACACCGGGGCAAACATCGGCCTTCAACAAGTAGCCCTTGATATCCGACAACAGAGTCTTCAGGTTCAACACATCTTTGACGGGTCTGGCTTCCCCTTCCATCATATTAACATTCGCACCACCATGTTGGGGCATGGGATTGTTGACGAAATTCGGAGCCGGTGCAAGGTCGATGGCCTTTGAATCTATGAGGTCCTGAACTACGTGCTTAAAAGCTTTGCAGTTCTCAATATTGTGGTCAGGTGCCCCAAAGTGGAAGCTACACCTAGAGTTGGCGTCATATCCCACTGGAAGTCTACCAACAGGAGAAGCCAGAGTGCGCAACTACACAAGTTGTAGTTGTTGAAGACTAGAAAGCAACTGAGCGTACAACATTGGAAGAGTGTCGAAACGCCGGTCCATCATCCTTTGTCTTTGTTGATAGGCGGGTCTGTTACCCGGTTGTTGTTGTTGGTACTGATTTTGCTGACGTTGTGGTTGTTGTTGTTGTAGTGGTGGTGTAGCCGGAATGGTCACAGCCGTAACATACGGTTGTTGATGATAGTTCTGAAAGTTATTCCTCCGGTCACCCCTATTCTGATAAGAAGATATGGCATTTGCATCCCGTTCTCTCCTCTTCTGTCCTCGAATGAACGGTTTCTTCACCCCTGATGAAGATCCACCTCCACTCTGGATCTTGCATGTCTTCAAATAGTTCTCCACCCTCTCTCTGGTAGAGACTACATCAGCAAAGTTGGAGGCATTGCAACCCACCAGGCGCTCCAAGTAAGGTTCGGGCAGAGTGTTCATGAACATGTTAGCCATTTCCTTCTCCAAGATAGGAGGTTGAACACGGGAGGCTGTCTCTCTCCAGCGTTGAGCGTATTCCCTGAAGAACTCATTGCTTTTAAGAGACAGATTCTGAAGTTGAGTTCTGTCCGGAGCCATGTCTGCATTATACTGATACTGCTTCACGAAAGCCTCAGCCAAATCCCTCCAGCAGCGGACGTGGGCTCTGTCCAGCCTCATATACCATTCCAGGGATGCCCCAGCTAGGCTATCCTATAAAAAGTACATACGCAACTTTTCATCGTCAGAGTATGCAACCATTTTACGGAAATAGGCTTGCATATGGGTCTTCGGGCAAGAGTTGCCATTGTATTTTTCAAATATCGGGACCTTAAATTTCGGTGGCACCCTCAGGCCTGGGACCAATCCTAAGTCAACAACGTCTACTTCGATAGCACTCTGTCCTTCCACAGCCTTCAGTCTCTCCTCCAATCTCTGAAACATAGGGTCCATACCATGACTCATACCAAAGTCCTCCTGAATCAAAGGGAACTGATCCTCCTGGTCATCATGGACGGGTTGTTGACCGGAGGTGACATGTAGGATAGGGGTAGGCCCCGGTCCACTGGGTCCGTTAGCCTCTCCAGCTGGAGGATCAGTCAACGTCTCTGGTTGAGTAGTGGCGAGATTCTTCTACATCGTCTGCCTGAGCTCTTGCTGCCCCTGAGCCACCCCTTGAACCACATCCATGAATTGATTCATGCGAATCTTCATCTCGGCGAACTCTACTTGTAGGCTTTCCATTACTCTTTGCTGGTTTCTGCGGGTACCGTACCGGTGAATGCCTGAGTCAGCTATCCTACTGATTGAACACCAAATAATATGAGAACATCGCAGCGATACCTGTTATGCAAGATATGCAAATGAATATGTAAATGCAATGACATTTTTATCAATTCCAACGGGTATTCTACCCCCTTGATTCCAGTCTCACATCAGACAGAAAGCGCAAGAAGACCGAGTTGTGGATAAACTTCTGAGATCAAGATGCAATAAAGGAAAACCGTCATATAAATGAGTTCAAGAAGGGAAAGGCCTTAGCCAATAGTACATCACAAAGGGTCTCCACAACAAGCCTGTGGATCATCACTACAATACAATAAGTAAAGAGAGGAACAAAAATCAGGGATCAGCCTCCTGTATACAACCCATATGGACTGCTCCTCACTTCGGCCAGTAGTACCACTATGTCAGGATGATCTAGAGATTCTATCAAACGCCGGATAAGCAGATTCCTCTTGTGAATAACTCCATCCAACTCGTTGATGTGCTCTCTGTAGTAATTCCCATCATCTTCTCCGAAAACCTCTTCGAGTCTAGATCTCTTCAAACCCGCCAGCACCTTGAGTTCTTCAATCTGTTCTTGAGCCTTGTTGAGTTGATCTGTGATATAACCATTGGTTGAACGGGCGCACAAAATCTCATTGTTCTTCTCCTTCAGCAAAATCTTCAACTTCTCCATCTGACCAGTCAGTTCGGCCACCATCTCCTCCTCTTTTTCCTTCCTAGAAGCTGAAAATGTCTCCCATTGCTCTTGCCAACCAGCTAGCTTACCAAGAGCATCTGTTAACTGCTGTTTGACTCGCCTCAACTCAGAACTGGATAATTTCAGGGCTTCGTCTGTCTTCCTGAAGAAATCCACCTCCACAACTAATTTCCTCTCTGCATCCCCTTGCAATCTGACGGCTTCCCTCTTCTGATATTCCGCCTCATGGAATTGATGCATATAGTCTTGCAGCTTCACACTTAACTCTGAGTTTTTAGTTTGAAGCTTTTCCATGGCATTCTTCAATTTGTCATACTCCTCTCGGCTTACCATTGTTGACTGCTCAAGAGTAGGTGAATACAAAGGTTCTTCAATAGGAAATGGCAGACCAAACTCTTCGACTCTTCCCTGAAGCCAAACTTCATACTGAGGGTAAGTTCTACAATCTCCTTTTCCAAGCACAGTTCTTCCTCTCTTGAGCACTTTGAGCCAAGCCTCAGTTGCCTTACGGGATACAGTCAAATCAGATGAAGAATGGAAAAATAGGGATTCTTCCACATCTTTTTCCAAAGGCAGGGTTCTTAAAGGATATCCAAACTGTCTGACTACCAGAGAAGGATTCTAGTTGATTCCTCCTCTTCTTCCTACCAACGGTACATTCGGGAAGTTCCCACAACTATGAATAATATCTGCCCGAAGCAAGCTCTGGTCAGACCACCAAGAAATATCTTTAGCTCTTATGCCCATCAGTCTCTTTGACCAACTCAACGAGTTCTTGACATCAACAAACGCCCCTGACTTGGGTAGGTGGGAACTGAACCACTTATAAAACAAAGGCGCGCAACAATTCACCAATCCTCCCCTTCTATTCTCATTCTTGTGATGCACTGAATGAAAGAAATCTCCCAACAAGGTCGGCACTGGATTACCCAACACAAAAAGGCGTATGGCGTCTACGTCCACAAATTTCGCCACATTAGGGAACAGGACAATCCCATACACACAAAGAGCCGACGCAGCATCCCCTCTGATCACCTTCTTCAAGCTTCTTCTTGGCCTCTCCCACTAAGAAACTCAAATGAAAACCACTGAATCCTCCCTTCTGACACATATTAGCCTTCAAGACTGATTTCCCCAAATATGTGGCTGAAGCAACCATGCTGAGATCGGGCAGAAACTCGGAACTGTAGAATAGCGACTGCGGCTTGATAGGAATTCTGAGAAAACTAGCAACCTCACTAGTGCAGAAAGAAGATTTTACACCCGTTTTTTATACATATTACACCCGTTATGATAGGGTGTAAATTCAAAGGGTGAGATATGTATGAAGAATTTACACCCGTTTTAAAACGGGTGTAAAAAGAGAATATATTACACCCTATTTTAGATTTAAAAAAAGGGTGTAATTGGTAGATATATACATTAAATTTTAAGACATTTACACCCTATTTAATATAAAACGGGTGTAAATTGTCACCTATTACACCCTGTTTTAGATAAAAAAAAGGTGTAATTGGTAGATATATACATTGAATTTTAGGACATTTACACCCTATTTAATATAAAACGGGTGTAAATTGTCACCTACATACATTGAAGTTAAACGAATTTACACCCTATTATAATTCAAACGGGTGTAAAATGACAAATATTTACACCCTATTTTTGATATATCAAATGTAAAATATCTTATAATTACATTTAATTTTAACACATTTACACCCTATTTTGTGTATGAAGGGTGTAAAATATCTCAATTTTTTTAAAAATATTTTATTTGAAATTTCATTAAACCAAATATTTTTATATATTCCTGGATATTCAATAAAAAACAAAAATAACCAAAACAAACATTTCTCTAATCTTTAGAATCTTGCACCAAGTCATACATCAACAAAAATTGTATTCATGTAAGAAAAAAATTCAACCACTTTGTTCATGTAACTTGTACCAATAAATCATTCATGGAACAAAAATATATCTATATATAAGTTTTTTTTAATCGCTTCTGTTTTGTCATTAAATCTTTCTTTTCCTGGTTCTCTTGCTCTTCAACCTTTTGCAAAAAGAATTGAGCCCAAAGTTGTCGGATGTGATCAATTGACTCTTTTTCATATGATGAGGTGTCTGTGAATATCTGCAAGTTCAAACATATAATAAATTAAACAACTACATGTTAAAACAATAATTTACATGTTTTTCATTAAATATATGTAATATAAAATACCTCATTGAATCTTTCAACAATACAAGCATCAATAATGTCAAACATATTTTTCATGACATAATATCCACATGCCCATCCGTTATCTTGTTGATGCCCCTGCATATAAACTCCTAGTTACATTAAAGCCACCAAAAACAACAACATCACAAACTTTTTTCCTTTTTCACAAAATTTGTACCAACACTAACTTTCTTCACTCGACATAGAAACACATACAATTTTAGTTGGTTCAGAGCATGTACAACTATAATTTTATCACCATAAGTGCAATTCAGTAATAAATATACTACATGTTTATAATGATAACTTACAAATATATCACTTGCAATTATAAAATCGGAATTTTCTTTTTCTTTATCTCATTTATAATAATATAAATAATCAAGATATATGGGCATTTAATACCTCTTTATAAATGGTATCTTTCAAGAACTAAAAAATCAAGCCAACGCACCAGTATTCCAAGAAACGACAATATAGTAAAACAAATCTTACCATAATATTCTTCCAATTAGGCTTCTTCTTCTTAATACCTCTTAATAAATGATAACCTTCTAGAGCTCTGATAAAAGAGTTGTCAACGAAGTAAGTTATAAATATAAAGACTATGTGTACAAAAATTTAGTATAAATGATATCTCTCTATTTAGGCTTCTTACCGCTCCAATATGACCTTAATATTTTTCTTAGGAGATCTGTTTAATGAACAAAACCAAAAAATAATATTATCTTCAGGACAAATGACAAACAATTGCCAGTGATTGCTGTAAATTTACAAAAAAAAAGTGTTAGAATCAATAAAATTTAAATATTACAAAATAACATATGAAAAACGATAAAACCTTGAAGGAAACATGTACTTACCTATTTAGCAATGGTCCTAAATAACATTTTTTTGGCTCTCCATCCAACTTATTTTGTATGTATGTTTGAATAACTTCGGCCGGTTTTGTGTGAACTAGTATCCTATTTGGATCGAGAAACCCAAATAGTTTGTTGAAATTCTTGGAGATACACATGCGATGTAGATATCTAAATTTTTGAGATTGTTAATCTTTTTGAGGTAATCTTCAGAAGCATCCATTTTTTTAGTTAAATCTTCAGTAGTCATAACCTTTGAGCAACTTCCGTTAGTGCTCGTACCCACAGATTCTACATGCTGTATCAAGTGAACATTAATTAAATTAATTTTTTTCTAATTTTTAGTAGATTAATTGTATCCAGTTACGCATACCTCTTTTATAAACATCTCTTTAGGCCTCTCGGAGCGGAGCTCCAATTGCATCTGTTGTAGGAGTTTCATTCCTTGTTGGATTTGAGCTCTCTCCTCTTGCATCTCTTTTTGCATTTGTTGTTGGAGCTCTGTTCTTTGTTGTTGGAGATGTTTTTGTAATTTATGTTGGAAATCTATATTCATTTTTTGCTCCAAGGCTTGAAGGTGGGCTAGAAGGTCATCTTGAGAGACACCTCCTAAGTTGGAGCGTGAACTTTTTCCATAGAATTTCTTAAAGCCCACACCCCTAGGAGCAGTGCGGATCCGACCAGTGCCAATCAGTCACTTTTGGTGCAGATATAACTCCATAACTGTTGAAATTTCATTATAAGAAATGTGTTAAATTTCAATACATAATTGTAAAGAAACCAGTCACCCTGAAATTTTAATTTTGTTAGCCCCACACGCATTAGTGTTTTGGTTTTGATGCCTGGACAAAGCACATGCCCTTTCCTACCTTTTTTACAATTTAATTTTAATACAAGACTGATAGTTGGTATTAACCAATCCACATTGTAGGAGTCTTGTAACTAACCCAGTTGAAATCTATGGTTCTTTAAATAGATCTAAATCCTTTGTAATCACAGTTAACAAAAATACAATACAGAAATCAAGAGAATTCAGTTGAGAATTCTCTCATCACATTCGTGAGAAAAGAATTCCAACAATCTTCAACATGAACCACATTGCACATGACATAAGGCATATACACTTGATAAGTTGATATAAGCTTGGAGTTTACGAAAATAATTTCAACTGAACCTACCTTTTAAATAACACATCACCAATAGCTCGTGTAATGGCCAGCTGACCATTTACGCGAGGCAAACCACCCCAATTTAGAACTTGACCACCAGCAGCTTCCACCCGAGTTCTTTCATCCTCTCTGTCTGGATGGTGATCCCTAGTCAATTCCTTCACTGCAAAATGATTGAGCCCACGGGAAGAAGCTAATCTATACTTTTCACGATCCCACACAGAAACAGAACCATCACGCTCTGTCTGCCTATATAGCTCTAATAAGGAGGCTACAGAAATATATATTAAAATTAACAACAATAGTCATGTTTTCTTTAAATAAAAAGTATGCCGGTCACCTTATCATAACCACACACAATATTATATTTATATTTTATGTCTAAAGTTTAGACAGAAGCAAGGAGAAACAATATAATCTTTATGCGATATCCTAATAAAGACATGATAAACTTATATCTTTAATAATGGAAGTTTGGTTATACTGTATTTCATAATCTTTCTCACCTTTAGCTTCCTTAGGAGACTGAAAATTTTCAGAGCACAAGAAAGCCTTAGAATCCCCAATATTGGCAACCAAAAACTTATCATCTGCAACCAATACAACTGTTGCTGTAGATCCTGAATGAATGTTATTTCTAGAGGCTTCCTTCATAGGTCAATTGAAAGATGTCAATAAAGAACACATACAAAACTGTATCAAACAGAGTTTTGTAAAAGTGAACAAAAATTCAATCTCACCTCAGAAAACCTTACATCAATATCATGGATTGCTCTCAACAATGCTTCCTTCAAAATTTCCAAGTGAAAAGAATCATCAAAATTAGCAGAAAATACATTCTGCAACCTGGAAAAGTAATTTTAGATGAGATACAGACACACAAATGCGAGAAACTAAATTAATGTAAAACTAAATGCTGTTTGAAATAGTTAGTACACTAATAAACCAACAAAACAACTCCAAATCCGAACCAAATATCAGCAAAATAGATATTCAAAAGTTATCCAAACAAAAATCACTTTGTAAATAACACATTTCTAACTGATACGCATTCCTTATAAATTCTTAAAAAGAAAGCACCAATATGCCACATTTACATTCACAGCTTACATAAGACCAACCATTCATGATAAACTATACTCGAGGTTTGATCAACAATACTAGAGATGCAAAAACACCTCTCTAGTGCTAGCTATTAATAAAATGTAGAACTATAGCTGCAATGCAATTGCAAAACCACCTTTCAGAATGCAGTTCATGCCATTGCCAACCTAAAATCTCTTTCCACCTATGCAATAAGTTTCCGTGATCATGGTCTCGCCTGTGAAGCAATTTTCCTGTGGAAGTCTTTGATACAACAGAATACATTGCATCAAGAAGAAAATAAGTATGCAGAACAAAATACTCCATCAAAAGTTTTGACGCCATCTCACTAGCTTCAGCACCGTTATGTCCATCGAAAACCGCCACAATTCCAACTACAACCTCCCTGATCCCCATCGTACCTGCTCCAGCAACAAACACATAGAATCAGAAATAAATCTTCCGAAGAAGCCTCTGGAACACGAAACAGAAAGGAAATTGGAATAGTGAATAGTTTACCGGGGAATGGAATGCGAACATCGAGTACACAGAGAGTGCGATCCTCTTGTGATTTTCTTCGACCCTGGAGCATCGAAGATTGACAACGCGTTGCAGTTCGAGGAGAAGAATCGTAATCGAAGAGTCTCCAGCGAGGGCATTTCGGGGATTGGAACACCGGCGGAGCACCGCCGTTTTTGTAAACCGTCAAGCACGTGGATGATTCACCGTCAGCGAATCAATTTTGATGAGTAGATGAATGAAAACAAACGAATAAATGAATAAAGTACCTTCCAAGCGAGTTCGAAACTGATGGAATTAACGATGAAACTAGAAGAAACCCAGCAAAGAAAAGTAAGAACAACAACGAATGAATCAACTTTAATATCCAAAGCAGCGTAAAAGAGAGTATAGAAAACGGTAAAGAAGAATGATGAAGCCGTTGTAGGTTGTGAAGATTTCCGAGCAATCACGTTCTTTGTTCCTTTTTCACTATTTCTTGCACTTCATCGATGATGAAAAGTTTCTAAAATGTGAAATGAAAAGAAAATTTGGAACATGAGAAGTCATGGTTATATTTTAGGCGGTAATGATAAATTGTACTTAGGGATTCCTAAATTTACACCCTATTTTAATATAACGGGTTTAATATAAATTTAGTCATTTATATTGTTATAATTATACACCCTATTTTTAAATATAGGGTGTCTATTGTTATATTAATATTCCAAAATTTACACTCTATTTTAATATAACGGGTTTAATATAAATTTAGTCATTTATATTGTTATAATTATACACCCTATTTTTAAATATAGGGTGTCTATTGTTATATATTAATATTAAAATTTATTATTTTTTTAAGAAAATTTAAGATTAAACAAATAAGAATAATAAAAGTTATTGTTTAAGGCACGAATATTTTATTTTTATTTTTAAATTTACACCCTTTTTTTGAATATCAGGTGTAATATAGAGTTGATAATAAATAATATTTGAATTTACACCCGTTATTTAAAAATAGGGTGTCTATTGTTACGTACTAAAATTCAAAATAAGACTTTATTTACAAAACTGCCACCGCATTTGCTTTTTACACCCGTTTTTTGTAAAACGGGTGTAAATTTACAAATTATATTATTCTTTTTGTACTAGTGCCTCCTCCAAAGTAGGGACCAAAATATAATCTGGGAACGTGAAACACCTCAATGGAGGGTCATAGAACTGCAACAATGTAAAGAGAGCATCATGTTGATCTTTGGAAACAACCGTGACGAAACTTAGAATCAAACCGTACTCCTTCTGGAATTTTTCTAAAGAACCGTGATCCATTAACTTCATCAGCTGTTGAATAGGCCCCAAGCAAACCACAGGAAACTTGTAGGCGACATGTCTCTTTCTACCAATATCCATCTTAGGAGAACCAGAAAACCCCGACCAGAATCAAAAGGAAGATGTAAACCCCTAGAAATAGATAAACATGTGTTAAATGATATGAATGCAAATGATGTGATGCAATGCAGTGATATGCGAATCAGGATTGCTGTATCTGCTTGAATATCTGTCAGGTTGCACTGTCTGAAGAGAAACCCACTGAAGAATATAATACAGGATCAAGTCTGCTCCAGAAAACCGGGTTGGTAGAAGGTTAAGGTTTCCTGAATTTAGCCCGCCCCTCACTGGTAGGTTCTAAGAACAAAAGTTCGTCAACTTCAGCCCTTCGGTCGAGAATAATACGTATACCACTGAAGGTTTGGCATTATTACGGGATAAAAGACCTCCACTGACTCCCCTCAACAGGATATGCTAAAGCAAGTTCCCAGTCTCGGGGTCCTCGGATTGAGCAGCGAGAATGTGCCCACCAGAGCTAACATAAACGCGTCTCGGAGGAGAGGCCTCGACTGAGTTCTCGGGAAATGGTCACCAGAGTCGACGATTTTTAAAGGAACATCATGCCGTTATGGAACACCCGTAGGACAGAATATATCCAAAAGAAACCTCGTCTGGAATGTGGATCTTCATGAACGACTTAACGTAGCAACATGCCACGCAAGCCTCATGACTATCCACTCTAAAACCTGTGTGTACGCTCAAGCCTGAGTAGTGGGCTTATCTCTCATAGAACATCCCACCCCAACAAACAAGCAAACCACAGAGCCAGCAGACACAATAATGATATGTACACAATACGATAAGATAAAGCAGATAAATGCCGAAAGTAAATAACTGTACAAAAGAAAAAACACCCAACCAACAAGAAAACTACAAAAGCTAGGAGGGACTCGCTTAGGGAAACTAAGGTCCCCAGCAGAGTCGTCAGCTGTCGCAACCTAAAAAAGGGAATGCGAAAAAAAACAACCGGCAAAAAAGAAAAGACAGAAGAGTCACCACCATGCGTTATTTATCTCAAAGGGGGGAAAGGAAACGCTCGAAGTAAACCTGGAAAAGGGAAAGGAAAAGACAAGGTCTCGCAACCAAATCTTGGGTTCGGGAGTCGATTATGCGAAGGGAAGGTATTAGCACCCCTACGCATCCGTAGTACTCTACGGGATCCACTCTTGTTGTTCCTGTCTAAAGGGTGTGGGTTTATCTAATGTACTAATTACTAAAAGAGGGGTCAAAAGAAAATGACTCGCACGGTTGTCGCATCCACTGCATACGTATCTCATCTGAATATGAGAATCAGAGTCTTCGTAGCTCGGCTACCTACGGGTTAAAGAAGAGTGTGCTCGCTAAGACATCGCGTCTTATGCCTACATATCTCATCTGGAATTAGAATCAGAGCAAGCTGTAGTTCGCCTAACTACGGGTAAAGGGTTGTGTTTTTTAGATGAACGACGTTACTACGCAATCTACCGGATGCTCGACCTTTTGAGACTTACTCGCTTATAGTATAAGGAGTTAACGTGTTCTTAGGAGAAGAAAAATCAATGAGTTTGTTTGTGTTTTTAGGAATGCTAATGCAAAAAGGAAGTCCTAGACGAAGGAACAGTGCTACCTTAATTGACATGCAAACGAGAGACTGTACGAAGCCTAGCAACCCTATCGGGAGACGATCACACCATACAAAACAAACATGCATAAAGTAAACACGCCAACAAAGGGCTCAAACATACATGGGTAGGGCTTTAGTCGAGAGGGGTCATATCAACCTCGACAAACAAGCCATGGAAAGGTGATCAAATGGACTCTTAACCACTGACCTTGAACGTCAGGGTGAGCAGATCAAAAGGGTAATGAGGATAAGACCTCATAGCTCTTAACCCTGGACAGGGTGAGCTCATGACAAAAAATAGGGATTCAGAAAGGTGGAACCCTCTCCACCAACTGACCAGGCAAAAGATCTTGGGCTTTTGCTCTGAAGCGTCAACACGTAGTGTGAGCATAAAGAATGACACACTGAATAACGGGGGATTGACTACTAATCCCTCTTATCCGTCAATTGCCTCTTCATGGAGGTCTTTAGGCGCAAAAGTAAACAAACAAAAGAAAACAAACAAAGAAAACATCGCCTTCTATTGAGGTCTTCCAACTAAGAAAACAGTAAAATGCGGGAAAGATGTAAAAGGGGTCGGAAGATCTACCCCACGGATAAAGATCCGAAGTAACAGCAACTAAAGAAACGAGAAACCCAGAGATCTCTCAAGCTAGCATCATCAAAGAAATCAAGTCAGCAAAGCAATCAGAACAAATCTCCAAATGGTATCCCACAAATAAAGTGGAATACCAAGCAAGCTATCTCTTCAAGAGTCATGTGAGCCCTCACAAAAACTCAACAAACAAGTTAGAGAAGCAAGATAGGGTGCAATCTAGAGTTGCACCAAATAGAAGAATCATACCAACAATATTGTCAGGTGAACAGTGCACAGATGCAATAGAAAGCATGTCGTAACGAACACAACACAGATTGGAGAGAAAACAGAAAAAAGCTACTGTCGCGATCGCTATTGCTCGGGTTCTGGAATTCCCATGGATAACAGTACGATTTCATAAATTAAATGGTCAAACATTCAAGGCATTGTTCTACACATTCATGCCTATCTAAACCCGTGGGCAAAAACCGAATGATACCCACTCTTTCAAATTCACCATAATACCTCATACATTTAAAAATTTCAAATTGAAGGCATAAAATAATGGGAATAAGGCAAACCTGATTGGAGAGTTCGAATGAAATTGAATTGCACCGTTGGGTTTGCAGAACAATCTTAGGGTTTATATGAGGTAGAATAGGTTCTTTGTAGATGAGTTCCCTTTAGTGTCCGGAGGCTACTCTGAATCCTGTTAGCTTTTCTCCTTCCTTCTAGTCTGTCTGCCCTTTTTTGGGAGATGGAAGTCTAGAATTTATAACCTGATTTTCGTGGCTTTGTGGGCTCCGATGAGAGAGGTCCAAGCCTAAGATTTTCTATTATATTTTGAAAACGCGTGCGCTTCGCCTAGCGAAGAATTTGCTCGCCTAGCGAGCATGACAGTGCAGATTCGCTAAGCGAACCACGCTGTTCGCCTAGCGAGCATGACAGACTTTTGCTCCTTCAAGATTAGCGTTTTGAATGATAAATAGCCCCCATTTGAACATGTTGGAAGTAACTCAAGTCATTCCCCTGTGTTGACTGATCATCTAAATAGAACCCACAAAGTGTCTTGGATGATATTCAAGCTTCTCGGACCTAATTTTGATGGACATGATGAAATGCAATATGAAATGTTAAATGACCTAAAAATGAATGCATGAATGAAGGGGGGAAAATTTGAGGTGCTACAGTCGGTCAAAATTTCTTTTGTCGACATGGTTTACCTCCGCATGGAAGAAACTTTGGTTAGCTTCTATATGCTCCACAGTCCCACTGGGCTTCTACATCGTGATTCTTTTGTACATCGAGGAAGTCACACATTCTACTCCAAGTATCCATTCTCACCCCACTAGAAAATTGTAATTCACCTTAGTCAGAATCACAACGAACAAGGTAGGTTGAGTGGTGGTTCCTACAACCACGTCAACTTGAATATCTCCCAAGGGCATGTTAGTCTTCCCCTTATATTTGACAAGAACATGACAGTTGATTTTAAATTTATAGGTTCCAATATTTCTAAGTAAGTAATGTGGCATAAGATTGATACATGATCTATAGTCTATGAGAACCTTATTTATCCAGACACCCTCGATTTTAACCCTTATATACATAGACTAAGTGTTGTTGTATGGACATGTTTTTATATTTCAAATATGGCTTTATCTTCATTAACAGAGCCATCATGCATGACATAGTAACATAACGTCTTATGAGTAGCCATTTCTTCAGCATAGACATCCTCCTCTTCAGTTACTTCTGTAATTGTATCGTATTATAATGGCAACACAGATATCATATTGCATATAATATCCAAATCATCCTCCGAACCTGAGTCAAAGTCATAACTCGACATCTCCTCGTCGTCATTGACAAAGATCTTTGGTTATTTTTCCATCACCGGTGGCAGTTGGGGACACAACCTCTGCTTGACAAGCTTTCTTTCTGTCTGCCCATCAACCATAGCTTGAACATTACTATTCTTACTTATTCTCCCTGCTTCAAAGGCATTTTTTTATTTCTCTTATGTGTCCTGCACTGAGTTTGAGTCATGGGATTCTACCCTATGTAGTCCTTAGAAATATACGAGTATTTATTGGATGTTTGAGAGTTGTTGAGGTACGAGGATCTTGCACCTACTTCTATTAGCTTCAACTTTCCTTTAATAGTAGTCGACCTTTCTATAGGTTCAACCCACTCCCTAAGAGGGACATTAGTAGAAAAGGCATATGTCTTAGGCCTCTCACTCTTTCGAGGGACTCCGTTTTTATTGAAAAAGAACTCCTTGTGTTGGTCTTGTCGACCAACTTTCCAAAAATGATATGGTTAATTTTTTCTACCTCTTTCACGGCCTCTTTGTAAAAAAACATCACTACAACACGGGCACAACATGACATCAGAGTCCTTTACCTTGCACGTATTTAAAAAATCAATGAGCTATTCCTTGGACTTGGGAAAAAACACCTTCATTTTTTCTTCATAACTATGTTCAACCTCTTTTGTGTCATATCATCCATTAACACATCAACAGGATCGACAAAAATATCCCCTTCAACCTTGGGATCAACTTCTTCCTCCAATCGAGCTTTTTGCTTATAAGCAAATTTGAGCCTCCTACCTTTCAATGCAGTTTGAACAAGATCCCTTAAAAATTCACATTGAGAAGTTTTATGACCTAAGAAGTTATGAAATTTTCAAAAACCATATTTCTTCCTCTATTCTAATGGAGGTGTCTCAAGCCCTTTAGGGATTATGATTTGACCATTAGAACTAGGAGATCAAAAATTTCGCCACACTTAGTTAGATCAAACATATAAGTTTTTGTGACAAATTTATCGTTTTTTGGTTTGATAAGATTTTCCCATTTGAAGGTTTTAGAAATTTACACACACACACACACAGATATATATATATATATATATATATATATATATATATATATATATATATATATATATATATATATATATATATATATATATATATATATATATATATATATATATATATATATATATATATATATATATATATATATATATAGACCTTGGCTTTAATTCTGCCACATTGACCTTATTTTCCTTGACAAAGTCATTGTCTGTGCCAGATAAGTTTTCAATTTCGTCTATTTCGATGTAGACTACTTTTTCTTTTTTATACACTTAATCAACGTATTTTTCTCATATTTCAAACACTCGACCTGTCAAACTCTATCTTCTAATTAGGCCATATCTCATAAATACCGAGTGTTTAACTTTTTCCTAATAAAATAACCAATACCCCCTACAGCCAATTCAACTAAATCATGTTCAGGAACTTGGGTAAAGCACATCGGTTTCATTATCCTAAACCTATTTAGGTCATCATCTATGCTGTCAACCACCTTTTTCCTCACATTGGCCAACTTCTTGAGGCTAATATTAGATTGGCTAATGTAGAACTGCTCATGGAACGCTCTTTCTAGTTGATTCCAATTAAATATGAACTGTGGAGGCAATGTATTTAACCACATAAAAACGTTCTTTGTCAAATCATTAGGAAAATATTTTGTTTTCAAATTTTCATTATTGGCTAAATTGTCGGCCTTACTCTGATACCTAGCAACATGCTCGACTGTGGACTCATTGGTGTCACCAGAAAACTTAGTAAAATCAGGGACTTTCCATCCCATGGGATGTTTGGTCTGCTAGACATAGTCCTAAATAGGTTACATATAGTTGGGCCTATGAAGGCCAACATTATGTCCATTTTGGACCAAAATTAGTTCGACCACGTTAGTTATATTGTTTTCCCCCTCCAAAGTTATTTTGTTGGACATTCCTAAGTATGTGGTTGACATCCTGCTTTCTATGCACCATAACTATTTTAGGACCATTTTGAGTTTGGTTTCCCTCGACTACCCTCAGTGGAGTTTATTCCACATACATTTGGTTATTATGTAACTACACAACTAGCGCATGAGGCATCCCAAAAACAACAATTCTACCCATCAAATGGGTTAACTGCTGGTAACTCTAGGTTATGTTATGTATTAGAGGGTGAAACACAATACCTATATGTTGTGCTAACATTTTCACCATCTCGTGGTTACTCTCATCCATTTGTTGCCTCATAGAAGCTAGATAATTTATTGTTAAGGCTAACATTCTTGGAGGAATATATCCAACTCTTCCTTGTGGTTGTGCCACCCGACCATGGTTACTTATGGAAAATCACGATGCCAAGTGTAGATTTAGGGGTGACGATATCATCGCAGCATTATCTATAAATGTCAAAGCATGACTTTGTAACCCTGCCATCATGGTAGTTGGCATGCCATATGGGTAATCCCTAGTAACTAAGGGTATGGTAAGAATTGGGACATAAGGGGGGCGTAGGGTCCCCTTCAACAATCGAAGTAGGCCTGGGTGTAGTTGGGTTGTTTGTTATTGGATGTAAACAAAACTACTACTCCTGGTATTGACGTCAAAGTTGCTATTGGAGTTAAGATTGGTCATGTGACTCTAACAAGATTTGGTGTCTCTGTTGTACCAACCGTCAAAGTACTTGGTGGTTTTGAGTCTGGAGCATCCTTTCGGGATTGAGAAGTGTTTTTTGGAATAATCATTTATGATAAATTCCTACCATTTCTTAAACGCATATGACTTAGGGCATTGAAAAAATTTCATGTAGAATAAAGATGTCTAAATAATAAAATAATTTCTTGTAAAGTAAAAGAAAAAACTTTCCACAAGAGGTCCTACTAGGCGTGCCAATTTGTTCGTAGGTGTTTTTAGCGAACAATCACGAGTTTAAATAGTCTTTGAGATTAACTCGAAAAATCTCATAAGCAATTTTGTGCAAACACATGTATAAGAAAATATGTATGTGAAGTGGCTGTGAATGTCTATATGCAGTGAGAGTAAAGACAAACTTTAACCACGAAAAAACTTGAATTAAAGTAAAAGAAAACTGTAATGAATAACATTACATAAGCGCAATAAATGAAAAAAATTGTAAAGTGTTTCAATTAAGGAAACATAAAAATAATTTTAAAAAAGGGACGCACACTCACGTGTTACTCACAAACAGTTTCACACTTTGACTAGGGTACTCCATTTCTATAGAGAAAATATATGAATTTTGTGACCTTGATTATAATATATATATATATATATATATATATATATATATATATATATATATATATATATATATATATATATATATATATATATATATATATATATATATATATATATATATATATATATATATATATATATATATATATATATATATATATATATATATATATATATATATGAAACTAAATATAACCGTCTCCGACAACTTATTCCTAGAAATAGACGCATCTTCAAAAATATGCAACTTAATCTTTTGATGCACTGCCACATTGTCAGTACTTGAAAACTGCTGAAAACAATTATCCCATGTTCCAAAATCTTATAAGTCTTTTCAAACCATGTTTTAAGATTTGCTCTTGAGACTTCTCCAACCCATGTTTTAAGATCTGCTCTTGAAATTCTTTGAAACCATATTTCAAGATCTTCTCTTGAGATTCTTCCAACCGTCTTTCAAGATGTTAGTCAAAACTTTCCAATCAACATATACATTTCTGTCAACTTGTGTCAATCAATGCTAACACTTAGTATTTTACTAATGCAACATTCAATTGACTTTTTATAAATAGAAATTCTAGGCTAACACCCTGTCATTACGAAGTTCAAACCATGTTGGCATGTGAACCTTTTTGACTTCAAATAGGGAAATTTGCAATGACAATGTGATTGAATCGGTCTAAATCGTAATATAGAGAATTTTTTTGTAATATTTAAATGATGATTATATAAAATTATTTTAAAATTTGAAAAATAACTAAACATATTTGTAGCGGTGCATTCGTGACCATCTAGCCATGGATAAACCCGGCGTCAATTGAAAAAAATTAGAGCCGCCACCACACCTTATTTGTTTCCAAAGGAAAAGGGAAAAGTACGAACAAAACCCAAAGATAAGAAGTTTTCAAATCAAAACTAATAAAATGCCAAACATTACAGGTAAGGGGGTTAGTTACATAGAGGGAAAGTATTAACACCAAAAGTGTCTTAGGTACTCCTAGGGAGTCCTTTTTTATGTGCAAGTGTTTTTGTTGAAAGATGTTTGATAAAAATGGAATGGGGGGATGAGAAAAGAATTCATTATTATATTTTAGTGTTTGACAAGACCTTCGATCTTTTTCCTACGTACCAACATAAAAATGAGGGATCAAAACCCCGTAGTTCGTGGTAAAAATTTCAAAGAAGTTGATGGATTGATTTTACCAAAAAGTTTTAAAAGAAAAAGGCACAAAATGGCCAAAAGATTTAAATGAAGTTGTTAATTCTTTTTGTCTTTTTGAAATGATTAAATTTATTCACAAGTTTGATTTAATAAAAAGTTTGAAAATACATTGGCATAAGACCAAAGTTTCTACTCTTTAAAACATGTCTATGTTTGAAACCACAAGCAAAGAAGATTTTTAAAATAGGGAGAGATTTTGAATTTAAAGAAGTGGTAGGAGATGAAGAGACTACCCTAGACAAAAATTAAAAGTTAAAAGTTGAAAAGATCTGACCAATGGGAAGTAATCCACAAGATACGAATGTCATATACAAACACATTTCCTTTGGAGTTTTGAGCAGACAATAAGCATAAGCAATATCCAAGAAATTATATGAAGGCCAAGGAATCGAATAAAGATAGCCATAATATCCAAGCAAGCACTCCAATAGCAAGCAATCTTCAATATCTTCAAACGTATCAGATGAAATATTTCCTTGGCAAACTCACAGAAACAATCATGAGATAAAAACAATAAGATCAAGATAAAAGCTTAAACACAGAGATAAAATAACAGATAAACCAATGGAGCTCTCAAGGTTTGTATCAGATGAAACGCATTATCAAGGATAGCTCAGTTTCAAACAGTGGCATTGGCCAAGTCCTTAAAGCATAGGGAACGTTTCCTAATTCTAAGTCCGAGAGTTTAAATCAAGTCTAACAATCCATCAACATATTTTTTAGAGTTTATGTTATTATTAAGTATTTTTAAGGTCTGAAGACCACAAACAGAATCACAAGCACACAATATATACTCCCAAGATATGGCTCAAGTGAGCAAAGTGAAAATGACTGAAACATAAACATCTTGCATGATATGTAAATGACAATGAATGATAAAGGTGCTGAAATTTAAATCGGATTAAGTAAATGACTTAAAAGTAAATCAATGTTAATGAAATGTTAGTCAAATATTAGTGAAGAGTTCAATTTGTTTAAGTCATTCTTTGGAGAATACTAAACCATTCATTCACAAGTATGAAGACATGAACCAAGACATCATCCATGAGAAGGACTCCAACTTGGATAAATCAACAAGTATGCCACTGATTCTCATGAAAGGAAAAAAGGTCAAGTCTTCACATAATTCCATGAAGAATGAGAGACTTACAATCTCACTTACTAGAATGTTATGCCTTGCAGGACAAATTTAGCTCTATATTAAGCAATTGTAATTGGACTTATATAGAAGTCACAACTATCTGAGGCCGAACAATAAGGATATTGATGTTAATGCATATTAGAGACTTGGTAGAAAGAACCAAGCTCCTAAAACATACCACACACTGAAATAAAGATGGGATGGACCTATCTCAATCCAGCTCATGTTGATTCATCTAACACAAGGTCATTGATGAATCAATTAGCATTTGGACATTAGAGAAATCATTGGTCAATGATGGATTGGGAAAGAATAGGGATGAAGATGAAGAGGGGAGAGGAAATAAAAACCCAAATTGATCACAGGAGGAAGTTCATCTGATCAATACTATCCATTCATTTTAGGGAATGAAATGTACATTTCATCAACCCCATAAATCCAATAGTATTGATCAAATAAAAGTTTAAATTAACCATGATCAAGGCTAAGCAGAAAGTCAAACATCACAAGGTCAACCGAATGGCTCAATAATATTTTTAATCAATTAAACAAATAAAAATCAATTTAAAAATGAATTAAAATGCATTTTAAAATGGATCAAACCTCAAATCCCTCCAAATCAGCAAATAAATAGCTAAGGGATTTATCCTAGGTCAAAGGACCTTAGATAAAAAAAATTAGAATTTATGGAAAGTCAGAAGTATTTTAAAATATTTAAAAACAAGTAAAGAATCATTTAATTAAAAAAATATCAAAATTAATCAAAAAATGATTTTAATTCAAAATATGGAAGAGGAAAATATTTAAAGATTTCTGGCGAAAGTCCCATATTTTTTTGGATTAAAAATGAAGTTTCTATGAATAAAATAAATGGATTAAACATAAAATTATAAATTAAAATAAAAGAAAAAAAACAAGGACCATCAGATCTCCCTCATTAATTGAGGTGGCAGATATGATGGCTGCGCGTGTGGTGTCCACAAAACATACTAGTCAAACGCATTGCAAATATGGTCATGCAAACTAAGGGCAAGGATTAAAACGTTTAAACATGATCAAAGGGATGAGAGGGTGCCAACAGACCACCTAGGGCTCCGGTCATCTTCTCTGGTAGGCCTCACCGGATTGCTCCACCATCAACCTTCAAAAAAATAAAAAGTGCATACACTAATTTGAAGAGAAAAATGTCACAAATCCAAATCTGCCCTCAAAAGTCTCCAATTCTCACTATATTGAAATATATGTGGAATTGAAAATTGAGGAGTATGAACTGAGTTTCTTCAATTTGACCTCAAAGCAACTAAATCTTGTTGCCTATGTTGGTAGGCTTCAGCTAACCAAAAATCAAGTGAAATGATAGAGAATTGAGGGTGAATCGAATCAGAAAAGTTTCACAAAATTGACCTTCTGTTTGCAGTGAGTAAACTCGATCTTGATCTTAATTTTCTTTGGCTTGCTTCTACTAGCTTGCAGGAGATTATTTGGATGCAAAAGGGCTTTGAATTCTTGGAGTTTCAATTCCAAAATAGAATGGGAATCAAAACTCGTTCTCAGGAGAAATCTTCAAGAAATTCTATTAATGGAGGGTGGGAGTGTTTACAAGTCAAAGCTTAGGCCAAGTGTCCTTGATTCTGAGTAGAATGAGTTGCATTTATAGACTTCCCAATTGATGTTCACACACTTTCCTCAAATGCCAAAAATAGCAACTGTAGTATGCATGGTTGCATGGTAATGTAACAAGGCCCAAAGAATGATTGGAATGAGTCCAAAATCGTGCACAAGTAATGCTGTAAGCAATTCATGAGGCCATGCATTGTTAGTTGAAAGTTGATCACAAATGTTTCCAAATAGGGCCATGCAAAGTAAACATGCGCAAGTCCCTCAAATTTGATCCAAATGACATTATCTTGGACTCTTTATAAAGCTAACAGGAAGGGGAACAACTTTGATGATGAACGGTTTTCCATTTGGAGCTTGGACCATGACGAATTTTAAGGTGGAAGTTGGAAGAGTAAAACATAGTTGAAAATTTTCTAAGTTAAAGTCAAATGACCACTTTTTCTACCTTGAGTAACTTTTGCTATGAGCTACAAATAAAAATGGTTCCTTCATAAAACTTGTATATATTTCATTCCTCTTCAATTTGGTGACCAATTTGACACCATTTTTATCTTGCATGAGGGAGTTATGGATTTTAAAAGTTGAGGACAATTGTTTGTTCAATGATGATGACCCAAAATGACCTATAATAATTCCTCTTAGTACATGCCCTTGCAAGTTGATTTTGACCTTAATAAAAGAAAAAAAGTTGGAGAAGACATCTTGCAATTAATCGTGAAGCTTGGATGTCCTTCATATCACAAAAAGTGAGCATGTTATGGTTCATGGAAGTTGACCTCATAACTAGGGCACTGTAGCGGTAAATTCATGATCGTCAAGCTATGGATAAGCTAGAGATCAAATAACAAGAGTCGCCACCGCGCTTTTACTGTTTCCAAGGGAAAAGGGAAAAAGTACGAACAGAACCCATAAAGTAAGAAGTTTTCAAATCAAAACTAATAAAATGTCAGAGATTACAGGTAAGGGGTTGGTTACACAGAGGGAAGGTGTTAGCACTCAAAGTGTCCTAGGTACTCCTAGGGAGCCCTTTTTGTGTGCATATGTATTTGGTACAAAGTGATGTTTTCAAACAAATAGAATGGGGGGATGAGAAAAGAATTCATTAATTATATTTTTGTGTTTGGCAAGACCTTCGGTCTTGTGCCTACGTACCAACATAAAAATGAGGGATCAAAACCTCGTAGTTCGTGATACAAATTTCAAATTGGATGCATTGCTTTTAACAAAAAATAAGTTTGAAAGGAACAAAGGCCTAAAAATGGTTTGAATGAGTTAGTTCTTTTTGGATTTTTGAAAGTTTAAGTCAAGTATGATTAAGTTTATTTACAAGTTTGATTTAAGAAAAGAAGTTTGAAAATGCAATGGCATAAAGCCAAAGTTTCTATCTTCTTGCAAAAGTGGTCAGCATTTAGAAAAAAAATAAGTTCAATCAAAGAAGGTTTTGAAAAAGGAGGGAGATATTTTGAAATTAAATAAATGGGGAGAAGATGAAGAGACTAATCCTATGTACAAAATTTAAAGTTTAAAGTTGAAAAGATCTGACCAAATGGGTAGCAATCCAATAGACAAGAATGTCAATAGAAACCCAGATGAATTCCACAAGTCACAGGGTCAACATAACAGCTTCACAATGATCATGTTGCAGATGAACGTAGAGAGATCTTGAATGATGTATCAGATAAAGTTTAAAATTGAAAGCACTTGGTTTCTCAATAAGTTGGCATTGGCCAAGTCCTTTAGCATAGGAATGTTGCCTAAGTTCTAAGTCCATTTGTCCTAGATCAAACCAATAGTCCACACAAAAGTTTTTTAGGGTTTTTGTTATTATTATGTACATTAATGGCCAAAGACCACACAAACAAGCAAAACACAAACAAAATATATCACATAATATGGTCCAAGTGGACAAAGTGAAAATTGCATTAACATAAACAATTAGAATGATATGAACAATGCCAAATGTATAAACGCTAGAATTAAATAACATTAAAGTAAAGGGCTTGAAATTAAAGGTTAGTAGTTAATAGGTTAGAAGTTAGTATTGTTTTGTTTTTGCTTTTCATTCTTAGACATTCTTTGGAGAACACTCAACCCACTAATCACAAGCATGGATCCTAGAACCAAGACATCTTCCAAAGGAAGGAAAAAAGGCCATGTTTCCACATAATACCATGAAAGAGGGGAGACTTACAATCTCACTAACTATAATGCTATGCCTTTTATGTAATAAATTTAGCGTTATGTTAAGCAATCGTAATTGGACTTATGTAGAAGTCACAACTATTTGTGGTCGGGCAATAGAATTTTGGTGTTAATGCATGTTAGAGACATAATATTATGAACTATGCTCATGAAACATACCACACACAAAAAGAATATGCAAAAGGTATGGCCTAATCTCATCCATACTCATGTTAATTTTTCAATCAACTAGCTTTAGGACTTTGAGATATCATATGCCAAATGAGATGAATGCATAAATAAGGGGAAGGAGATGAAGTGGGAGGGGAATAGATGAAATCTCAAATTGATCAAAGAAGGACTTTTACCAAATTAATTTTATTCATTCATTTTGGGAGGTGGAATGTACATTCCATCAATGCCCTAAATCCAATGATATTGATTTGACAAAGTCAAATCAACCTTGATCAAGGCCCAACAACAAGAGTCAAACATAAACAAGTCATCACAATTGGTCAACAAAATTATTTGGCATTTACTCCAATTAAATATACTAAAATAATGCATTTAAATTTAATATGGTTTGTCAAATTCCTAAAACCTCATCAAAACACCAAATAAATGGCCATGAGATTTATCATAGGTCAAACAAGGTCAAAGGACCTTGGAGAAAAAATTTCAGATTTTTTAAAGACTTAAAAGTATTTTTAAACAATTAAAAACAAATGAAAAATCAACTAAATTATATAAATCATTAATAATGATCCAAAAAATTATTTTAATTCAAAATATGAAAGAGGAAAATATTTGAAATTTTTGGTGAAACTCTCATATTTTTTGGATCAATATTATAATTAATATGAATTAATGAAAATAAAGCAATTAAAATGAAATTTAAATAATTAGAAAAAACGTGGACCACTTGATCTCCCTCATTAATTGAGGTGGCAAATCAAGTGGCCACCAGCGCGCGTTCCATGATGCGCCTGAGTCAAACGTCCACACGCTAGGTAATTAAAACGTATGCTCATGATTAAAACAAATTGAACTCATCTAATGGCTCAGGACCACGCCACATCATTGCCGAAGCAAAGCGCTGGTCGTCTTCTCAGGCGACCTTGACCGGACTGGTCCATTCATCACCACATCATAAATGAAAAAGGAGGACATGATCTGAAAGGAAAAATGGTGTAGATCACGAATATCACCTCAATTTTAACTAACTCCTCACATATAGAAAGATATGAGGAGTTGAAATTTGAGGTATGTCAACTGAGTTGCTTTGATTTGACCTCTAAGCAACTCAATCTTCTTGCCTACATTGGTAGGACTTCAGACAACCAAAGAATCAAGAGAAATGAGCAATATTGAGAGAGAACCGAAGAGATGAAATATTTTGGAAAATACCTTCAATGCAGGCCTGGATTCAACTGTTCTTGCCTTGGCTTGTGCTTGATCTCACTCAGGATTCTTGCAGGAGTAGAATGAAATGCACAAAAGGTCTTGGATCCCTGGAGTTTTGAATCTCAAAACAATGAGATTCAAACTCAATTTCAAGATGAAATTCTCAACTTTATCCTCTCAAATGGAAGGGTTAGGGGTTTAGGATCAAAGCTAGCGCGAATGTGTGTTTAATTCTGATGCTAGAGGGCTCTATTTATAGGTGCAGCTCAAGATATTTGCACCTTCAAATTCACTTTCCAAAATTGGCAAATGATGATGCATGGGTGCATGGGCGTGTACAGGCCCATGAGATCATTGCTTAAGGTCCACAAATGAATGTAAGAGAGTCTGAAATCAACTTGGATTGCAAGGCAAGTGTGTGTGAAGATTTGAAGTTTGATCTTTGCCAAATGATGATACCACGTTCATGACATGCGCAACCCTAGCAATTCTTGTCCAAAATGGATGAACTTGGACTTTTTGGAAAGGTTAGATCAAGAGGAACAACTTTCATGTTCAATAATTTTCCATTTTAGGATTGTATCATGATGAATTTTGAGGTGGAAGTTTGGAAATTTCAACATGTTGAAATTTTTTCTAAGTGTCAAGTCATATATATCAATTTTCCACCTCGCTTAACTTTTTATGTGAGCTTCAAATGAGAAACGTGTCTTCATAAAAGTTGTATATATTTCAAAGGCCTTCAAAATGGTAATCAATTTCATGTCATATGGATTTGGAGTGATAGAGTTATGCATTTTTGAAGTTTGGAAAAATCACTTGTTCAGTGACATAGGTCAAAAGTGACCTATAATGTTGACTTATATCACATGCTCATAAAAGTTGAATTAGGTCTCACTCCAAACATCAAATTTTAAGTGGACATCTTGAATTTTGTTTTGCAACTTGGAAATATTTAATATCATAAAAATTGAGCAAGTTATGGCCTTGGGAAGTTGAGTTTTAAATTAGGGTTTAGACAAAATGACCTATAATGTTTCAACATAGAACATGATTTTACAAGAAAAACTAGATCTATGTATTAACATGAAAGTTGTTTGGAATGTCATTTAGAGTAAGTTTTCTCTTGGAATTATTTTCATATGGTGAAAATTATAGGAGATAGGGTCTAGGGAGATTCAGTTTTGATCAGATGAATTCATCTGGCCAACCACCATCAACAAACTTGCTAACCTTCAATTCTCTTGACTTTCTAAACTCATGGTAGATCATATATGTATAAAATGATTAATTTTGAAGGGCTCCTTGAGAAATTTGATCAATTGGTGAGATAGCTTGTTGGAGAAGTTACTCAAGATACCTAGTCAAACTAAGGTTTCCAAGGCAAATCACCCTCAAACTCTTGAAGAAAACTTGATCAATATAACATGTAGAAATCATTGGGACTCATATATGATGCTCATAACCATTCTTGTATCAATTCATGGTTGTGCTCTTTGTCATGAGTGTCTCAAACCTTAGATATGAACTTTATAGATCAATGGAGATCATGCCATACCTACAAAAGAGTTAGGCAAATGCAAAGACATATTTTTGTTACTTTGGTTAGTAAAATGATAATGTACAAGTATGATACAATCACAAAGTACTTGGTGATCTCTCCTAAAATAAACCCAAAGAAGGAGGGGTAAGGAGGATTCCAAGGTATGATCCCAATGCTAATGCTTATGATGAAATTGCATGAGGGATCTTAGGGTCAAAATTGGGGTCTTACAGCTGCCCCTATTTAAGGACATTCTAACTAAGGAGGCAAAGGTTAAAATCTTTATGTCGACTCAATAGAATGGGCTTAAATAACAACATATAGAAACAAATTTTGGTCCCTTAGAGACCTCATGATGCATGTGATATGAAATGCAAAAGTAAACTCTTTGTGGGGAAATATTGCCACAAAGGAAAAGAACTCAGAGAGACCGAAAGTCCGCAAGAGTATAATAGATTCCGTAAGGGAAACTCACCGGGGAGGCAGAGACTCTAGGGGATAAAGGGTTATGTGCAGGCCAGGCTACGACTTAAAACTACTGGGGGACTTGAGGGATTCCATACAACATGGAAAAGACTCAGCCGGGGAACTAACAACATCTACAAGGGATACGAGTAAGTCAGGATAAAACTGAAATACTTGAATCATGCAGGGAAAAGCGATTTCACTAAGGAACATTCAACTCAACTGAGGAGAAATAAACTTCAACATAGGAGGAGCAAAAATCTATTATCTACTACCTGTTACTAGGTAAGGAGATAATAAAAAAATTGACAGAGAGGACATCCATCACCGATTAGGATGAACATATCAAGGATGACTTACTGCGAAACAACAGAAGGAAATTCATTACCAGTTACTGGCTATGAATAGCCTTGCTGGGGAAAACTGCAGAAAATAGGATTTACAACTACCAGTTATTGGGCAGAAGACCAAGGGTGAGAATATCTGTCATCGGTTAGGATGAACATATCAAGGATAAACTCAACAGGGAAGAAAATCCGTCATCGGTTAGGATGACATATCAATGATAGACTTACCTGGGGTTGTCAAGGAGGATACCCGTCATCGGTTAAGATGAACATATCAAGGATAAACCAACTAAACGAAAAGTAGGAATTACATCTATCGAATGCTAGATAGAATACCGTCAAAGAGAAAATCCGTCACCGGTTAAGATGAACATATCAAGGATAGACTCTATGAGGAGATAAAATAGGAATTACATCTATCAGTTACTGGATAGAATACCAAGAGAGAGAATCCATCACTGGTTAAAGTGAACATATCAAGGATCAACTCTACGGGGGGAACAAAGGCAGGGGGTACAACTACCGGTTACTTGGTAGAAGACCGCAAAGAGAAGGAAACCCGTCATCGATTAGGATGAACATATCAAGGATTAACTCTCTGGGAAACGAGAATAGGGATTACAACTACCTTTTTACTGGGTAGAATACCGAAAAGAGAATATCTGTCATCGGTTAGGATGAACATATCAAGGATAGACTCAAGCAGGGGAGAGAAAGATACCTGTCACCTGTTAGGGTGAACATATCAAGGATATACTTCCTAGGGAATCAGATCCACTAGGGACTCTACTGCTGGGACACTTTTGCCGGGTATTGGGCCAGAAGGAACAAATTGCAAACTAAGAAGAATATTGCCAGTTACTGGGCAATAGACTCTTAGGGAATTCAAAGTATCTATCTAGGTAGGAGCTAGAACGAAACAGTCAATCAAGACTCAACCCAATGAGGACATAACTCAAGGGGAGTGATTATATCCAGATAAACAACTGGGGAGGAAACTGAAGTAATAATCATCCACAAGGAAACAACTCAGTGGGGAAGAGGAGAAAGGTTAAAGTCTTTCTTCCTAAGGGGATGTCGATCTACAATTGAGGGGGACAGACACCGAAGTTTGTATGGGGATAAAGTACCGCCATACAGGAAATGAGAATCTCAAACCAACAATTTAATCAGATATGCAAATATGCAAATATGAAATTATATGAATGTGTATGTATATGATGATTATGTTGACAAGGACAATCACAAAGGATACAAAGGTGTCGCAAAGAAATTGAATCATCGGTACAATCCCTGGTCAATCCACACAATATGGAGACAACTGCTGGAGAACAGAGAGATCAACAATCCAAAAAGGTTCCACCCTAACTGAGGAAGGAGGAGATCTGCCGAGGAAAGAGAAATATCACCGAACCAGTGGGGAATTTTAGGTCAACACCATAAAAATGGGAGACAACCCTACAGGGAAAACAAACTGCTCAGGAACCAGGAGGAAACTCTGACTTGGGAGCAAGTCTACTGGCGATTGGCGGGGAAACCAATGCGATCTACTAGGGAGATCAACCATTTTTGCTGAAGGAAACCAAAATCCACTAGGGAGGGCAAAAACTCTGTCGAGGGAGACAAGTCGCACGGTACCTGAATCAACCAACTCAGTTAAGAAAAAGGAATAAAGCTCTATTGGGGAATCAAAAATTCTGCTGAGGAACTGAATCAACACAATCGTATAGGGATACCCGAAGGGTTAACTGCTTGGGGGACCTCTGATGTTTCACACTCAAGGACTTGTTATCCATCAGAATGTTGTTGATATTTCTTTTAATTGCCTTGGAAAATTCTTGCTTTTTATATGTTTTAGAAAAAGAGCTTTAAAAATTTTTAATTTTAAAAAAATGATCATAATAAAATTTAAACTATTGGCTGAAATAAATAAGAGTAGAAACAATTGGATAAAAACTCAACTTTATTTGATAGAATGGTAGTCTGTAAATGACAAGACCCCATAGATTTTTACAAAGTTGAAAATGGTAATTTACATGGAAAAGGGTTACATTGAATACAAATGATCCTTAATCCTTCTACCAACTCTTGATATCCACTATGATCTCGACCGCTGTCGGGGTGATGAATTGATGTCAACCCTTGTACTCAATCCAATTTTCAAAATACTGAAGATCAGCAGAATGCAGTTACTTGCCATAATCACTAATTTTTGCATATGTTTCCCCAGGGTGGGGTACTCAACTTATCGGGAAATTCTTTTTGTTTTTATGTCTCTAATTTTTGTCTGGATCGTCCTTTCGGGTTTTCAATCCACCGAGATGCTCCTTTTTTGCCTAAGCCGCCCTTTCGGGTTTTCAACTTAGCAAGTTGTTCTTTTTCTTTTTAGGCGAAGTATTTCTTGACTGCATCTGCGTTCACAGGATGAGTGAACTCTTCACCATCCATAGTTGTAAGTATTAATGCACCACCTGAGTAGGCTCTTTTAACAACATATGGGTGTAGCACCTCAAATTTGCACCTATCATTGTACATACATTCTCATTATTAGGTCATAGCATTAACATGGTCCACTGCATAGCATTGCATTGTCCCTTTGCTTCAAGTGCAAGCCAGTCAGAAGAATTAGGTCAAACTGGTCAGGAGATCAGTCAGTCAAGCAAGCAAGTACAATTTCCAAGGAAACAAGGCCCTAGGATTGGTCCAACATGTTCACATGACCTAGGGATCCTTTGGAAGTGTTTTGGTCAAAGATTGGATGTTCAGAGGTCATCATTCAATGCACGATCAGTCAGAAACCCTAAAAAGTCAAACTTGGTCAACTGTGTCTGATTTTATGGTTTTGATGGATGAAGTTGGTTTGAGAGAGCTTATTCATGTCCAAATAGGCCTCATATATCATGTCAAAGACCATTATTGAAGAATTGGAAGCCAAATCAAAAATTTCCAAAAATAGAAACTGGACCTGTAACTGAAACTTGCCAAAAATGGAAACTTCTTGATCCCAAACTTACATCATGATACAAGCTTCAAATGAATTTTTGCCCAACATGAAAGTTGAAGATCTTGTTCTCCCATTTCCAAAAAGTCCAAGAACACTCAATTCCCATGTATGGTTGGCAAGTTATGATCAATTCATTTTCAAAAATTTTTGAACTTCAAAAGGCCATATCTCTCAAACCATTTGGCCAATTTGGGTGGGGTTTTTTGCAACAAGTCACATTTGATCCCCTCTTTCCAAATATGCAACCATCATTCACCAAAACATTACCAATCAAAATGGCATTTTTGGACTTGCATGAATTAATTTCAAGTGAGGTTGAAAAATGAGTTTCAAAATTAACCACTTCCAACCAATTCTACCAATCAAATATGTTCATAAATCATATTTTGGACATGTTCAAGGCCCATTTTCGTGCAGTACACATACCCATCACCAACTTGCTTGAAAATTGGCAAAAGGACACTTTTCACCAACTCCATTCCACTTTTTCATGAACCTTGATCAGTACCATTAAACAGAGTATATATTCATCATTTTTCTGCTGAAAGAAACCCTAGCAGCCACATTTGACAAGCAGAAAAACTCTTTCTCTCATTCTCTCATTTTGTGCATTGTTGAGCCTTTCTCCACAAAACCTCAAGAGCTCGAGCTGGCTTTGGTTTGCTTCATCATCCATCATTATTTTGAAGCTGTTGCAAGCCCTGAACACCAACTAGAAGCTCATTTCCCGTCCTGTTTCTTCAAGCTACATCAATGGCAAATTTCGATTTAAGCAGGATTTGAGTTTGTTGAGCTAAACTTCTTCAACCATTCATCAATACCAACTACAAGCTTCATCTGTTTCGAGCTTACCACACCAAACAACAACTGTTTCTCAAATTTCTTCATAACCAAGTAAGAATTCGATTCTCTTTTTTCTCTAATCCATGCTATACACTTTATAGATCTCCTTTCCCTGGTCACACTGAGCTTTGAATGACTAAAAATGGTTGATTATTTCTGAAGATACGTTGTTTTTAAGTTTGATGTATGAATATGTTCTTGCTCGATTCGCTTTGTTTGAGATGATTTAGTGAAAATGATGCTTGGATTCATGATGTGTGTGGTTTGCTGAGTTTAATAGTGTGCTTGATTTCATGTTTCTGTGCAATTTCATTTTCACGATTTCTTGATGGTGAAGAAGACAACACTGTTCATGAAAACCCTAAAAACATTTTTCCAGAATTCTGTGTTGAACGATTTTTGCATGGCCATGTTACTGTTTCATTGAACCGGCCAATCAGAACATTTCCTTGCCTTGCCCTAAACGCGTCGTTTTGGTTAAGTTGGCTCCTAATTTCAAAAATGCCATCGGTCACACATTAAACTATTAATTCATGTTATTTTCTTCAAAATTCATACCATTTTGTGACCAAACTTGTAAAAATCATAACTCATCCATTTCTAATCCAAAATTCATGGAAATTTTCGCATTGTGCTCATCTTGATGTCTAGTATTTTATCATGATTTTTCCAGAATTTTTGCATGAATGGATTTTAAATGATGCTAGGGTTTGTGACATGTATGCATATTTTGTACCTTTTACCAAATCCTTTGTGAAATAATGATGCATTATCCAATGGCCTTGAAATTTTTTGTGCATAAACTAGACTCATCCATGGTGATTTTGATGTAGAGTTTATGAATTTATCTTATCTGGATTGTGAGTTGTGAATTTTTGAATTAGGGTGTGACAATTTGTGTCACACCATTGATATGCAACTTCATGATTTTTGATACCATGCTTCCTTACCTCCAATTGATGTAAATTTTTGCATGAACCTACTCTTGTATGTCTAGTTCACATGTGAATTTTCTTGGAATTATTTATGGCATTTTCCAATTGTTTGAGATTTTTGTCCCCTGCTTGATCATATGTTGACTTTGTGTGACACTTGTGCCCATTTGTTTTGTGAAATGCTCATACTTTATTAGATGGACATGAAATTTTACATGAGATTACTAGACATCTTAAGCTTTGCCATGGTTTTAGTCCCATTCATTTATCATATGCTATCTCTGATTTATGAATTTTTCAAGTTGATGCATGATTGGTTGACTTCTTTGAGCATGTTTAAACTTGCCTTGCCTTTCTGATTTTCATTAACCAACTTCCCTTGATCCAAATGAGCTGAAATTTGATATGCATGTCATGTTATGGATTATGATTGATCATGAATTATTTGATGATTTATTGAAATGTTTGTGATTGGTTTTGAGTTAAGTCTTGCTGTTGACTTCTATTGAGCTTCCATATGCCATGCTTTGACCTAATCTGTTCATGAAATGATGATGATGATTGATATGATTGTGGAACCAGTTGAGATTGTTTCCTGATTGTTTGAACTTGATTTTGGATGCTTTCCCCTTGCTGTTTGAACTTTTTCATTCCCTTTTGACCCTAGGCTGGCCCTAGTGGTCCTGTTACTCACCTTTGAGTTCATTTTTTCAGGTTGATCAACAAATGACCAATGAGACCAATTCTTTTTGATTGAACTTGCTTGAATATCATTGACTAACTTGTTTGTTTTGTAGGTGGCTTGGCTCACATGCCTTAAGCCTTGTGCCTTGCACATCCATTTGCTTCTGATTAACTATTGATGTCTGTTTCTTTTTGTTTTGTTTGAAGTTGCGTACTAATGTCTGCTTGACTATTTCAGGTGCTTTTAGTTGCTCAGTTCCTTGTGAACTTTTTGCTTTGCTTTGCTTGTATAAGCAATTTGAATTGAGGTATATTTCTAATCTTCATGTAGTCTGGAAGACCTGGCCTGTTACTTGGCCAGGCAACTGTCTGAAGTCCTCCTTAAGAGGCAATGTTTGTGACTGTTTACATTTGTCCCTGTACATAGTCAAAGACCTCCTAAGTGAAGAGGCAATTGGCAGAACCCAAGGGATATGCAACCTATCCCCTGCTATTCTGTGTGTCATCTGCTTTGCTCGCACCACTGTGTTGATGCATTGCAGATACAAACCCAAGATCTTGTACAATTGTACAGTTGAGTCAGTTTCAAATGTGTAGAAGGGTTCCCACCTTTCTGAACCCACACATTCTTGTCTTAAGCTCTCCCAGGCCAGGGGTAAGAGCTGTGAAGTCTCATCTTCACTCACCTTTCATCTGCTTCACCTTAGCCCCTCAATGGCAAGGTTAAGAGCAACATCTACCCAGTTCCAAAGGTTTGTTTGTTGAGGTTGATATGACCCCTCGACTAAAACCTGACCTTGTTTGAGCCCATTGCTTGCATATAGTGTGTGCTACTTGTGTTTGTGTGTTTAGTTTGACTTGCTTCCTGTGCAAGTTAGGTTTAGTTTGACTTGCTTCCTGTGCAAGTTGGGTGTGGCTTGCTTCCTGTGCAAGTCATGATTAGGATAGGCTTGCTTCCTGTGCAAGTTAGCTAGAAACCTTAACTTAGGGATGATTTGCATGATAACATCTAGGCTCGAGTCGTAGTCTCCCTAGTTGTGTCTCCCTCTGTTATCTGGTTAGGCTAGTCCTTTATCCCTCTGTAGGGGAACTACGTCGCCCTGATCCTCATACCAGATGAGGTACGTAGGCAGGAGATGAGCTGATCTCTCCGGGCGCCTGTGTCTTTGTTTTGTGTTGTCGTGTGCTTGGAAGCTGATGTAAGTCCATCGAGTGGCATTCGGGTTCCATCGTGGGTTTGTTTGGTTCGGATGCTGATGTAAGTCCAGTGATTGGCATTCGGGCTCCACGTTTGCCTCTTTGTGTGTGTTTTGGTTCGGATGCTGATGTAAGTCCAGTGATTGGCATTCGGGCTCCACGTTTGCCTTCTTGTGGGTGTGTTTTGGTTCGGATGCTGATGTAAGTCCAGTGATTGGCATTCAGGCTCCACGTTTGCCTTTGCCTGTGTCTGTTTGTGTGCGTGTCAGCCGAGCTACGAATGCTCTGATTCTCCTTCGTCCAAGGAGATACGTATGCATAGGATGCGATATCCTAGCGAGCATGTGTCGTTTCCCCGGTCCGAACTACTTCGACTCTGATGTCTATGCCTGATAGACTAAGTAGGCCCAGGATGCGATATCCTGCCGAGTCAGTCTCTTTTGTTTTCTTGTGTCTCTTTCAGCCAGTGTGTGTGAGTTTGAGCAGTGTTTAGCAACCATTTTCCTTCCTATTGTGCGTGGATCCCGTCGAGTACGACGGATGCGTAGGGGTGCTAATACCTTCCCTTCGCATAACCGACTCCCGATCCCATTCTCTTTGGCCGCGAGACCATGTCTTTTCCCAGGTTTACTCTGAGCGTTTCCTTTCCCTCTTTTGGGATAAATAACGCACGGTGGCGGCTCTGTTGTTCTTGTTTTCCCGCCGGTTTTTCGCGTGATGCGACAGCTGGCGACTCTACTGGGGAACCATAGAGAAGTTGACCTGTGCTGGTCCGTCTTCCCTAAGCGAGTATCTCCTAGCGCTTTCTAGGTTAGGGTTTTGGTTGCTGTTTGCTGTTGTATTTATTGCATTCATTTGTATATATTTGCATTTACTGTTTGCATTTATTGTTTGCATTAATGTTTGCATTCATATTCATCTGTTCACCTGGCTGGTTGTCTGTTTCTCTCTGTTGGGGTGGGAGTTACATGAGGTAAAAAGCCCAATACCCAGGCCATGAGTGAAATCTAGGATACTTAGGAATAAAGTGATTCATGGGAAGCGGGTGGTATTGCGCCACTTAGCGGAACATTGATATCACGAGCAGTTCAGACCCTGGTGGGATATTATCGTTACATACTTCGGGTGTGTATATGATGATATTCTGCGAAAGGTTATTTATGTTGCGTTTCTCTCGACCTTACCCTGGCCTAGATGACACCCGTGAGTGGGGAGGGAATGATCATTATTACAGGTACAGTTGGTGACTTGTTGGTGACTTGTTGGTGACTTGTGATCCTGTTGGTGACTATTGGTCCAGAAGTTTGGGGTCTCAGATGACTTTGGGTTTCAGATGAATTCGTGGTTCCGAGTTCAAGCCGAAGCTTTGATCCTGTGTTCTGAGAGACACAGCCAACCAGTCGTGTCTGCATCATTTGCATCATAGCATGTTTATTTTCAAAAAATACGCAAAAAAAAAAAAGAAAAAAAAGAAAAAAAAAAGAAAAAAAACTAATCCCTGCATGCATATCATTTCTCAGGTACCTTCCAGAGCTTGTTCACTGATAGAGATGGCAACAGTCCCAGAGTTGAAGCGGAAGACTTGTTCCTACAGCTTTCACCGTGAACCTTTGACGTCTCTGATTGAGTTGAGCAACCTTATGACCAGTGGTAACCAGAAGGGGTATGTTGACCAGTATGGAGATATTCTGACACTATTGAAGATGGTAGTCGATCCGGTGCCGTTGCAGACTCTTCTACAGTTCTACGACTCAGAGCTTCATTGTTTCACCTTTCAAGATTATCAGTTGGCGCCTACTCTTGAGGAGTACTCCATTCTGCTGAGTGTCCCGGTCCGGTATCAGGTTCCTTTCTTGGATGTGCCCAAGGAGGTTGATTTCGGAGTTGTTGCCAGAGCTCTCCATTTGGGTATCAAGGAAGTCAGTGATAGTTGGAAGTCCAGTGGGGATGTTGTAGGATTTCCTTTGAAGTTTCTGTTGAGGGTAGCTAGAGAAGAAGCAGAGAAGGGAAGTTGGGAAGCCTTCCATGCTCAGTTGGCCGTCATGATCTATGGGATCGTCCTGTTTCCGAGTATGCCCAATTTTGTTGACTATGCTGCAGTCAGTATTTTCATTGGAGGAAATCCAGTTCCTACTCTGTTAGCTGACACTTACTATGCTATTCACAGTAGGCATGGTAAGGGTGGGGCTATCAGGTGTTGTCTCCCGCTTTTGCTCAGATGGTTCTTGTCTCTCCTGCCAGTCAGTGGACCTTTTGTGGATGCTCAGAGCACGCATAAGTGGACTCAGAGGGTTATGTCTCTTACCTCCTATGATATCAGGTGGCAATCTTACCGGATGGATGTGCGTAACGTCATTATGAGCTGTGGAGGATTCCGTAATGTGCCACTCGTAGGGACTAGGGGTTGCATCAATTACAACCCGGTTCTTTCTCTTTGCCAGTTGGGGTTTGTGATGAAGGGAAGACCACTTGAGGCTGAGGTAGCTGAAAGTGTGTATTTTGAGAAGCTGAGTGACCCGGCCAGATTGGAGCAGATAGGGAGAGCTTGGAAGTCTATTGGTGTGAAGGATGGATCTGTCTTAGGGAAGAAGTTTGCCGTTGCTATGCCTGATTACACTGATTGGGTCAAGGAGAGAGTAGAAACTTTGTTGTTACCCTACGATAGGATGGAGCCGTTGCAGGAGCAACCACCTTTGATCCTTGCTGAGAGTGTGCCTGCGGAGCACTACAAGCAAGCCCTGATGGAGAATCGCCGGTTGAGAGAGAAGGAGCAAGATACCCAGATGGAGCTGTACAAAGCCAAAGCTGATAGGTTGAACTTGGCTCATCAACTCAAAGGAGTGCGAGAAGAAGATGCTAGCAGACTGAGAAGCAAGAAGAGATCCTACGAGGAGATGGAGAGCATGTTAGATGCAGAGCACCGGGAGTGCTTGAGGTTGCAGAGAGTTGAGGCCAGCTATCAGAAGAAGATCAGAGACTTGGAGAAGCAACTCAGAGATAAAGACATCCAGTTGAAGAAGGAAGTAGACTTGAGACAGGCATCAGAGAACCACCTTGGAGGAGAAGTGGTAGAGCTTAGACGACAACTGAAGGAGAAGATCACTCTTTTGCCAGAATGTTCAGAATGTGACCTGTTGATAGACCAGTGTCAGTACTTGAAGACTCTCATTCCGGGAGGCCGTTTGTCTTAGCTTGTATCTTTGATATGTATGTTGAGAATCACCTCCAGGCTTGTTGGATGGGATTCATTGTTGTACTCCGATTGTTTGGATTTTCTTTGTCGACTTTGTTGTATGATCCTGTTACTCATATAGATGAGGTTGTTGGTTTCACCTTGTACTCATCACTCTTGTGTATGTTGTTTCTGTGCTTCTATGTTGTTCTTGCTGCAGGTTGCCATCTTTTGAGGATGACTCAGGCTCTTTGAATGCCTGAGGAATGAACATATCATGTGCATCATACGCATCATTAGCACCATACTCATATCATTTTGCATAACAGGTGTTCTTGGTCGTGACTTCTCACTCTTGGTTCCTGTTCAGGCAGGATAGCTGATCAACGTCCGCACCGCTACTCAACAAGACTGAATCAACAGAGAGGTATGGATCAAGTTCAAGCTGAGTTGGCTGAGATGAAGGCTAACATGGCCCAGTTCATGAATATGATGCAAGGGGTTGCACAAGGTCAAGAAGAACTTCGAGCCATGGTTCAGAGACAAGAGGCTGCAATTCCACCGGTCAACCATGCTCCGCCAGAGGGAGGCCCGGTCAATGATAATAATGTTGCTGCTGCTGTACCCATCAACAACTATGCTGTAGGTGATGAGTTGGGGGGTATTCGAATCAACGGTCAACCTATTGCTCCAGATGCCGCTAATGCCAGAGCAGTCCGTGCCCCGGCCCGTAATCCTGCTCCGATTGTTGACAGACAAGAGGATATGTTCACTTTGCTCAGTGAAGACGAAGACGTTCTGGGAAGGGTTGATGAGAGGGATCGTAAAGTTGATGCCCTTGCTGAGAAGATTAGAGCTATGGAATGTCAGAATTCTCTCGGTTTTGATGTTACCAATATGGGGTTGGTGGAAGGTTTGAGAATCCCTTACAAGTTCAAAGCACCGTCCTTCGATAAATACAACGGTACTTCTTGCCCTCGCACCCATGTGCAGGCTTATTATCAAAAAATCTCTGCGTATACCGATGATGAAAAGATGTGGATGTATTTTTTCCAAGATAGTCTATCTGGGGCTTCTTTGGACTGGTACATGGAATTAAAGAGAGATTCGATCCGATGCTGGAGGGATCTGGGTGAGGCCTTCTTGAGGCAATATAAACATAACATGGACATGGCGCCTAGCCGGACTCAGCTGCAGAGTCTATGTCAGAAATCCGGAGAGAGCTTCAAGGAGTACGCCCAGAGGTGGCGTGAACTGGCTGCTAGAGTTCAACCCCCTATGCTGGAGAGGGAGTTGACAGATATGTTTATCGGTACTCTTCAGGGTGTGTTTATGGACCGGATGGGGAGCTGCCCATTCGGTAGTTTTTCTGATGTTGTCATTTGTGGAGAGAGGACTGAGAGCTTGATTAAAACTGGGAAGATCCAAGATGCTGGTTCCTCTTCTTCTAAGAAGCCGTTTGCTGGGGCACCTCGTCGAAGAGAGGGTGAAACTAATGCTGTTCAACACCGCAGAGATCAGAACAGAAGTGAATACCGTCAAGCTGCTGCAGTAACCATTCCGGCACCTCAACCTCGTCAACAACAACAACAAAGAGTTCAACAACCGCAACAACAACAACAGCAACGTCCGTATCAGCCCAGACAAAGGATGCCTGATCGACGTTTTGATTCGCTACCCATGTCGTACGCCGAACTGCTGCCCGAACTACTCAGGTTGGGGATGGTTGAGTTGCGTACAATGGCTCCGCCTACAGTATTGCCTCCTGGGTACGACGCCAACGTCCGTTGTGACTTTCACTCTGGGGCACCAGGGCATCATACTGAGAAGTGTCGGGCTCTCCAGCACAAGGTCCAAGATTTGATCGATGCCAAGGCGATCAACTTCGCTCCAGTGCCTAACGTCGTAAACAACCCTATGCCTCAGCATGGTGGGCATAGAGTGAACAATATTGAGGGGAAAGAAGCTGAAGATCTGGTTGTTAATGTTGATGATGTTCAGACTTCTCTGCTAGTTGTGAAGGGCCGTCTGCTGAATGGGGGTGTCTACTCGGGCTGTGATGAGGATTGTTTGGGCTGTGCCGAATCTGAGAATGGTTGCGACCAGTTAAGGGCCGGTATCCAGGGTATGATGGATGAGGGTTGTTTGCAATTCAGTAGGGCTGTAAAAGATCGTGGGACAGTGTCAACTATCACCATTTACTTTAAACCAACTGAAGGACGTGGACAAAGGGTCGTTAGTGCACCTGCAACAAATGGTACCCCAGTTACCATTTCCGTGCCTGTAACCATCAGTGCTCCAACTACTATCGTTGCGTCTGGAAGAAGGGCTGTTGAGAATAGTAGAGCCGTGCCGTGGAAGTATGATAATGCTTACCGCAGTAACAGAAGGGCTGAAAGTCAGACGAGACCAGTGAATCAAGCTCCAGTGACAATTGGTTTACCGAATAGAGTTCCTGCAACTGTTGGTCCGGCTGTGGATAATGTAGGGGGTCCAGGAGGTTTTACCAGAAGCGGTCGTCTGTTCGCACCGCAGCCTTTGAGGGACAATAATGCTGAGGCTCTCGCCAAAGCAAAGGGTAAGCAAGCTGTGGTTGAGGAAGAACCTGTCCAGAAGGAAGCGCCCGAGGGGACATTTGAGAAGGACGTGGAGGAGTTTATGAAGATAATCAAGAAGAGTGACTACAAGATTGTAGATCAGTTGAATCAAACTCCGTCCAAGATTTCTATACTTTCACTGTTGTTGTGCTCTGAGGCACACCGTAATGCCTTGCTGAAGATGTTGAATCTGGCTTACGTGCCTCAGGAGATTTCTGTCAATCAACTGGAGGGTGTGATGGCCAATGTGAGCACCAGGCATGGTGTAGGATTCACCAACCTGGACTTACCGCCTGAAGGGCGGAACCATAACAAAGCCTTGCACATCACCATGGAGTGCAAGGGGGCAGTGTTGTCTCACGTATTGGTAGACACCGGGTCGTCGCTGAATGTGCTGCCTAAGCAGATTCTGAAGAAGATTGATGTGGAAGGGTTTGTGCTTACTCCCAGTGACCTGATCGTTCGTGCTTTCGACGGCTCCAAACGTTCTGTGTGTGGGGAAGTTACCTTGCCTGTGAAGATAGGTCCTGAGGTATTCGATATCATCTTCTATGTTATGGACATCCAGCCCGCCTATAGTTGTTTATTGGGGCGTCCATGGATTCATGCAGCAGGGGCAGTCTCGTCGACTCTCCATCAAAAACTCAAGTATGTCTGGAACGGTCAGATTGTGACTGTGTGCGGTGAAGAAGAGATTCTGGTGAGTCATCTATCCTCGTTCAAATATGTTGAGGTGGATGGCGAGATCCACGAAACCTTATGCCAGGCGTTTGAGACTGTGGCTCTTGAGAAAGTGGCGTACGCTGAGCAGAGGAAGCCAGGTGCTTCAATTACTTCTTACAAGCAGGCTAAGGAGGTTGTTGATTCTGGCAAAGCTGAAGGCTGGGGCAAGATGGTGGATTTGCCTGTCAAAGAAGACAAATTTGGCGTTGGTTACGAGCCTCTCCAAGCAGAGCAGAATGGTCAAGCGGGTCCGAGTACCTTTACCAGCGCTGGGCTGATGAATCATGGCGACGTCTCTGCAACCGGTAGTGAAGACTGTGACAGTGATTGTGATCTGGACAACTGGGTTCGCCCGTGTGCACCAGGGGGGTCTATCAACAACTGGACGGCTGAAGAAGTGGTTCAAGTTACTCTTCTGACAGAGTAATTTTCTGTTGTTTTTTCATTTTGCATGAAAATCCTACGATCTGCCCAAGGCGTAGTGATTCATTGTAGGGCCTCATCATGTTTTAATGATTATCATTAATGAAGGACATTTTTTGCAATCAAACTTTGTGATCCCTGTTTTCTATTTTTTGTTTTCATTTTTTTTCAAAAAACAATAAAAATGGCAATGTTTTTGTTTTTTGTGACTTTATTGAACTCTTTTTCTAAAACAAAGCATTAAACATGCAGAAGCGATCTTATGGCATTCACTATGAACAGTTCTGTTATGGCTCAGTATGATTTCGACAATCCCATCTACCAAGCTGAAGAGGAGAGTGAGGAAGACTGTGAACTTCCTGCAGAATTGGTCAGATTGCTGAAGCAGGAGGAAAGGGTCATCCAACCTCATCAGGAGGAGTTGGAGGTTGTTAATTTGGGTACTGAGGACGCCAAAAGAGAAATCAAGATTGGGGCTGCTTTAGAGGACTCTGTCAAGAGGAGGCTGATTGAGATGCTGAGAGAATATGTGGAGATATTCGCCTGGTCATATCAAGATATGCCTGGGTTAGATACAGACATTGTGGTGCATCGATTACCTCTTAGAGAAGGATGTCCTTCGGTCAAGCAGAAGCTTCGTAGAACGAGTCCTGATATGGCAACTAAGATCAAGGAAGAGGTTCAGAAGCAGTGGGATGCAGGTTTTTTGGCTGTTACAAGTTATCCCCCATGGGTGGCCAACATCGTTCCTGTGCCGAAGAAGGATGGCAAAGTCAGAATGTGTGTCGATTACCGGGATTTGAATAGAGCGAGTCCGAAAGATGATTTCCCATTACCTCACATTGATGTATTGGTTGATAATACGGCTCAATCCTCGGTATTCTCTTTCATGGATGGTTTCTCTGGATATAATCAGATCAAGATGGCGCCAGAGGACATGGAAAAGACGACATTCATTACACCTTGGGGCACGTTCTGCTATAAGGTGATGCCATTTGGGCTAAAGAATGCTGGTGCTACCTATCAGAGGGCAATGACGACTCTTTTTCATGACATGATGCACAAAGAAATTGAAGTGTACGTAGATGATATGATTGCGAAGTCGCAGACAGAAGAGGAGCACCTGGTTAATTTGCAGAAGCTGTTTGATCGGTTGAGAAAGTTCAAGCTGAGGTTGAATCCGAACAAGTGTACGTTTGGGGTGAGATCAGGGAAGCTTTTAGGCTTCATTGTCAGTGAGAAAGGGATTGAGGTTGATCCAGCGAAAGTCAAAGCTATTCAAGAGATGCCTGAACCGAAAACGGAGAAGCAAGTCCGTGGGTTTTTAGGGAGATTGAACTACATTGCAAGGTTCATATCTCACCTAACTGCCACGTGTGAACCAATTTTCAAACTGCTTAGAAAGAATCAGGCGATCAGATGGAATGATGACTGTCAGAAAGCTTTTGACAAGATAAAGGAATATTTACAGAAACCTCCAATCCTTATACCTCCAGTTCCAGGGAGACCTCTGATAATGTACCTGTCAGTGACTGAGAACTCGATGGGGTGTGTATTGGGACAGCATGACGAGTCTGGTCGAAAAGAGCATGCCATATACTACCTTAGCAAAAAGTTTACCGACTGTGAAACAAGATATTCACTGCTCGAGAAAACTTGCTGTGCTTTGGCCTGGGCTGCTCGCCGACTGAGGCAGTATATGTTGAACCATACTACCTTGTTGATTTCTAAGATGGATCCAGTGAAGTACATCTTTGAGAAACCGGCTCTCACCGGACGCGTTGCTCGTTGGCAGATGATTCTAACAGAATATGATATTCAGTACACGTCACAAAAGGCCATCAAAGGTAGTATTCTGTCAGACTACCTCGCCGAGCAACCGATTGAAGATTATCAGCCTATGATGTTTGAATTCCCTGATGAAGACATCATGTATCTTAAGATGAAAGATTGCGAAGAGCCTCTTGTCGAGGAGGGACCGGATCCGGATGACAAATGGACACTGATGTTTGATGGGGCTGTGAATATGAACGGTAACGGTGTTGGGGCAGTATTGATCAATCCTAAAGGTGCTCATATACCTTTTTCTGCCAGATTGACGTTTGACGTCACCAACAACGAAGCTGAGTATGAGGCTTGTATCATGGGGATAGAAGAAGCCATTGATCTGAGGATCAAAACTCTTGATATATTTGGAGATTCCGCTCTAGTGATCAATCAAGTCAACGGAGATTGGAATACGAACCAGCCGCATTTGATTCCGTATAGAGATTACACCAGAAGAATACTGACGTTCTTCAAGAAGGTGAAGTTGTATCATGTCCCCCGGGATGAGAATCAAATGGCTGATGCCTTGGCTACTTTGTCGTCTATGATCAAAGTTCATTGGTGGAATCATGTGCCACATGTTGCGGTGAATCGACTCGAGAGGCCTGCGTATGTGTTTGCAGCCGAGTCTGTTGTGATTGATGAGAAGCCGTGGTATTATGACATCAAGAACTTCCTCAAGACTCAGGAGTATCCTGAAGGTGCATCGAAGAATGACAAGAAAACCTTGAGAAGGCTAGCTGGAAGCTTCTATTTGAATCAGGATGACGTGTTGTATAAGAGAAACTTTGACATGGTCTTGCTCAGATGCGTGGACAGACCCGAGGCGGACATGTTAATGCAGGAAGTTCATGAAGGTTCCTTCGGTACTCATGCCGGTGGACATGCAATGGCTAAGAAATTGTTGAGAGCGGGTTACTACTGGATGACTATGGAATCCGATTGTTTCAAGTATGCTCGGAAGGGCCATAAGTGTCAAATTTATGCTGATAAGGTGCATGTACCACCAAACCCTCTGAATGTCATGAATTCGCCTTGGCCGTTTGCCATGTGGGGCATTGATATGATTGGGAAGATTGAGCCTACTGCTTCGAATGGACATCGCTTCATCTTGGTAGCGAATGACTATTTCACCAAATGGGTGGAAGCAGCTTCCTATGCTAACGTTACCAAACAAGTGGTTACCCGGTTCATCAAGAAAGAAATCATATGTCGTTATGGAGTTCCTGAGAGAATCATCACTGACAATGGTTCGAATCTCAATAACAAGATGATGAAGGAGCTGTGTAAAGATTTCAAGATTGAACATCACAATTCTTCTCCTTACAGACTGAAGATGAATGGTGCTGTAGAAGCGGCGAACAAGAATATCAAGAAGATTGTGCAGAAGATGGTCGTTACGTACAAGGATTGGCATGAGATGTTGCCTTTCGCTTTGCATGGGTACCGTACCTCAGTACGTACGTCGACCGGGGCAACCCCTTACTCCCTTGTGTATGGTATGGAAGCTGTCCTACCTGTTGAAGTGGAGATTCCTTCTCTGAGAGTTTTATTGGATGTCAAGCTGGACGAAGCCGAGTGGATTCGAACAAGGTTTAACGAGTTGAGCCTTATCGAGGAGAGACGGCTAGCAGCTGTATGCCATGGACAGTTGTATCAGCGAAGGATGAAGCGAGCCTTTGATCAGAAAGTGCGTCCTCGAAGCTATCAGATCGGTGATCTAGTTTTGAAGAGGATCCTCCCTCCCGGTGCAGATAACAGGGGCAAGTGGACTCCTAATTATGAAGGTCCATATGTTGTGAAAAAGGTATTCTCCGGTGGAGCCTTGATGCTTACAACTATGGATGGTGAAGATTTTCCGTCTCCTGTTAACTCAGATGTAGTCAAAAAATACTTCGCATAAATTGACCCGCTGGACAAAAAGAAAAAAGAGTCCAGGCAAAAAATGGGCATCCCGGCGAACCAAAAAACAGAAAGGAAAGGTTCGGGCAAAAATTAGGGATAAAATGAAAAGAATTTGTACACCCGGTAAGTCGAAAACCCGCAAGGGCGGCTTAGGCAAAAATGGGTATCCCGGTGGATTGAAAACCCGAAAGGGCGATCCAGCCAAAAGAGGGATTAAAGCGAAGACTACAGTCTGAGTTGTCTGTACTTCATCAAGCTTTATCGTCTACCATCTCGAAAGATGTGATCCGTCCAGTCATTCTTCTCAGAAAGCAAGGAGTTGGGAGGAAAACTGATGATCTGTGAGTTATAACAGAATTGGGAAATAGTGGATGCCGTGTTCACATTGCCATTAGGATAGATCTTTCCTTTTGCGCGCAATTACCTCTTTCTAGGAATTGCTTCCCAATGTATTTGCCTTTTCAAGCGCATTTTCAATCAATAAAAGTCGTTATTCAGATAAATGGCTCTTTTGTTTTTATTTTTACTGTTTTGTTTGCAAAAATGTCCGAATTTTTGATAAGCATTGCATATAAGAACATGAAGGCTACACAATAACGTGCAAAAAGATGAAACATTTGAAAATCATTCTGAATGTTGAGGACACTTGAGCGTATCTTGTCCATGTATCCCCTGGGGGCATTTTGTTGTGCTGTTTTTCAGGTTGGCATCTGTGAGGACGTTTCCTCAGCAGCATATTTTCCCTAAGCAAGTTTGGAAGCTCTCAGAGCTATGTTCCCCTGCGGAGACGTCTGTGGATAGTGCCTTCTATTCCCCAACAAATCTAAGGATTGCCTATCCCCAGCAGGCTTGTATTTGCCGTTTTCCTCCCCGAGTGAGGCAGGTTCATTGAAATTTATCTCCAGCATTTATCCTATCTGTGGACTGAAGGATATCCCCAGCGGAGTTTACCTTTCCCCAGCAGCAGTGCTATTCTTCAACATGAGTGAGAAGTCGTTGCTCTCCCTACAGTGTCTCCCCGCAGAGTTGGAGTACCCGATCAGTTTTGGCTCCCCAGCCGGAGTTTTTCATCATTTTTGCATTTTTGCATTTTAGTGATCATTGCATCCTCAAACTGCATAGCATTCCCATTCAATATGGAGCATTACGCCATAGAAAAATTCAAACATATGCATTCATGTGTTAACCCAATCAGACCATATCCCCGGCAGAGGCGGATCATTTTGTTCAACATCGGTGCAACACGCCTGCTACAGTGGCTCCTGACAGCACTCAGGATTGATATTCCCCAGAGAGGTTTATTTCCTCACCCGTCCGAGGACGGAAAGTTTGTTTCTCCCCAGTGAGACCCCCAGCAAGTGGTCAACCTTGCCTTGACATATCTGTGATACCGGTAAGTGTCATGCCAGCACCCGCGTGTGTTTCTTTGTTTGGTGTCGGTAAACACCGTTGTTTCGGTGTCTGTAAACATCGGGTATTCTCCCCAGTCATCGGTAAATGTCTGGTCATCATTTTTTGGTGTCGGTAAACACCATTGTTTCGGTGTCTGTAAACATCGGGTATTCTCCCCAGTCATCGGTAAATGTCTGGTCATCATTTTTGGTGTCGGTAAACACCATTGTTTCGGTGTCTGTAAACATCGGGTTTTCTCCCCAGTCATCGGTAAATGTCTGGTCATCATTTTTGGTGTCGGTAAACACCATTGTTTCGGTGTCTGTAAACATCGGGTTTTCTCCCCAGTCATCGGTAAATGTCTGGTCATTTTTGATGTCGGTAAACATCATCTTTCGATGTCGGTAAACATCGAGTCTTTTCTGCAGACATCGGTAAAATGTCTGATAATCCCCAGCTAGAGATCCCCAGTAGAGTCATCGGTAAATGTCCTATCTGGTTTCCAGTTGCAAATATTTGTTTTTTCCCTTAGTGAAGTGTTCCCCGGTCATCGATAAATGTCTGGTCGTTTTTGGATGTCGGTAAACATCATCTTTCGATGTCGGTAAACGTCAAGTCTCATCCCAGTCATCGGTAAATGTCTGGTCATGCTTTGTTTCCTTGTTGATAAAATCAAGATCCCCAGAAGTCGTCGGTAAACGTCTTGTCTGATTACACCACAAAGATTTTGTTCCTCCCCAAGTGGAGACGCCATCGGTAAATGGCCCCGTATGCTTCGATATCGGTAAATATTGAATGCCCAGTTTTATCCGCCATCGATAAATGGCCCCGTTTTCTTTGATATCGGTAAATATCAGATCCCCAATTGTAGTAGCCATCGGTAAATGGTCGAGTTGAAGTTGATATCGGTAAATGTCAAGTTTCTTTGAAGCCGCCATCGGTAAATGGTCTTGCTTCCTTTTACATCAGTGTTGTTTCCCAGCAGCCATCGGTAAAGGGTCTTGCTGAAGTTGATATCGGTAAATGTCAAGTTTCCAGTTTCTAACCATCGGTAAATGGTTTCGCTCTTCTGAAGTTGTCAATGGTAGGCGTCATCGGTAAATGACGTGGTTCTTCTTGTATCATATCCGGCAGAGTGCAAATTTCTACGGTTCTTTGGTATTCAATCCCTGTTTACCCTGAAAGTCTGACAGCCGTCGCTATCATCCGTTCGGGTTCCCAACTGATTGAATAGGGGCAGCTGTAGCACCTCAAATTTGCACCTATCATTGTACATACATTTTCATTATTAGGTCATAGCATTAACATGGTCCACTGCATAGCATTGCATTGTCCCTTTGCTTCAAGTGCAAGCCAGTCAGAAGAATTAGGTCAAACTGGTCAGGAGATCAGTCAGTCAAGCAAGCAAGTACAATTTCCAAGGAAACAAGGCCCTAGGATTGGTCCAACATGTTCACATGACCTAGGGATCCTTTGGAAGTGATTTGGTCAAAGATTGGATGTTCAGAGGTCATCATTCAATGCACGATCAGTTAGAAACCCTAAAAAGTCAAACTTGGTCAACTGTGTCTGATTTTATGGTTTTGATGGATGGAGTTGGTTTGAGAGAGCTTATTCATGTCCAAATAGGCCTCATATATCATGTCAAAGACCATTATTGAAGAATTGGAAGCCAAATCAGAAATTTCCAAAAATAGAAACTGGACCTGTAACTGAAACTTGCCAAAAATGGAAACTTCTTGATCCCAAACTTACATCATGATACAAGCTTCAAATGAATTTTTTCCCAACATGAAAGTTGAAGATCTTGTTCTCCCATTTCCAAAAAGTCCAAGAACACTCAATTCCCATGTATGGTTGGCAAGTTATGATCAATTCATTTTCAAAAAATTTTGAACTTCAAAAGGCCATATCTCTCAAACCATTTGGCCAATTTGGGTGGGGTTTTTTGCAACAAGTCACATTTGATCCCCTCTTTCCAAATATGCAACCATCATTCACCAAAACATTACCAATCAAAATGGCATTTTTGGACTTGCATGAATTAATTTCAAGTGAGGTTGAAAAATGAGTTTCAAAATTAACCACTTCCAACCAATTCTACCAATCAAATATGTTCAGAAATCATATTTTGGACATGTTCAAGGCCCATTTTCGTGCAGTACACACACCCATCACCAACTTGCTTGAAAATTGGCAAAAGGACACTTTTCACCAACTCCATTCCACTTTTTCATGAACCTTGATCAGTACCATTAAACAGAGTATATATTCATCATTTTTCTGCTGAAAGAAACCCTAGCAGCCACATTTGACAAGCAGAAAAACTCTTTCTCTCATTCTCTCATTTTGTGCATTGTTGAGCCTTTCTCCACAAAACCTCAAGAGCTCGAGCTGGCTTTGGTTTGCTTCATCATCCATCATTATTTTGAAGCTGTTGCAAGCCCTGAACACCAACTGGAAGCTCATTTCCCGTCCTGTTTCTTCAAGCTACATCAATGGCAAATTTCGATTTAAGCTGGATCTGAGTTTGTTGAGCTAAACTTCTTCAACCATTCATCAATACCAACTACAAGCTTCATCTGTTTCGAGCTTACCACACCAAACAACAACTGTTTCTCAAATTTCTTCATAACCAAGTAAGAATTCGATTCTCTTTTTTCTCTAATCCATGCTATACACTTTATAGATCTCCTTTCCCTGGTCACACTGAGCTTTGAATGACTAAAAATGGTTGATTATTTCTGAAGATACGCTGTTTTTAAGTTTGATGTATGAATATGTTCTTGCTCGATTCGCTTTGTTTGAGATGATTTAGTGAAAATGATGCTTGGATTCATGATGTGTGTGGTTTGCTGAGTTTAATAGTGTGCTTGATTTCATGTTTCTGTGCAATTTCATTTTCACGATTTCTTGATGGTGAAGAAGACAACACTGTTCATGAAAACCCTAAAAACATTTTTCCAGAATTCTGTGTTGAACGATTTTTGCATGGCCATGTTACTGTTTCATTGAACCGGCCAATCAGAACATTTCCTTGCCTTGCCCTAAACGCGTCGTTTTGGTTAAGTTGGCTCCTAATTTCAAAAATGCCATCGGTCACACATTAAACTATTAATTCATGTTATTTTCTTCAAAATTCATACCATTTTGTGACCAAACTTGTAAAAATCATAACTCATCCATTTCTAATCCAAAATTCATGGAAATTTTTGCATTGTGCTCATCTTGATGTCTAGTATTTTATCATGATTTTTCCATAATTTTTGCATGAATGGATTTTAAATGATGCTAGGGTTTGTGACATGTATGCATATTTTGTACCTTTTACCAAATCCTTTGTGAAATGATGATGCATTATCCAATGGCCTTGAAATGTTTTGTGCATAAACTAGACTCATCCATGGTGATTTTGATGTAGAGTTTATGAATTTATCTTATCTGGATTGTGAGTTGTGAATTTTTGAATTAGGGTGTGACAATTTGTGTCACACCATTGATATGCAACTTCATGATTTTTGATACCATGCTTCCTGACCTCAAATTGATGTGAATTTTTGCATGAACCTACTCTTGTATGTCTAGTTCACATGTGAAGTTTCATGGAATTATTTATGGCATTTTCCAATTGTTTGAGATTTTTGTCCCCTGCTTGATCATATGTTGACTTTGTGTGACACTTGTGCCCATTTGTTTTGTGAAATGCTCATACTTTATTAGATGGACATGAAATTTTACATGAGATTACTAGACATCTTAAGATTTGCCATGGTTTTAGTCCCATTCATTTATCATATGCTATCTCTGATTTATGAATTTTTCAAGTTGATGCATGATTGGTTGACTTCTTTGAGCATGTTTAAACTTGCCTTGCCTTTCTGATTTTCATTAACCAACTTCCCTTGATCCAAATGAGCTGAAATTTGATATGAATGTCATGTTATGGATTATGATTGATCATGAATTATTTGATGATATATTGAAATGTTTGTGATTGGTATTGAGTTAAGTCTTGCTGTTGACTTCTATTGAGCTTCCATATGCCATGCTTTGAGCTAATCTGTTCATGAAATGATGATGATGATTGATATGATTGTGGAACCAGTTGAGATTGTTTCCTGATTGTTTGAACTTGATTTTGGATGCTTGCCCCTTGCTGTTTGAACTTTTTCATTCCCTTTTGACCCTAGGCTGGCCCTAGTGGTCCTGTTACTCACCTTTGAGTTCATTTTTTCAGGTTGATCAACAAATGACCAATGAGACCAATTCTTTTTGATTGAACTTGCTTGAATATCATTGACTAACTTGTTTGTTTTGTAGGTGGCTTGGCTCACATGCCTTAAGCCTTGTGCCTTGCACATCCATTTGCTTCTGATTAACTATTGATGTCTGTTTCTTTTTGTTTTGTTTGAAGTTGCGTACTAATGTCTGCTTGACTATTTCAGGTGCTTTTAGTTGCTCAGTTCCTTGTGAACTTTTTGCTTTGCTTTGCTTGTATAAGCAATTTGCATTGAGGTATATTTCTAATCTTCATGTAGTCTGGAAGACCTGGCCTGTTACTTGGCCAGGCAACTGTCTGAAGTCCTCCTTAAGAGGCAATGTTTGTGACTGTTTACATTTGTCCCTGTACATAGTCAAAGACCTCCTAAGTGAAGAGGCAATTGGAAGAACCCAAGGGATATGCAACCTATCCCCTGCTATTCTGTGTGTCATCTGCTTTGCTCGCACCACTGTGTTGATGCATTGCAGATACAAACCCAAGATCTTGTACAATTGTACAGTTGAGTCAGTTTCAAATGTGTAGAAGGGTTCCCACCTTTCTGAACCCACACATTCTTGTCTTAAGCTCTCCCAGGCCAGGGGTAAGAGCTGTGAAGTCTCATCTTCACTCACCTTTCATCTGCTTCACCTTAGCCCCTCAATGGCAAGGTTAAGAGCAACATCTACCCAGTTCCAGAGGTTTGTTTGTTGAGGTTGATATGACCCCTCGACTAAAACCTGACCTTGTTTGATCCCATTGCTTGCATATAGTGTGTGCTACTTGTGCTTGTGTGTTTAGTTTGACTTGCTTCCTGTGCAAGTTAGGTTTAGTTTGACTTGCTTCCTGTGCAAGTTGGGTGTGGCTTGCTTCCTGTGCAAGTCATGATTAGGATAGGCTTGCTTCCTGTGCAAGTTAGCTAGAAACCTTAACTTAGGGATGATTTGCATGATAACATCTAGGCTCGAGTCGTAGTCTCCCTAGTTGTGTCTCCCTCTGTTATCTGGTTAGGCTAGTCCTTTATCCCTCTGTAGGGGAACTACGTCGCCCTGATCCTCATACCAGATGAGGTACGTAGGCAGGAGATGAGCTGATCTCTCCGGGCGCCTGTGTCTTTGTTTTGTGTTGTCGTGTGCTTGGAAGCTGATGTAAGTCCATCGAGTGGCATTCGGGTTCCATCGTGGGTTTGTTTGGTTCGGATGCTGATGTAAGTCCAGTGATTGGCATTCGGGCTCCACGTTTGCCTCTTTGTGTGTGTTTTGGTTCGGATGCTGATGTAAGTCCAGTGATTGGCATTCGGGCTCCACGTTTGCCTTCTTGTGGGTGTGTTTTGGTTCGGATGCTGATGTAAGTCCAGTGATTGGCATTCAGGCTCCACGTTTGCCTTTGCCTGTGTCTGTTTGTGTGTGTGTCAGCCGAGCTACGAATGCTCTGATTCTCCTTCGTCCAAGGAGATACGTATGCATAGGATGCGATATCCTAGCGAGCATGTGTCGTTTCCCCGGTCCGAACTACTTCGACTCTGATGTCTATGCCTGATAGACTAAGTAGGCCCAGGATGCGATATCCTGCCGAGTCAATCTCTTTTGTTTTCTTGTGTCTCTTTCCGCCAGTGTGTGTGAGTTTGAGCAGTGTTTAGCAACCATTTTCCTTCCTATTGTGCGTGGATCCCGTCGAGTACGACGGATGCGTAGGGGTGCTAATACCTTCCCTTCGCATAACCGACTCCCGATCCCATTCTCTTTGGTCGCGAGACCATGTCTTTTCCCAGGTTTACTCTGAGCGTTTCCTTTCCCTCTTTTGGGATAAATAACGCACGGTGGCGGCTCTGTTGTTCTTGTTTTCCCGCCGGTTTTTCGCGTGATGCGACAATGGGCCTTCATAATTAGGAGTCCATCTTCCCCTAGAATCTGGTTTGAACGATAAAATCTTCTTGAGCACAAGGTCACCTTCTCTGAACACACGAGGTCTGACCTTCTTATCAAAAGCTTTCTTCATCCTTTGCTGATACAACTGGCCATGACACATGGAAGTTAATCTCTTCTCTTTAATCAAATTCAATTGGTCAAACCTAGTTTGACACCATTCAGCCTCAGTCAACTTGGTTTCCATGAGCTCTCGCAATGAAGGAATCTCAACCTCTACGGGGAGTATCGCTTCCATACCATACACAAGAGAGAAAGGGGTTGCCCCTGTTGAAGTGCGGACAGATATACGATACCCATACAAAGCAAACGGGAGCATCCCATGCCAATCCTTGTATGTGACAACCATCTTCTGGATAATCTTCTTAATATTCTTGTTTTAAGCTTCCACAACCCCATTCACCTTGGGTCTGTAGGGAGAAGAATTATGATGTGTAATCTTGAGGTCTTTGCAAAGAGCTTCCACCATATTATTATTCAAGTTCGATCCATTGTCAGTAATGATCTTACTTGGCACACCATAACGGCATATAATATGATTCTTGATAAACCTTACAACAACTTGCTTGGTTACATTTGCATACAATGTCGCTTCAACCCATTTTGTGAAGTAGTTAATTGCCACCAAAATGAAACGATGTCCATTCGAAGCTTTAGGCTCAATCATCCCAATCATATCAATTCCCCACATGGAGAAGGGCCATGGGGAAGAGATAACATTCAATAGTGTCAGAGGAACATGAATCTTATCAGCATAAATTTGACACTTGTGGCACTTCTTCACAAACTTGCAACAGTCAGATTCCATTGTCAGCCAATAGTAACCTGCTCGCAACATCTTCTTCTCCATTGCATGTCCATTGGAATGAATACCAAAGGAACCTTCATGCACTTCAATCATCAACAAGTATGCTTCGTGTCTATCCACACATCTGAGCAAAACCATGTCGAAGTTTTTCTTGTACAGTATATCACCATTCAAGTAGAAATTGTCGGCTAATCTTCTCAAAGTCTTCTTATCTTTCAGAGGTGCCCCAGGCGGGTAAATATGACTTTGGAGGAAACATTTGATGTCATAATGCCATGGCTTCTCGTCTTTAATCTCTTCCACAACAAACACATGAGCTGGCCTATCAAGACGCATCACAAACAAATTGGGAACTTCATTCCAATACTTTACCACAATCATTGATGCCAATATTGCAAGAGCATCTGCCATCTGGTTTTCATCTTGAGGGATATGATGAAATTCAACCTTTGTAAAGAAAGTTGAAATCCTCCTCGCATAATCTCTATATGGTATTAAACCGGGTTGATTTGTCTCCCATTCTCCTTTGATTTGATTCACAGCCAAAGCCGAATCACCGAAGACATTCAAATACTTGATTCTAAGATTCATGGCCTCTTCAAGCCCCATAATACAAGCTTCATATTCTGCCATGTTGTTTGTACACTTGAAAGTCAATCTAGCTGTAAATGGTAGATGCCTACCTTGAGGAGTAATGGTCACTGCCCCAATTCCATTTCCATATTGATTAACAACTCCATCAAATACCATGCCCTAATGGGAACCAGGTTCTGGCCCTTCTTCAAGAAATGGTTCATCACGATCTTTCATTTTCAAGTATAAAATCTCTTCATCAGGAAAATCATACTACATTGACTGATAATCTTCAATTGGTTGGTGAGCCAAATGGTCAGCGAAGATACTACCTTCGATTGCTTTCTGAGATCGGTATTCGATATCATACTCTGATAACAACATTTGCCAACGGGTAAATCTGACTTTGGAGGAAACATTTGATGCCTACTCTCATCTTGCTGACCAAGAAAACCCATACTCTCATCAAGCACTGTCAGATACATGATCAACGGTCTTCCTTCAACAGGTGGGGACAAAATCAGAGGCTCAAACAGATATTCCTTGATACTATCAAAAGCTTTCTGGAAGTCTTCAGTCCAATCACAAGACTGGTCTTTCCGAAGAAGCTTGAATATAGGCGCACATATGGCAGTCATGTGGGAAATGAATCTGGAAATACAATTCAAGCGGCCGAGAAAACCTTTGACTTGCTTCTCAATTTTGGGCGTAGGCATCTCTTGTATTGCTTTGACCTTGGCAGGATCAACTTTAATACCCCTCTCGCTGACAATAAAGCCCAACAACTTACCAGAACGAACACCAAAAGTACACTTATTGGGATTCAAGCGGAGTTTATACTTCCTCAAACGCTGGAATAGCTTCAGCAAATGCTCAACATGTTCCTCTTCTTTAATTGATTTAGCAATCATGTCATCGACATATACTTCGATCTCTTTATGCATCATATCATGAAAAAGAGTAGTCATTGCTCTCTGGTAAGTTGCACTAACATTCTTCAAACCGAAAGGCATCACTCTATAACAGAATGTTCCACAAGGTGTAATGAATATGGTCTTCTCCATATCTTCGGATGCCATCTTGATCTGATTATATCCGTAAAATCCATCCATAAACGAAAAGACTTTGAATTTAGCAGTATTGTCTACCAACATATCAATGTGTGGCAGAGGGAAATCATCTTTCAGACTGGCTTTATTCAAATCTCTATAGTCAACACACATGGGGACTTTTCCATCTTTCTTCGGCACTGGAACAATATTGGCCACCCATTATGGATACTCAGCGGTTATAAGGAAACCGGCATCAATCTGCTTCTGCACTTCCTCTTTGATCTTTACAGCCATATCAGGATGCGTTCTTCACAAATTCTACTTGACTGGCAGGCATTCTGGCTTCAACAATAATCTATGCTCCACAATCTCAGAATCCAACTCAGGCATGTCTTGATAGTACCAAGCAAACAAATTTGAGTACTCTCGAAGAAGATCAATCAACCCCTTCTTGACTTCTAGACACAATCGAGACCCAATCTTGACTTCCTTCACATCATCCTCGGAACCCAAATTGACTAACTCGACCTGCTCTTCGAACGACTGAGTGGTCTTTTCATCTTGCTCAAGAAGATGAGATAATTCATCCCTTACTTCTACATCACATTCCTCCTCGGCCTCAAACACAGGGAATTCAATATTTGGAGAAGGAGAAGGATCATTGTATTCAATGGGGTTAGGAACCAACCTGCATAATAATTTGATATTTTGATTTTAGAGAAGTGAATTTGTGACCAAATATTATGCAGATGGACAATTATATTATTTATTTATGTTTTTTGTGATTACCATTTTCAGAATAAAGCAAAAAGTAAAAATAAACACCATAGATGTGGATGAATAGAATTAATTTTATTAATGATCAATTTGAAAATGCCCAAACAATGTTCACTTCTCCATTAGGCATATGAGAAGGATTTTAAAACATATATAAGAAATTACTTAGATTGATGCAAAATAACATGAATATCAATATCAGTCCAATTGTTGCAAGCCTTTCCATGTGTCACAAAATTGGTGCAATCTTCCTCTTCGTCATCCTCTAGCACAACAGCTAAGTGTTGTTGATTGCCATGAATGAACCCTCCGCTACGGAAGTTAAGTTGCATATCTTCCGACCTTGCAATTGATGAACCTTTCTAGAACCCCAAACCGGTCCTGCCTCTGTTGTCGGAGACCTCTACCATGCACCCCCACTGATCGACATTGCCTTCTTCCACAATCTTCTTAGCATCTTTCAACGAGGACATAGGCGCCCAAACTCTCTTTTCAGCAGCAATAGATAAGGCTTGGAACGGAGTCCCAACCTCATCCTTAACTTCAACGTAAGAGAAAGATGATAAATGGCTAACCAACAACGCCTTCTCTCCTCCTCCAATCACTAGCTTGCCATTCTTCACAAATTTGAGCTTTTGGTGCAAAGTTGAGGTAACAACTCCTGCCTCATGAATCCATGGCCTTCCCAACAAGCAACTGTAGGCCAGGTGGATATCCATTACTTGATAAGCAATTTGAAAATCACTCGGACCTATCTTAACTAGAAGGTCCACTTCACCAATAACCATTTTGCGCGAACCATCAAAAGCTTTGACAATTACACCGCTATACCTCATGGGCGCTCCTTGGTAAGATAACTTTGACAAAGTTGACTTCTGAAGCACATTTAGTGACGAACCGGTGTCAACAAGCACATTTGACAAAGCATCCTCTTTGCAATTCATCGAGATGTGCAAAGCCAAATTATGATTTCTGTCCTCCTCAAGGAGTTCTTCATCACAGAAGCTGAGATTATTGCAAGAAGTGATGTTAGCCACAATATGATTGAATTGATCCCATGTAACATCATGTTCTACAAAAGCTTACTCTAGAACTCTCTACAATGCTTCTCTGTGCGCTTCAGAATTCATGAGCAGAGACAACAGTGAGATCTTTGAGGGGGTTTGGAGCAGCTGCTCCACCATATTAAACTCGCTTCTTTTAATTAACCGAAGTACCTCATCATCATCATTGGGTTTCAAGTTGCTGGATTCACCAGACTTATATTTTGAATAGCCAACTGGGTTTTCAACAGGCACTTCCACTTTCTTACTCACAACTGCTTCTTCTTTATCCTTTGGGAACATCGGCCCAAACACTCGACCACTGCGGGTCAGCTTAGTAACATCAACAATGCTCACCACTGAACTAGTCGTAGGTAACGGGACCTCTTGACCATCCTTCATTAATACGGGACTGGGCCTGCTAACCGTATTACCAATGGTGATACTGATCTTTGATTGTTGATGTTACTAGAGTCATACTGAATCACCAACTTCTCAGGTTTCTTGAAAACAGACACTATTACATTAACATCGTCATCTATATGACGGGATTGAACAATTTGGATCATGCCTTCATCCATCAGTCGCTGGATGTCCTTTTTCCCAACTACGCAACCCCTCGGGTTTACACTACAAATAACACAACCGTCATGGTCGTGCTCACACTCACTTACCAAACAAACATCCTTATGCATCTGCACTAAGGACCTCCTGATAAAACACACATCAAAAAATGTAAATTCCCTAAGATAACCATCCACCATATTCATAGAAGAGTCCCCATGAGCGGGCAATGGGTTTGCTTTCACATTCGACGCATGATCCTCAAAGGACACCATACCACTCTTCATCAACTTCTGAACCTTATACTTGAGCGGATAACAATTTTCAAATATCATGTTCGGGTGCTCCTTGATGAAAATCACAACGGAGCTCAGGTTTATACCACCAAGGAAGTGGTTCTGGAATCTGTGTCAGGTTTCTTGGTTGGATCAGGTTCTTGAGAACCAAGGATGGATAGAGCTCTGTGTAAGACATAGGAATCGGGTCAAAAGAGACCTTTTTCCTTTCAAAGTTTTGTTGCTGATGATTGTTGTTGGTATTATTGTTGTTGTAGGTGTTCGCTGGTTGTTGCGGTTGTTGTTGTTGACGTTGGTGTTGTTGGACTGGTGTTGCTTGTTGATTAGAAAATATCGGGATAACGGAAGATATTTGATGATGATGACGTTGACAGGATGATTGATTTCTTCTGATCTGAGGCCTCCTCTACCGCCCACTGGAAATTGCATTTGTCTCACTGTCTTTCTTCTTACCAAAATTTCTACCATACCTCTTGCTTGTTGATCCCCCATCTCTTGACAAACGTCCCTCTCGGCCTCCTTCCTCAAGACTCATCCCCATGTTTACCATTTCAGTAAAGTCACTGGGAGCACTAGCAATCATTCGTTCATAGTAAAATGAACTTAGAGTTTTCAAGAAGATCTTTGTCATTTCTTTTTCCTCCAAAGGAGGAGTGATCTCGGCAGCCAACTCCCTCTATCGCTGCACATACTCTTTGAATGTCTCTTTGTACTTCTGAGACATAGACCTCAACTGGTCTCTATCTGGCGCCATGTCCACATTATACTTATACTGCTTGACAAAAGCCTCCCCCAAGTCATTGAAAGTGCGAATGCTGGTACTGTCCAATCCCATGTACCAATGGAGTGCAGCGCCGGTCAGACTATCTTGGAAGTAGTGAATAAGCAATTGATCATTGTCAGTATGAGTAAACATCTTGCGAGCATACATCACAAGATAACTGAGTGGACAAGAGTTCCCCTTATACTTTTCAAAGTCAGGCACTTTGAACTTCACCGAGATCTTGACGTTGGGCACTAAGCACAATTCAGCAACACTTTTCCCAAACAAGTCCTTACCTCTCAGTGTCTTTAATTCCTTGTGCAACTCAAGAAACTGATCCTTCATTTCATCCATTTTCTCGTAGGCATTTGGACCCTCAGACAGCTCAGAGTGATAAATGGTGTCCTCTACGTGAGGTAAGGTGTGCACAACGGGAGGTGGCACGGACATGACCGGGCTAGATGTCGGCATGGAAGAAAAGGTAGGCGCAAAGCCTTCGGGCACAAAGTTGGACGGTATTCCTCACGGGAATCCGGCAGGCATAGTCGGCACGAAATGGGTGGCAGCAGTAGGCATGGTAGAGCCACCTCTGAAATAACAGTCCTTGCAGGAGGAGTTGCAAGCGTTGGAGAATATTGACTCTGAGCGGAAAAAATTGACTCTATCATAGCAGTCAGGCGGGTGATTTCGTCCTTCAGCTCTCTGTTATCTTGCTCTAGGTGCTCCATGATTCTCAGATAATTGGCTCGGGTATTATATCGGTGAGTCAGCTTGGCTGAAGCACAGCAGAAACACCAATCAGACATCTGGCAAAAACCAGCTTATGCAAATGATACATGAGATGTAATGCTTGATTATTTTATTTTCAAGGAACTTACTATATCATTTGCAAATATATATAGCAATTGCAACAATTTGATATGACCAAAAATCTCTTTTTATTTATATAAATTGGAAGGATTAGATTGAGTATAATTTCAGAAACCAAATGAGTAATACAAGAGAAAAGGAGACTAGTCATCCTAAGGATCCCTAACAACAATGTCAGAAGATCTGGCTGTAGGTGTGTACTTCCTTCGAATGCGACGGATCTCGGTCTCAAAAGAAGCCTTCATCTGAGTCTTCTCGAGGACAAGTTGGTCAACAATATTCTTCCAAGCAACAGAAGGCTGAGGCATGCTAGAAGATGAAACCTCTGGCTCTCTCTGTCTCTTCGTCACTCGGTCTTCAAGTAGCTCAATAAGTGCATCTTTGTCCTTAGACTCCAACTGCAACTCTTCATGCTTTTTGCTCAAAGCACGAAAACGCTCTTCCCACATGTCCTTCTCTTGCTTCATCTTGATGAGCGCGTCTTCCAACTCCTCTACATCTTGATTAGGGAGAGTTAATGGCTCAACCACAACCATAGACATAGGTCTTTCACAAGGATAAGGCATCTTCAACTCCAAAGCTCTCTTCTTCACCCAAAGAGTGTAAGCTTCCAAAGCTACACAATTAAGCAGATAAAGCTCAGATCTTCCTTTCCTATGCACATTATGCCAAGCATGCATAATCTTCTGCTTCAAATGTTAGGGATCTTTACCCTCTTGATAGAAAAGACCTTATAACAAAGTGTTATTAGGCTAGTCTCTCAAGGGGAACCCAAGTTGACGACGAGGGAAAGCAGGGTTGTAGTTAATTCCTCCTTGTGTACCAATGAGAGGCACATTAGAGAATTAACCACAATTGTCAATAATCTCCAAACTGCTCAAAGATGGATCATACCAAACTATATCATCATTAGTGAGAGACATAAGTCTCTGAGACCACCTTAGACATTGTTTGTTCTCCATAAAAGCAGGTGTCTGAGGCAAGTGCGAAATAAACCACTTGTACAGAAGAGGAATGCAACAGACAATCGTTCCACCACCTTTAGAATTCCTTAGATGCAAAGATAAATAAATATCAGCCAACAAAGTAGGCACGGGATTCACAATCAAGAAAAGTCTAATGGCGTTAACATCAACAAAACTGTCAATGTTAGGGAACAAAGCTAATCCATAAATGAGCAACACAAAGATAACTTCAAAAGCGTCCACACTACCGGCTTGAGAAAAAGCAGTAGCATCCTGAAATTCTGGCGTAGTCAGAATTCAGATGTTCTACTCCAAGTCATGACATCTGATCCAACATTGTAACTAATACAGCAAGACAGTTATACAAATTAAAAACCCTGTACTCAAGCACGCTTTCACAGTTGATACGACATCTGCTACTGTATTACCTTAGAATGGAAGAACACATAGTTCTGTCCTTCTTGTACAAAGACACAACATAGATCAAACACCACACTTACTTCTGTTGTGTTTGCACAGTTATCAACATGATATATCAATATTGATTTGAACATCACATGTTACTGTATTCCAGTTTGCTGGCTTAGTACTCGTGTTTCCTAAACTAAAAGTCAAGCAAGTTAACCTAATTTCCACACATTAGGGAGCTGACAAATAGGCTATTTGTCAGGTTCATTAATTGTAGGTTAGTTGTTATTTTCCTGGATTTAGCTCAGCTTTTGGATTCCTAAACTTAGCCTGAGAAAAATGCTGAAACAGAAAAACTAGTTATCCTACAATTTAGCACAAACTGTCAGGTGTGAATGTCACAACATTCAGTTTGACATCCAGAACATATACCTCAAGATGATTCTATTATGTTCCTGAAAACAGACTGTGCTAACTTTGCTAGACTGTGAAAGACTAACCAGTCTCTACTTCAGTATCAGCCTACATGAACAACTGTCAAAACATCCAGTTTGACAGTTTCACTATGAACCTTTGGCCAAGTCTGTTATCCTCTTGAAGACCAGACTTAACTAAATACTGAACTGAGATGAACATGCCTATTATTCAGTATGTGTTGTTAATGATGAATGTCAAAACATTCTGATTGACATTCAAACAAAAGGTTATGTATCAGGTATGTTATTAACTTGATAAGCAGACTGAATTACAACTTGAGTTATGGCAGACAGGATTATAACATGCAGAAGGTAAACAAACACAGGAAATTGTTAACCCAGTTCGGTGCAACATCACCTACTCTAGGGGCATACCAAGCCAGGAAGAAGATCCACTATCAGCAGTATTAATTCAAAGCTAAATTCCCCCGTTTACAACTCTTCACTTAATCCCTACCCAATGCAATCTATACCTAGGAACTCCTAGATAGAAACCTCCAGTTTCCATTCCTATCACTACAAATACAATGTAATGTTAAACAACTTGAACTTACTTCACAACTTCATTCAAGAACAAACAACTCTTACCTACAGGCTTTGAGTTACAAATACTCTCAGCTTTGAACACTGAGAAACACATGGTAACCTTCCCACAGGTTGGGAGGTTTACCTCACACACACCCCTAATTTTTCATTCTAAGAGGCTTACAAAAATTAGGTTACAATATGCTATTTATAACCTAATCACCCAAGTGGATTTGGGCCTTCAGAAAATCGCAGCAAACTTCTCTTTGCTGTTACAAATACAGCAGAAAATTTCTGCTACAAATAAGGTCTTCAATCCTAAAATCTCTCCATATATATCTCCATATTTGGAGCCTATATATATTCTGATTGAATCTTTAAGACCTCCACATGGGAGTTAGGATATTCACCAAATATCCTCACTAATCCCAGAATATATACTGAATTAATTAATTCAGCTTTCTACACATGTACGATGTCACAGACATGATGTCGTGACATCGTACATGGCATGTTGGTCCAGATGTTGAACTTATTCAACCCAACATATTAAAACAACAGAGATAATTACATTATTTGTTTTACAAAATTAATGCCAATCCTAAGGTATTAACAATCTCCCCCTTTGGCAAATTTTAGCTAAAACAAATAAACATTACAGTGGACAATACATCCCAATATGGGTATGCTCTTCATCTCTGTCATTGTCTCCACCACCACAAACACCAAAGTTGGTGTACATGAGGAAGTAGAGGTACAAGAATCAGTTGCATCAGAACCCTTCCCCTCACCGGTAGAGCTTCCAGAAGAATATGTAATACTGAGTACATAGATAATGTAACTCAGATCACAAGACACAACTGTCCTCTTAACTCAGATCACAAGACACAAGTGATATGCCCAGTTAGTGACTTCTGTGCCTGAAGCCAACTTCTGCTTGCTACCACATTTTACTTGCTTCTGGTACATTCTCAGGACTATATTTCTCTCCCCCTTTTTAGCTAAACATTTTTAAAGGAACCCCTCACAAAACCAGATCCAGGCGCAGTTTGCCCAAACCTTAACATACCCCATGGTTTAGAGGGAATGGAGTGCTTCTCTTGTGAGAAGAAGAGGGCTATTACATCCTTTAAATAGTCCAGCCCGTGCTTAGGAATTAACGGTAGGAATAAATGCTTGGTCAAGATTCATTAATATTTGCTAAGAAACAGTCAGAGAATCACCAACAAAATCTCAGACTATCTTTGAATACCTTTTATAGCTCTTGACTGTTTCTTTTCCAAAACAGCAGTTCCAGTGCATGGAGACTATTCCCTATATGCAGTCAGTCACGTTGCACGTGATGTCTTAACATTCAACGAGGCTTTTGCCTGCATTCTTCAAGTATTCTTCCTCTCAACATTTCCTAAGACCACTTTCGTACCTCCAGTAGAGACTTGACATCTGGCACCACTAAAGCCAAAATCACAAACACCAGTAGATGGTTACTCCCCCTGTACCACACAACTGTAACAATCAGGCTTATTCTAATTTATCATAATTAGACACACCACATCCATATTTCCTCATGACTTTAAGGTTCAGAAGGATATAACAATATTATCCAAGGCAATGTCATGACATCCGGTCAGACATTCTTCTGCTCCCTCAGCCTTGACACACATCACATCAACCCAATAACTAACAAGGTACCATACCTTGTCATCATAGACCACAAGCTTGATGATTACTTGCAGCACAAAGACATAACTCCCCTTGTCATGAACAACCAACTCTCCTCTTGAAACTTGGAGATCACACATGAACATATCCAACACCCCAAAGTTGGGCCTTCACATATTTCCTGATTCAAAGAGAACCCAGACCACTTGATGAATGGAAAACATAAGACGCATCTTCATGTCTTCAAGAGCACACCCTCTGTTCAACCCTCTTGGCTGAACACATCCACACTCTGTGTCAATCTCTCATCTAACCAGAACATAAACCACTTCACAAAATGTTCTAACATTAGTTAGGACATCCTCACAATATAACAAGGAACACCATCTGATAATCTTCAGATATCACTGAGTCACCAGCTTAATCCAAAAGAAACCAGACACAAATTGGGACATATACATTCTCATCCCATTCCAAGAGATAATCTTCCATAGATATCTTAGAACTCCTACCACAAGCTCCAAGAGATGAATAGAAAACACCTCCTTTTGTCTTCAACTTACTACTTTTCTGCTCAAAAGTAAATTGTCTCAGACTTTCCTCAAGAATAATCAGCTGCCATATGTTGATTATCTTGATCCTTCGAACTCACTTCTGAGATAGACCAAATGCCACTGGTTGATTACCTCCTTCATGAATCCTCATATGAAAAAGTCAAATGCCACTTTTTGACCTCTCCAAGTTTATCAGACTTCTCCCAAAGATATGCTGACCTTCCAAGTGTGACTTGAGCTTCAAGCTACATGTTAAACAGAACTTAGATTCTCTAAGACATGAACATGTAACATCTTCTCCATCCAGCAACTCCAAAGAACTGCAATGAGAACGACCTTTTTGAAGTACCCAATCTACAACTCTGTAGACCCTTCTATCTTAAGTTGATGTGCCACTTCACCAACTAAGATTCTAATGTTAAACCAAATGTCACAACATTGTGTTTCAACATTTAGTTGTTGAATTCAGCTCCTTCTTCTGCCACTTGAAAGAACTTTCTCCCTACACAGAACAAGAGTTCAATGCTCTCATAGACTTGATTGTGGAACCAAGTTTGAGTAAACAACCTCCATCCTGCAGGTTTGCAGTCAAGTCATCCAAGCTCACACCTTGATGAATTCCTGCTTCTTCTCCAAAGACATCAGACACTCTGATGCATGAGTCTTCAGAAGGACCAGTTAGAGACTAACCCTTCAGCTATACCAAGGATTCTACTTCCTAAAGTAAAGCTGTTTCCATGATGTTAAGAATGTTGCCACTTGTTCTTAACTCCACAGTGTGCATTAGCCAATGCACTTCCTTACCTAGATCAGAAATAAACTGATCCAAGTAACCACCATCAAGACTATGATGTCTTCTTCTTCTTGTACACCACAAGGCTGAACATGTTTCTTGCCAAAGAAACCTTTTCAGAGATCATATGCTCGTGCTTCCACCAAGGAGATAGATCATAAACCAATGTACTATCCTTCCTGTGATTCTGCACAGGGTCTTGAAGAAGAGATGTTCCAACATCTTTAAGAACATCAGTTATCTGGAGCTCCAAGGATAATCAATTAAATACTTGTACTTGGCACAAGTAGACATTGATCTTAAATCCTTTCCCAATTATCCTTTCAGATACTTCCACCATAAGAATACTTTGAAAATACTCTTCTTGTGACAAGATCTTCTGCTTGCAAGAACCTCAACAGTTTTGAGAATCTTTCCAGATTAGATTCACCCTTAGGAATGAGAGAGATGAATCCTTCCTTGCAAATGTGTCACACAACAGCCAGAACCCATGTGACACAGGTCAACAGCCAACCAGACCTTAGGCTGACCAAACGTGAGGAGGTTAATCAAAGCTCCCCCTCAAATTAACAATCATGGAAACTCCACACCAATATCCATGCATTGTACACAAATGTCTCAACATGACATACACCATCCCTACCAGTGGCAACTAACTCTATGAGTTATGCCTATACATACTTCAATCACACCAATCAGACTCCAGCTGACCATAAGTACTAGTGACAACAAAACAACACCAGTTAATAGTAGATATGCATTGCCAGAGCATACTACCTCAACCAACCTCTGAATCTTCATATTCTCACTCCTTGAAAGAACTGCCACTTCTGAGCGTGGTGTTTGAATACCAAGATTCATGGTCCCAATCCTCTTAAATGAAATAGCAATCAGGTTACCCCATTATTGACTTCTAACATCCAGGGGACTTGTCTTCAATCATAACATAGTACTTTAGGGACCAACTATCCAACCCTGATCAATCTACAGGAATAGGACAACCAGCAGGAAATTGCACAATGTCACATCTCAACCAACTCCACTTCTAGAGATCAGACGTCTAGAAGTGACCTTCTTGAGCACACACACAGTTGACCCTACCCTTGTCAACTTAGCACACACAGATGTCTCCTCTTCCAGGTCAGGAGTAGGTTTCAAACCAAAGTATCCCTTTGTTTGACACCTAAAAACATCTGCTCTTCAACCAGTAGTTGCATACTTGTTGAACAACATGTTCTAACATCACATAGAACATTAGTTTAACCTCCTTGAAACAAACCCTCCTTGAAAGTCTTCAAGATCTTCATATACACTACCCATGAGAGTACAAGAATCAGTGATCAGGTGATTCTTACCATGAAGAGTGGACTTGATGAGACTCAAGTATCTTTGACATCTTCAGTAGATTATGATGAAATCTTGAATACAACAGCCTTTCATCCACATGAGGGGAAACTACATCAGAGTTTGAGTTTTGCCAGGTATTATGCAGCGGAAATCATAATACAACTCAACCAATGAACACACACTTCACCGGATCAGCCTCCAAGAACATACCATGTTTGAATATGATTCAATACTAGCACAACTGTCCCACACAAAGGCCAATTGCCAATCTCCAGAGGCAGGTGCACACAGTTCCTGTCATGAATAGTCCATCCACCTACTTCAAGGGACCATTTAGGGAAACCACAGAACCTTCTACAGGTTCCAACATCAGTACTAACATAACTCCTTGCAAGATACCAGAAAATATCACCCATGGATCTCATCCAGAAACAGAACAGGATGCCTGCTCTGATACCATTTGAAATTCTGGCGTAGTTAGAATTCAGATGTTCTACTCCAAGTCATGACATCTGATCCAACATTGTAACTAATACAGCAAGACAATTATACAAATTAAAAACCCTGTACTCAAGCACGCTTTCACAGTTGACACGACATCTGCTACTGTATTACCTTAGAATGGAAGAACACCTAGTTCTGTCCTTCTTGTACAAAGACACATCATAGATCAAACACCACACTTACTTCTGTTGTGTTTGCACAGTTATCAGCATGATATATCAATATTGATTTGAACATCACCTGTTATTGTATTCTAGTTTGCTGGCTTAGTACTCGTGTTTCCTAAACTAAAAGTCAAGCAAGTTAACCTAATTTCCACACATTAGGGAGCTGACAAATAGGCTATTTGTCAGGTTCATTAATTGTAGGTTAGTTGTTATTTTCCTGGATTTAGCTCAGCTGTTGGATTCCTAAAGTTAGCCTGAGAAAAATGCTAAAACAGAAAAATAATTATCCTACAATTTAGCACAAACTGTCAGGTGTGAATGTCACAACATTCAGTTTGACATCCAGAACATATACCTCATGCTGATTCTGTTATGTTCCTGAAAACAGACTGTGCTAACTTTGCTAGACTGTGAAAGACTAACCAGTCTCTACTTCAGTATCAGCCTACACGAACAACTGTCAAGACATCCAGTTTGACAGTTTCACTATGAACCTTTGGCCAGGTCTGTTACCCTCTTGAAGACCAGACTTAACTAAATACAGAACTGAGATGAACATGCCTATTATTCAGTATGTGTTGTTAATGATGAATGTCAAAACATTCTGATTGACATTCAAACAAAAGGTTATGTATCAGGTATGTTATTAACTTGATAAGCAGACTGAATTACAACTTGAGTTATGGCAGACAGGATTATAACATGCAGAAGGTAAACAAACACAGGAAATTGTTAACCCAGTTCGGTGCAACATCACCTACTCTGGGGGCATACCAAGCCAGGAAGAAGATCCACTATCAGCAGTATTAATTCAGAGCTAAACTCCCCCGTTTACAACTCTTCACTTAATCCCTACCCAATGCAATCTATACCTAGGAACTCCTAGATAGAAACCTCCAGTTTCCATTCCTATAACTACAAATACAATGTAATGTTAAACAACTTGAACTTGCTTCACAGCTTCATTCAAGAACAAACAACTCTTACCTACAGGCTTTGAGTTACAAATACTCTCAGCTTTGAACACTGAGAAACACATGGTAACCTTCCCACAGGTTGGGAGGTTTACCTCACACACACCCCTAATTTTTCATTCTAAGAGGCTTACAAAAACTAGGTTACAATATGCTATTTATAACCTAATCACCCAATTGGATTTGGGCCTTCAGAAAATCGCAGCAAACTTCTTCTTTGCTGTTACAAATACAACAGAAAATTTCTGCTACAAATAAGGTCTTCAATCCTAAAATCTCTCCATATATATCTCCATATTTGGAGCCTATATATATTCTGATTGAGTCTTTAAGACCTCCACATGGGAGTTAGGATATTCACCAAATATCCTCACTAATCCCAGAATATATACTGAATTAATTAATTCAGTTTTCTACACATGTACGATGTCACAGACATGATGTCGTGACATCGTACATGACATGTTGGTCCAAATGTTGAACTTCTTCAACCCAACATATTAAAACAACAGAGATGATTACATTATTTGTTTTACAAAATTAATGCCAATCCTAAGGTATTAACACATCCTTGATGAGGAAATCAGATGGCAACCCAAATAACCTTCCTTTCTTCACCTAAAGAGCCTCTATCTCATACTTCTTCAAGTGAAGAGCTTCAGCAATAAGATTAGATCGGGGAATCTCCTCCAATCCACTTAAAGGCACTCTACTAGAAACAGTTATCCCCAAAAGATGAGAATACTCCTCCAATGTAGGCACAAGCTGAAAATCTGGGAAAGTGAAACAACGGTAGAGAGGATCATAGAATTGCACTAACACACTCAGAAGTCCTTCAACCACATCAGCAGACAAGATGGATAAAAGCTTTCCATGACGTAGTTTGAAGTCCAAGGGATCTAATAAAAAAGATGCTAGCTTCTTAACTCTTTCAAGTCGGGACATTTGAAACTGTACTTCTTAGTGTTCCTTCATCCATAGTCCATGGTCTGAAAATATTTGCAAATAATACCTCAGTTCCTTGAAATTTTCGTGTGATGAATGTTATGATGCGCATGAATGCATGAATGCAACAATCACAAATAAGGGATCACACACAAGGCGAACAAAGGTCAAGGGATGAATCAAGTCATTGTCAAGATCAATCATCCATTTTGGTGGATTATGGGTTACACCTCATCAACACCAAAGTTCCATTGATATTGACAAGACTTGATTGGATCAACCAAGAATCAAGGGTTTGTTGTAAGTCACGAGCATGGAGTATGGGTAAGAACCATCCCAAAGGAGTGAACTAAGGATAAAAACCTGTAGATCATGTTCTAAAAAGTTCCCAGAGTCTTAATTCCATCTATCGGATATTATAGGTTAAGATGACTGACTCATCGACCCATAATATTCTCAAGAGAAACTCGTCTGAGTGTAGTATCGCGTGACAATTCTTATCAAGCCTACACTTGAACAGTTTCCACACTACGTCCTAAATAGGCCAATAGGGGGGTAAATGTTCTACGGTCCTCAGCTTCTCAGACCCAAATTAGAGATAGTAATGCCTAACCATAAATACTTGTGTGGCATTTCCAAATCCAAAAGAGTCTCCACTGAGCGGATGAATCTCAAACCAACTTGTTAAGGACTACTCCACACAAGTCGAACATGACTATACCATCCTCCTATCTTAATTGCACTCAAGTTCGGCTTAGAACTTATCTCACTACTCAGAGATCACCAAGCACAACAAGCAGACGATATCACACATACATATATACAAACATCACATATGATTGCCGCGCGTGTGGTTTCCACAAAACATACTAGTCAAACGCATTGCAAATATGGTCATGCAAACCAAGGGCTAGGATTAAAACATTCAAACATGATCAAAGGGATGAGAGGGTGCCAACAGACCACCTAGGGCTCCGGTCATCTTCTCCGGTGGACCTCACCGGATTGCTCCACCATCAACCTTCACAAAAATAAAAAGTGCATACACTAATTTGAAGAGAAAAAAGTCACAAATTCAAATCTGCCCTAAAAACTCTCCAATTCTCACTATATTGAAATATACGTTGAATTGAAAATTGAGGAGTATGAATTGAGTTTCTTCAATTTGACCTCAAAGCAACTCAATCTTGTTGTCTACGATGGTAGGCTTCAGCTAACCAAAAATCAAGTGAAATGATAGAGAGTTGAGGGAGAGTCGAATAAGAAAAGTTTCACAAAATTCACCTTCTGTTTGCAGTGAGGAAACTCGATCTTGATCTTAATTTTCTTTGGCTTGTTTCTACTAGCTTGTTGGTGGTGATTTAGGTGCAAAAGGGCTTTGAATTCTTCGAGTTTCAATTCCAAAATAGAATGGGAATCAAAACTCATTTTTAAGAGAAATCTTCAAGAAATTCTATTAATGGAGGGTGGGAGTGTTTACAGGTCAAAGCTTAGGCCAAGTGTCCTTGATTCTGAGCAGAATGAGTTGCATTTATAGACTTCCCAATTAATATTCGCACAATTTCCTTCAAATGCCAAAAATAGCAATTGTAGTATGCATGGTTGCATGGGAATGCAACAAGGCCCAAAGAATGATTGGAATGAGTCCAAAATCATGCAAAAGTAATGCTGAAAGCAATTCATGAGGTCATGCATTGTTGGTTGAAAGTTGATCACAAATGTTTCCGAATAGGGCCATGCAAAGTAAACATGCGCAAGTCCCTCAAATTTGATCCAAATGACGTGATCTTGGACTCTTTATAGAGCTAACAGGAAGGGGAACAACTTTCATGATGAAAGGTTTTCCATTTGGAGCATGGATCATGATGAATTTTAAGGTGGAAGTTGGAAGAATAAAACATAGTTGAAAATTTTCTAAGTTAAAAGTCAAATGACCACTTTTTCTACCTTGAGTAACTTTTGCTATGAGCTACAAATAAAAATGGTTCCTTCATAAAACTTGTATATATTTCATTCCTCTTCAATTTGGTGGCCAATTTGACACCATTTTTATCTTGCATGAGTGAGTTATGGATTTTAGAAGTTGAGGACAATTGTTTGTTCAATGATGATGACCCAAAATGACCTATAATGTTTCCTCTTAGTACATGCCCTTGCAAGTTGATTTTGACATTAATAAAAGAAGAAAAGTTAGATAAGACATATGGAAATTAATTGTGAAACTTAGATGTCCTTCATATCAAAAAAAGTGAGCAAGTTATGGTTCTTGGAAGTTGACCTCCTAACTAGGGCACTGTAGCGGTAAATTCATGATCGTCAAGTTATGGATAAGTTAGAGATCAAATACCAAGAGTCGCCACTGCGCTTTTATTGTTTCCAAGGGAAAAGGGAAAAAGTACGAACAAAACCCAAAAAATAAGAAGTTTTCAAATCAAAACTAATAAAATGTCAGAGATTGCAGGTAAGGGGGTTGGTTACACAAAGGGAAGGTGTTAGCACCCAAAGTATCCTAGGTACTCCTAGGGAGCCTTTTTGTATGCATATGTATTTGGTACAAAGTGATGTTTACAAACAAATAGAATGGGGGGATGAGAAAAGAATTCATTAATTATATTTTTGTATTTGGCAAGACCTTCGGTCTTGTGCCTACGTACCAACATAAAAATGAGGGATCAAAATCTCGTAGTTCGTGATACAAATTTCAAAGTGGATGCATTGCTTTTAACAAAAATTAATTTTGAAAGGCACAAAGGCCTAAAAATGGTTTGAATGAGTTAGTTCTTTTTGGCTTTTTGAAAGTTTAAGTCAATTATGGTTAAGTTTATTTACAAGTTTGATTTAAGAAAAGAAGTTTGAAAATGCAATGGCATAAGGCCAAAGTTTCTATCATTTTGCAAAAATGGTCAATGTTTTGAACAAAATAAGTTCAATGAAAGAAGGTTTTGAAAAAGGAGGGAGATGTTTTGAAATTAAAGAAACGGGGAGAAGAAGAAGAGACTAGTCCTATGTACAAAATTTAAAGTTTAGAGTTGAAAAGATCTGACCAAATGGGTAGCAATCCAATAGACAAGAATGTCAATAGAAACCCAGAATTCCCTTGGACTTTTAGAATCAAGCAACACACAAATGCACAATTATATTATCTTGAAGAGAAAGGCATCAAATAAAGATGGACACATCCAAGCTTATCCATTCCATGATCTTCTTCAAGGTAACAGATGAATTCCACAAGTCAGAGGTTCAAAATAACAGCTTCACAATGATCATGTTGCAGATGAACTTAGAGAGATCTTGAATGATGTATCAGATGAAGTTTCAAATTGCAAGCACTTGGTTTCTCAATAAGTTGGCATTGGCCAAGTCCTTTAACATAGGAGTGTTGCCTAAGTTCTAAGTCCATTTGTCCAAGATCAAGCCAACAGCCCACGCAAAAGTTTTTTAGGGTTTTTGTTGTTATTATGTACATTAATGGTCAAATACCACACAAACAAACAAAGCACAAACAAAATATATCACACAATATGGTCCAAGTGGTCAAAGTGAAAATTGCATTAACATAAACAATTAGAATGATAAGAACAATGGGAAATGTATAAAAACTAGAATTAAATAACATTAAGTAAAGGGCTTGAAATTAAAGGTTAGTAGTTAATAGGTTAGAGGTTAGTATTATTTTGTTTTTGCTTTTCATTCTTAAACATTCTTTGGAGAACACTCAACCCACTTATCACAAGCATGGATCCTTGAACCAAGACATCTTCCAAAGGAAGGAAAAAAGGCCAAGTTTCCACACAATACCATGAAAGAGGGGAGACTTACAATCTCACTAACTAGAATGCTATGCCTTTTATGTCACAAATTTAACGCTATGTTAAGCAATCATAATTGGACTTATGTAGAAGTCACAACTATTTGAGGTCGGGCAATAGAATTTTGGTGTTAATGCATGTTAGAGACATAGTATTATGAACTATGCTCATGAAACATACCACACACAAAGGAATATGCAAAAGGTGTGGCCTAATCTCATCCATACTCATGTTAATTTTTCAATCAACTAGCTTTAGGACTTTGAGATATCATATGCCAAATGAGATGAATACATAAATAAGGGAAAGGAGATGAAGTGGGAGGGGGATAGATGAAATCTCAAATTGATCAAAGGAGGACTTTTACCAAATTAATATCATTCATTCATTTTGGGAGATGGAATGTACATTCCATCAATCCCCTAAATCCAATGATATTAGTTTGACAAATTCAAATCAACCTTGATCAAGGCCCAACAACAAGAGTCAAACATAAACAAGTCACCACAATTGGTCAACAAAATTATTTGGCATTTATTCCAATTAAAAATACTACAATAATGCATTTAAATTAAATATGGTTTGTCAAATTCCTAAAACCTCATCAAAACACCAAATAAATGGCCATGAGATTTATCATAGGTCAAACAAGGTCAAAGGACCTTGGATAAATTTTTTCAGATTTTTTAAAGACTTAAAAGTATTTTTAAACAATTAAAAACAAATGAAAAATCAATTAAATCATGAAAAATATTAATAATGATTCAAAAAATAATTTTAATTCAGAATATGAAAGAGGAAAATATTTGAAATTTTTTGGTGAAACTCTCATATTTTTTGGATCAATATTAAAATTAATATGAATTAATGAAAATAAAGCAATTAAAATGAAATTTAGATAATCAGAAAAAACGTGGACCACTTGATCTTTCTCATTAATTGAGGTGGCAGATCAAGTGGCCACCATCGCGCATTCCATGGTGCGGCAGAGTCAAACGTCCACACGCTAGGTAATTAAAACATACGCTCATGATTAAAACAAATTGAACTCATCTAATGGCTCAGGACCACACCACATCATTGTTGGAGCAAAGCGCCGATCGTCTTCTCAGGCGACCTTGGTCGGACTGGTCCATTCATCACCACATCATAAATGAAAAAGAAGGACATGATCTTAAAGGATAACCGATGTAGATCACAAATATCACCTCAATTTTAACTAACTCATCACATATAGAAAGATATGAGGAGTTGAAATTTGAGGTATGTCAACTGAGTTGCTTCGATTTGACCTCTAAGCAACTCAATCTTCTTGCCTACAATTGTAGGACTTTAGACAACCAAAGAATCAAGAGAATTGAGCAAGATTGAGAGAGAATCAAAGAGATGAAATTTTCTGGAAAATACCTTTAATGCAGGTCTGGATTCAACTGGTCTTGCCTTGGCTCGTGATTTATCTCACTCAGGATGCTTGTAGGAGTAGAATGAAATGCACAAAATGTCTTGGATCCCTGGAGTTTTGAATCTCAAAACAATGAGATTCAAACTCAATTTCAAGATGAAATTCTCAACTTTATCCTCTCAAATGGAAGGGTTAGGGGTTTAGGATCAAAGTTGGCGCGAATGTGTGTTTAATTCTGATGCTAGAGGGCTCTATTTATAGTTGCAGCTCATGATATTTGCACCTTCAAATTCACTTGCTAAAATTGGCAAATGATGATGCATGAGTGCATGGGCGTGTACAGGCCCATGAGATCATTGCTTAAGGCCCACAAATGAATGTAAGAGAGTCTGAAATCAACTTGGATTGAAAGGCAAGTGTGTGTGAAGATTTGAAGTTTGATCTTTGCCAAATGATGATACCATGTTCATGCCATGTGCAGCCCTAGCAATTCTTGTCCAAAATTGATGAACTTGGACTTTTTGGAAAGGTTAGATCAAGAGGAACAACTTTAATGTTGAACACTTTTCCATTTGAGGATTGTATCATGATTAATTTTGAGGTGGAAGTTTGGAAATATGAACATGTTGAAAAAATTTCTAAGTGTCAAGTCATATATCCCAATATTCCACCTTGCTTAACTTTTTATGTGAGCTTCAAATGAGAAAAATGTATTCATAAACGTTGTAGATATTTCAAATACCTTCAAAATGGTCACCAATTTCATGTCATTTGGATTTGAAGTGATAGAGTTATTCATTTTTGAAGTTTGGAAAAATCACTTGTTCAATGGCATAGGTCAAAAGTGACCTATAATGTAGCCTCATATCACATGCTCATAAAAGTTGAATTAGATCTCACTCCAAACATCAAAGTTTAATTAGACATCTTTCATTTGATTTTGAAACTTGGAAATCTTTCATATCATAAAAATTGAGCAAGTTATGGCCTTGGGAAGTTGACTTTCAAATTAGGGTTTAGACAAAATGACCTATAATGTTTCAACATAGAACATGATTTTCCAAGAAAAACTAGCTCTAGGTCTAAACATGAAAGTTTTTCGGAATGGAATTTATAGTAAGTTTTATCTTGGAATCATTTTCATATGGTGCAAATTGTAGGAGATAGGGTCTAGGGAGACCCAGTTTCGATCAAATGAATTCATCTGGCCAACCACCATTAACCAACTTGCTAACCTTCAATTCTCTTGACTATCTAAGCTCATGGTAGATCATGTATTTATAAAATGATGAATTTTGAAGGGCTCCTTGAGAAATTTGATCAATTGGTGAGATAGCTTGTTGGAGAAGTTACTCAAGATACCCAGTCAAACTAGGGTTTCCAAGGCAAATCACCCTCAAACTCTTGAAGAAAACTTGATCAATATAACATGTAGAAATCATTGGGACTCATATATGATGCTCATAACCATTCTTGTATCAATTCATGGTTATGCTCTTTGTCTTGAGGGTATCTGTCGCAACCTACCTGCGAAAAAAACAACCGGCGAAAAAGGAAAGACAGAAGAGTCGCCACCGTGCGTTATTTATCCCAAAGGAGGGCAAGGAAACGCTCGAAGTAAACCTGGAAAAAGGAAAGGAAAAGACAAGGTCTCACAACCAAATCTTGGGTTCGGGAGTCGATTATGCGAAGGGAAGGTATTAGCACCCATACGCATCCGTAGTACTCTACGGGATCCACTCTTGTAGTTCTTGTCTAAAGGGTGTGGGTTATCTAATGTACTATTTACTAAAAAAAGGGTCAAAAGGAAATGACTCGCACGGATATCGCATCCACTACATACGTATCCCATCTGAATATGAGAATCAGAGTCTTCGTAGCTCGGCTACCTATGGGTTAGGGGGGAGTGTGTGCTCGCTAAGACGTCGTGTCTTATGCCTACGTATCTCATCTGGAATGAGAATCAAAGCAAGTTGTAGTTCGGCTAACTACGGGTTAAGTTTTGGGATGAATGACATTACTATGCAATCTACCGGATGCTCGACCTTTGGAGACTTACTCGCCTGTAGTAGAAGGAGTAAACGTGTTCTTAGGAGAAGAAAAATCAATGAGTTTGTTTGTGTTTTAGGGATGCTCATGCAAAAAGGGTAATGAGGATAAGACCTCATAGCTCTTAACCCTGGACAAGGTGAGCTCATGACAAAAAGTGGGGGTTCAGAAAGGTGGAACCCTCTCCACTGACTGACCGGACAAAAGATCTGGGGTTTTTGTTCTGAAGCATCGACACGTAGTGTGATCTTAAAGAACGAAGCACTGAATAAAGGGGGATTGACTATTGATCCCTTTTATCCGTCAATTGCCTCTTCATGGAGGTCTTTAGGCAAAAAGTAGTAAAATGCGGGAAAGATAAAGGGGGTTAAGAGATCTACCACACGGATAAAGATCCGAAGCAACAACAAATAAAGAGATAAGAAACCCAGAGATCTCTAAAGCTAGCACCATCAAAGAAAGCGAGTCAGTACAGGTAATCGGGATAAACCTCCAGGTGGTATCCCACAAATAAAGTGGAACACCAGGCAAGCCATCTCTGCAAGAGTCATATGAGCCCTCACAAAACAAAACTCAACAAACAGGTTAGAGAAACAAGATAGGGTAATCAAGAGTTGCCCCCAAATGAAAATGTAACCACCTAAATCATGCCATTAAAATTCACAAAAAGCTCACAAAAAGCAACCAAGGGTAGGAGGCCTAAACCTCTTGTCAAACACATGCATCAAAAGGGTATCAAATTCACCCATAATACCTCATACATTCAGAGCATTCAAATTAAAAGCATAAAGTAATGGGAATAAGGCAAACCTGACTGGAGAGATCGAATGAAATTGAATTGCCCGGTTGGGTTTGCAAAGCAATCTGAGGGTTTATATGAGATGGAATTGGTTCTTTGCAGATGAGTTCCCTTCAGTCTCTGGAGGTTGCTCTGAACTCTGTTAGCTCTTCTCTCACTATCTTTTTCCCAACCAAGGTAATAGGAATAGAATGGCCTTTTGTTTCACTGAAACTCTGAATTTATAACCTTATTTTTGTGAACCTGTGGGCTCAAATGAGAGAGGCCCAAGTCCAAAATTTTTCTGTTATATTTTATTTATTTATTTCGTTTTTTTTTCGTTTTTTTTAAACACGTGGGCTTCGCCTAGCGAGCATGACAGTTCAAGAAATTCCTTTGAGCGTAGGTGATTCTGGTGGCTTTTCTTGGGACTCGCTAGGCGACCCATTCTTCTCGCCTAGCGAGCATGACAGATCATGAACAAACTTTTGCTCTTTCAAGATTAACGTTTTGACTGACGAATAGACCCCTGTTGGAAGTAACTCAAGTCCTTCCCTTGTGTTGACTGATCATCTAAATAGAACCCACAAAGTGTCCTGGATGATGTTCAAGCTTCTTGGAGCTAATCCTGATTGACATGATGAAATGCAATGTATCTAATTCTGATTGATAATGATGAAATGCAATGTGAAATGTTAAATGACCTAAAAATGAATGCATGAATGAGGAGGGCAAATTTTGGGGTGTTACAGTATCAAACCCTAGATATGAACTTGATAGATCAATGGAGATCATGCCCTACCTACAAAAGAATTAGGCAAATGGAAAGACATATTTTTGGTATTTTGGTTAGTAAAATGATAATGTACAAGTATGATACAATCACAAAGTACTTGGTGATCTCTCCCAAAACAAACCCAATGAAGTAAGGGTAAGGAGGATGCGAAGGTATGACCCCAATGCTAATGTTTATGATGAAATTGCATGAGGGATCTTAGGGTCAAAATTGAGGTCTTACAGGCACAGACAAAATGACCTATAATCTTTCACCATAAAAAATGACTTTCCAAGAAAAAATAGCTCTTAATGTCAACATGAAAGTTGTTTGGAATGTAATAAAGGGTAACTTTGATCTTGGAATAATTTTAATATGAAAAAAATTGTAGGATATAGGGTCTAGGGAACCCTAATTTTGACTAGTTGACTTTCCTTGGTCAACCTCTTCGAATCATCTTGAAAACTTGAAGTTCTTTTGATATTTGGGGATGATGTTTAATCATATATGCTTGAGATAATGTATAATGAAGTATCCCATAATATCTTTGACAAATTGATGAAGAAAATTGTTGAGGATGTCACACAAGAAACCCATATGAATTAGGGCTTCCAAGGCAAACAAGCTTCAAAATCTTGATGAATTCTTGATCAAATTAACAAATAAAGAACATGGGGATCCATCTATGATGTTTAGAACCATGGTGAGGATTTATTTGATTGATCACTTGCATTAAGGGTCTCAAACCCTATATGTGAGCTTGATGAGGCATTTGTGAACTCACACACTACCTACAAAAGAAATGAAGTTACACTAGACATATTTTTGGTATATTTGTTAGTAAACAAATAAAAAAAGTATGATACAATCAAATGTGCTTGGTGATCTCCCCCAATGCAAACCCAATGGATAAGGGGTAAGGAGGATACCAAGGTGTGATCCCAAAGCCAGTGCAAATTATGAGATAGCATGAGGGATCTTAGGGTCAAAATTAGGGTCTTAAAACTGCCCATATTTAAGGATATTCTAGTTAAGGATGTGAAGGTTGAAATCTTTGTATCAACTCAGTAGAATGGACTTAAATAAAAACATCAATAAACAAATTTTGGCCCCTAAGAGACCTCACGGTGCGTATGATATGAATGCTAAGGTATTTCAGTTTCGTTATGATTTACCCATTTCGCCCGCAAATTTTCCCTTATTTCCCGGCCAAGTCCTTCCATTGATGCATTTTCATGGTAATTCTCTCGTGTCTCCAGCAGATTTTAAGTCGTAGCCTATCCTACGCACAACGCTTTAATCCCCCAGAGTCTCTGTCTCCTCAGTTAGTGTTCCTTATGGAAAGCATTTTGCTCCTGTGGACTTTCTGTCTCTCCGAATTTTTTTCCTTTGTGGCAACATTTTCCCCATAGAGATTACATTTAACATTCAAATCATATGCATCATGAGGTCTCTTAGGGACCAAAATTTGTTTCTATATGTTATTTAAGTCCATTCTACTAAGTTAATACGATGATTTTAACCTTCACATCCTCAGTTAGAATGTCCTTAAATAGGGGCAGCTGTAAGACCCTAATTTTGACCTAAGATCACTCATGTTATCTCATCATATGCATTGGCTTTGGGATCACACCTTGGCATCCTCCTCACCCCTTATTCATTGGGTTTGCATTAGGAGAGATCACCAAGCACATTTTTATTGTATCATACTTTGTCTTTCATTATTTACTAACCAAAATATCAAAAATATGTCAATGTATAGTTTGTTGCTTTTGTAGGTGTAGCACCTCAAATTTGCACCTCCCATTTGTACATACATTTCCTTTTTAGGTCATTAACATTGCATTAGCATTACATAGCATTCTATTTCATCAGTCAAAATTGATCAGGAGATTCAATTGTGCAAGGCAACAAGAGCATTTTTCATGATATCAAAGCCCTAGGGTTGTTACAATGAGCTCACATGAGTCAAGGATCATTTTGAAGTAGCTTGGCCAAGTGTTGAAGGCTCAGAACTCATCAGTGCATGTGCAAGTCATCTGAGGCCCATAAAAGTCAACTGCAAAGTCAACTGTGGATTTGGAGGTGGGAAGTGATTAGAGATGCTTCATTCATGTTCAAACAAGTCTCATTTGACATTTCAAACACTCACATTGAAGAATTTGAAGTCAGGTCAAGACTTTCCCAAAATAGCAAGTGACCTATAATTTGAAATTTCCAAAAATGGAAAGGTTTTGGACCAACTTCAACTCAATTTTACATCATCAAGAAAGATTCAAATGAAATTTTGTCCAACATTAAAGTTGAAGATCTTTATCTCCCATTTCCAAAAAGTCCAAGATCATGGATTTATGATGTGTGGTTGAGGAGATATGATCCAGTCATGGCAAAGTGTGTTTGAAAATTCAAATGGGCATAACTTTTGAACCAAGGCTCCAATTTTAGTGGTTCTTTTTGCATTTTGTTTCTCATAACATGTAGTTTCCAAAACATCCATTACATGGCATGAATTTCACTTGCATGATCATGTGCTCACTCATGAAGTTTTTTGAAGGAAATTTCATAAAATCATTTTGGTTGATCATGGGCATAAAATACCAATTCAAAAGCTTGCATGGGCTTGTTTTAAGTGATTTTGGATCAGAATTGGGTACTGTTCACGTGGCTTTTCATGCATGGGGGTGAAAATACCATTTTGCACATACACCTTACAAGTTGTTAATCTTAATTGCCTTTGGCTTAAACATGATTTCAGTATGATTAGCATGGGATATATAAGGTTAAACACAACTGTTTTCATCATTAACATCCATTTCAGATCTGAATCTTGAAAATCATCCAAATTTTTCTCTCTCAAAAATATTTTGCAATTCTTCACACAAGAGCCATTTCTACTGATTGATTCGTGATCCTGAAGCATTTTTGAGTGGAATTGGACGTGAATTCGAAGCAAATCGTGCCAGTTTGGACCAGATTCAAAGCTTGAAGCATCAATGGAGCTTGCAAAATCTACTGGATTCACGTGCATTTGAGATTCAATTTCTCCATTAATCATCTCATTAAGCATCATAGAAGAGCTTTGGACCATTACAAGCTTTGTAGCACACGATTCCAGGTTCTGTTCTTCAAGAAGGTCAGTTTTCGAGTTCAATTATTTTGCAATTCATTAGGACAATTGTGTAGATCTTTCATTGGTAATCATGCTGGTATGAAGTTTGAGTGAATTGGCGCACTGTACATGAAGATATATGAGTTTGAAGTTTTGATGTCAAATCTTATTTCCTTTGATCTGAGCTTGTTATGATGATTCATGTTTAATTGTTGTTTGACCTTGAATGTACATGGCATGATGAGTCGATTGGTGTAATTGTTTGTGATTTCTGGAATGTTTTGGGATTTTCTGGAAATTCGTTCATGTGTTCATCCTGAAGAAGATGAACTTCATGCGCTTCCAGGTTAGCCACGAGTTTGCTACAGTTTTGCTACGGTTTCTTCATAGGATTAGCTACGATTCTGGGATTTCTGGGCGCTAGGGTTTTAGGCTGAAACGGTGACGTTTTAATTTGAGCACCAAATTTGAATGTGCGCCGGGTTCGAGTCCATCTGAGCGCATAATTTCAAACTGCCTTGCCATTTTCCATGTTTCCCTCCTATTTTCATGCCATGCACATTTTTGATTTCAAATTTTTTCCTCAACTTAGAAAAATCATATAAAATAGAAAAATGCACCAATTTCATCCCAATTTTTTGCAAAATGCTCCTTATTCTATCTAGTTTTTTATGAGCATGAATTTACAACTTGTGCCTGGCTGGAAAAATAATTTGTTCTAGGATGATTGAATACATATGCATGTGTGATATTGCCTTGTTCTTTCCATCATAAAATGCTCAAAAATAATCCAATGAACTTGAAATTTTGCATGCTAATTCTAGACATATTGAGGGACATTTTGGCTTTGGTTTGATATTTTTCTCATGTGCCATTTCTGTTTTGTGCTTGTGCTAACTTGGTGTGACAATTTGTGTCACACATTTGGTTGTCTGATTTGTACAATGTGATTTCCATGCCAAATGATCTCCAATGCTTCTGATTTTTTGTGTAATGCATGTTGTGGATGTCTTGATTGCTCATGAATTTTGCTGGAATTATTTAAATCATTTCTGTTTTAATTGAGAATTTTCATTCATGTTGATTATTTGGATGCTTTGAATTGGTCATTAACTTCACATGCTTGGTACATGCTCTTGATGATTGATTTTGATTTAGTTCTTTTTAGGACTTATTCTTGAGTGATTAAACATGCTTGGTGTTGAGTTTGAAGTTCTGTTTTGACTTTTTGATCCTCTTTTGACCCTAGGCTTTGACCTAGTGGATTGGACTTACCATTTGGATTGTGAATTTCAGGTTCAAGTGAACATTTCCATGATTGGAGTGGGTTCTTCATTTAAGCTTGGCCAAATGTTGTCATTTGCTAACCTTTGTGTGTTTTGTAGGCTTTGAGGATAATTCATTTGTGTTTGCCTTATGCCTTGCACCATTGTTGCCTGATTGGATTTGTCTGTCTGTGTGATATTGACTGTTGATTGTTTGTCTGTACAGTTGAACTGATTGGTTTAGATGTTTCTACAGGTACCTAAGTTGTTTAGAGTTCATTTGAACTTTGCTTTGCTAGCTTGTGGTTTGCTTACCACTGAGGTATAATTCTTCTGACTTCATGTAGTCTGGAAGACCTGTCCTGTTATGTGGGCAGGCACATGTCTGAAGCCCTCCTTAAGAGGCAATGCTTGTGTTTGTTTAATGTTGTGCCAAGCAGGTAAAGACATCTTAAGAGGCAATTGGCAGATAAAAGGGATGTGAAATCCATCCCCTGCTATTTAGTTGTGTCATTCACTTTGCTCACACGCTATGTGTTGATGCATTGTGAATAAGAACCCAAGATCTTGTTATGTCAGTCATCTGTGGAGAAGAGTTCCTACATTCTGAACTCCCATACTTTCTATTTTGAGTCAAGCTCTCCCAGGCCAGGGATAAGAGCTGTGAGGTCTTACCCTCACTTCCCATTTCATCTGCTTCACCCTAACTCTTAATGTTAGGGTTAAGAGCTAAAAACACCCCATTCCAGTTGGCTTTTGTAGCCTAGCCTTGTATGAGCCCAATTGTTTGCATATAGTGTGTGTGCTTGCTCTATTGTGCTTGTATTTGCTTGGTTGTGTTGTTTAGGCTAGCTTGCTTCGTGTGCAAGTTAGGATAGAAACCTCAACATAGGGATCGTATGCATGACAACTTCTAGGCTCGAGTCATAGTCTCCCTAGTAGTTTGTGTCTCCCTTTGTCTCTGGTTAGGTTAGAAGTTCTTTCCCTGTTAAGGGGAACTACGTCGCCCTGATCCTCATACCAGATGAGGTACGTAGGCAGGAGATAAGCTGATCTCTCCGGGCAACCTTTTGCTTTTTTTCCCTTGTTTTCTTGTTGGAGTCTGACGTAAGTTCAGCGATTGGCAGTTGGTTTCCTGTGTGTGTTTATTGGTTCGGAGTCTGATGTAAGTCCAGCGATTGGCATTCAGTTTCCATGTTTGCCTGTTTGTGTGGAGTCTGACGTAAGTCCAGCGATTGGCAGTCGGTTTCTTGTGTAGGTTTTGTTTGGCGTGCGTTAGCCGAGCTACGAGTGCTCTGATTCTTCTCTGGTTAAGAGAAGATACGTATGCATAGGATGCGACATCGTAGCGAGCACGTTTCCCCGTTCCCGAACTACGTCGGCTCTGATGTCTGTGTCTGATAGTCTACGTAGGCCCAGGATGCGATATCCTGCCGAGTCCGTTTCCTCCGTCTTTTCTGTGTTTGTTTCTAGTGTATGTGCAGTTTGTGAGCAGTTTCTAGCAACCTTTCTTCTATTCTTTCTGAGCGTGGATCCCGTCGAGTACGATGGATGCGTAGGGGTGCTAATACCTTCCCTTCGCATAACCGACTCCCGATCCCATCTTTCTCTGGTCGCGAGACCATGTCTTTATCAGGTTTACTTCGAGCGTTTCCTTTTCCTCTTTTGGGATAAATAACGCACGGTGGCGGCTCTGTTGTTTTGTATTCCCGCCGGTTTTTCGCGTAATGCGACAGCTGGCGACTCTGCTGGGGACTTAGAGAAGTTGACCTCTTGCTGGTCCATCTTCCCTAAGCGAGTCAGTCCTAGCGCTCTGTAGGATAGGGTTTGGTTGCTTTTACTGTTTCATTTATTGCATTTATTTGTTTATGTTTGCATTTATGTCTGCATGCACCATACTTTCATTGTGCTGGCTGTGTGTCTGTCTCTCTGCGGGGTGGGAGTTCCAACAGGTAAAAAGCCCAATACCCAGGTTATGAGTGAACTCTAGGACACCTAGGATTAGAGTGATTCATGGGAAGCGGGTGGTATTGCGCCACTTAGCGGAACATGATATCACGAGCAGTTCAGACTCTCGACTTTACATCTGGTGTGTACATGATGATATTCTATGAAAGAGTTGCTTATCCTGCGTTTCTCTCGACTTTACCCTGGCCTAGATGACACCCGTGAGTGGGGAGGAAATGATCATTACAGGTACCGTTGGTGACTTGTTGGTGACTGTATTCTGTTGGTGACTCTTGGCTCCTGTTGGTGACTTGGTTCAGAGATATATGGGTCTCAGATGACTTTGGGTCTCAGATGACTTTGTGGTTCTGAATACAAGTCGAAGCTTTGAACCTGTGCTCCGTAACACACAGCCAACCAGTCGTGTTTTCATCATTTGCATCATAGCATATTTATTTTCAAAAAAATATTGCAATAAAAAAAGAAAAGAAAAGAAAATAAAAAAAGTTAATCTCCTCATGCATATCATTTCTCAGGTTCATTCGGGAGTCTATTCACTGTGAGAGATGACAACCGTTCCAGAGTTGAAGAGGAAGACTTGCACCTACAGTTTTCACCGTGAGCCATTGACACCGTTGATAGAGTTGAGCAATCTTGTGACCGGCGGTAATCAGAAGGTGCTTGTTGATCAGTATGGGGATTTGTTGACACTGTTGAAGATGGTGGTAGATCCAGTACCATTGCAGACTCTCCTACAGTTTTATGATCCAGAGCTTCGTTGTTTCACCTTCCAGGATTATCAGTTAGCGCCCACTCTTGAGGAGTACTCCATTCTGCTGAATATTCAGATCAGATATCAGGTTCCCTTCTTAGACGTGCCAAAGGAGGTTGATTTCAGGGTTGATGCTAGAGCTCTTCATTTGAGTATCAAGGAAGTGTGTGAAAATTGGAAATCCAGTGGTGATGTTGTGGGTTTGCCTTTGAAGTACTTGGTGAGCATGGCTAAGGAAGAAGCGAAGAAGGGAAATTGGGAAGCTTTTCATGCTCAGTTGGCTATCATGATCTATGGAGTGGTGTTGTTCCCGAGTATGCCCAATTTTGTGGACTTTGCTGCTATCACTATCTTCATCAGAGGAAACCTGGTTCCTACCCTGTTAGCTGACACTTACTATGCTATCCACAGTAGGCATGGTAAGGGTGGACCTATCAGATGCTGTCTCCCTTTATTGCTCAGATGGTTCTTGTGTCTTCTGCCAGTCAGTGGACCTTTTATGGATGCTCAGAACACTCATAAGTGGACTCAGAGGATTATGTCTCTTACCTCCTATGGTATCAGGTGGCAAGCCTACAGGTTGAATGTGCGTAATGTTATCATGAGTTGTGGAGAGTTTCGTAATGTGCCACTTGTAGGGACTAAGGATAGCATCAATTACAACCCGGTTCTTTCTCTTCGCCAGTTGGGGTTTGTGATGAATGGAAGACCACTAGATGCTGAGGTAGCAGAGAGTGTGTATTTTGAGAAGCAGAGTGACCCGGCGAGATTGGAGCAAGTAGGAAGAGCTTGGAAGACTATTGGTGTCAAGGATGGAGCTGTGTTGGGGAAGAAGTTTTCCATTGCTATGCCTGATTACATTGATTTGGTCAAGAAGAGAGTTGAGACTTTGTTGTTACCCTATGATAGGAGGGAGTCATTGCAAGAGCAACCGCCTTTGATCCTTTCTGAGAGTGTGCCTGCTGAGCATTATAAGCAAGCCTTGATGGAGAATCGTCGGTTGAAGGAGAAGGAACAAGATACCCAGATGGAGCTCTACAAAGCCAAAGCTGATAGGTTGAACTTGGCTCACAAACTCAAAGGAGTGCAAGGTGACGATGCTAGCAGATTGAGAAGCAAGAAGAGGTCTTATGAGGAGATAGAAGCAATGTTGGATGGAGAACACCATGAGCGTCTAAGGTTGCAGAGAGAGGAAGCCAATTATTAGAAGAAGATAAGAGACTTGGAAAAGCAGCTCAAAGACAAAGACATCCAGTTGAAGAAGGAGGTAGACTTGAGACATGCATCAGAGAACCAGCTTGGAGGAGAAGTTGTAGAGCTCAGAAGATAACTGAAGGAGAAGATCACCCCTCTTCCTGATTGTTCAGAGTGCGACCGTTTGATTGATCAATGCCAGTATCTGAAGACTCTCATTCCTGGAGGACATCTTTCTTAGCTTGTATCTGTTGTTTATTTTGAGAATCACCTCCAAGCTTGTTGGATGGGATTCCTTGTACTCTTATCATTTGGATCTTTGCTTGGATATTGTTGTATGATCCTTGTACTCACATCTATAGATGAGGTTGTTGATGTTTCACCTTATGCTCATTATCTTGTGTAGGCTGCTTCTGTGTTGTTCATTGTTGCAGGTTGCCATCTTTTGAAAGATGAATTAGGCTCTTGAATGCCTGAGAAATGAACATATCATGTGCATCATACGCATCATAAGCATCATACACATATCATGTTGCATTACAGGTGTTCTTGATCGAGACTTCTCTCTTTGGTTCCTGTTTTAGGCAGGATTGCTGATCAACGACCGCACCGCTACTCTATGAGGTTGAATCAACAGAGGAATATGGATCAAGTGCAAGCTGAATTAGCAGAGATGAGGGCTAACATGGCCCAGTTCATGCATATGATGCAAGGGGTTGCGCAAGGTCAAGAAGAACTTCGAGCCTTGGTTCAGAGACAAGAAGCTGCAGTTCCACCCGTCAACCATGCTTTGCCAGAGGGAGGCCCCATCAATGACAATGCTACCACTGCTGTTCCCATCAACAACTATGCCGTGGGTGATGAGTTGAGGGGTATCAGAATCAACGGTCAACCTATTGCTCCAGAGACAGTTAATGCCAGAGTGACTTGTGCTCCAGTCTGTAATCCTGCTCCATTGGTTGATAGGCAGGAGGATATGTTTACTCTCCTCAGTGAGGATGATCAAGTTGTGGGGAGAACTGACGAAAGGGATAGGAGGGTTGATGCCCTAGCTGAGAAGATCAGAGCCATGGAGTGTCAGAACTCTTTGGGGTTTGATGTTATAAATATGGGATTGGTTGAAGGGCTGAGGATCCCTTATAAGTTCAAGGCGCCATCTTTTGATAAATACAACGGTACTTCTTGTCCTCACACTCATGTGCAGGCCTATTTCAGAAAGATCTCTGCCTACACAGATGATGAGAAAATGTGGATGTACTTCTTCCAGGATAGCTTGTCTGGAGCTTCCTTGGATTGGTACATGGAGCTGAAAAGAGAATCTATCAGAAGTTTGAGAGATTTGGGTGAAGCCTTCTTGAGGCAATACAAGCATAATATAGACATGGCGCCAAGCCGAACTCAGTTGTAGAGCCTATGTCAGAAGTCTGGAGAGAGTTTCAAAGAGTACGCCCAGAGATGGCGGGAATTAGCTGCAAGGGTGCAACCTCCGATGCTGGAGAAGGAGTTGACTGATATGTTTATTGGGACTTTGCAAGGTGTGTTTATGGACCGGATGGGAAGTTGTCCGTTTGGTAGCTTTTTTGACGTTGTGATTTGTGGAGAGAGGACAAAGAGTCTCATTAAAGCGGGGAAGATTCAGGATGATGGTTCTTCATCTTCAAAGAAGCCATTTTCTGGGGCACCTAGAAGAAGAGAGGGAGAGACCAATGCTGTGCAACACAGAAGAAATATGAATAGCGGACATTACCGTCAGGTTGCTGCTGTAACCATCCCAGCACCTCAACCACGACAACAGCAACAACAAAGAGCACCACCATAACAACAACAACAACAGCAACGTCAGTTCAGCCGAGACAGAGAATGCCGAATCGTCGCTTCGATCTGTTACCTATGACATATGCTGGGTTGCTGCCAGAATTGCTCAGGTTGGGATTTGTCGAGTTATGCACTATGGGTCCGGTGACGAAGATACCTGCTGGGTATGATGCCAACGTTCGTTGTGACTTCCATTCTGGTGCGCCGGGGCACCATATTGAAAACTGTCGGGCTTTTCATCATAAGGTCCAGGACTTAATTGAAGCCAAAACAATCAATTTTGCTCTTGTGCCTAATGTTGTGAACAATCCTATGCCTCAGCATGGTGCGCATAGGGTGAATAATGTGGAAGGTGAAGAAGCTGTGGACTTAGTGGTTGATGTAGATGAGATTCAGACACCTTTGATGGTTGTGAAAGAGCGTCTGTTGAATGGGGGAGTGTTCCCGGGTTGTGGTAAGGGTTGTTTAGACTGTGAAGATTCAGAGAATGGGTGTATGTAGTTGAAGACTGGTGTCCAGGGTTTGATTAATGAGGGTTGTTTGTAGTTTGCTAAGGCCGTGGAAAATCGTGGGATGGTGTCAACTGTCACCATTTATTTCAAACCGTCTGAGGGACGTGGTCAGAAAACTGTTAGTGCTTCTACAACTGTTGGTACTCCTGTTACCGTTTTTGCTCCCGTAACTGTCAGTGCTCCCACTACTGTTGCTGTGTCTGGTAGAAGGGCTGTTGAGAACAGTAGGGTTGTGTCGTGGAAGTATGATAATGCTTACCGCAACAACAGGAGGGTTGAAAGTCAGATCCGGCCAGTTAATTAAACTCTAGTGACAATTGGTTTGCCAAGTAGAGTTCCAGCAACTGTTGGTCCGGTGATGGACAATGTAGGGGGTCCTGGAGGGTTTACTAGAAGTGGTCATCTGTTCGCACCGTAGCCGTTGAGAGACAACAATGCTGAGGCTCTCGCCAAAGCAAAGGGTAAGCAAGCTGTGGTTGAGGAGGAACCTGTATAGAAGGAGGCGCCTGAGGGCTCGTTTGAGAAAGATGTGGAGGAGTTTATAAAGATTATTAAGAAGAGTGACTACAAGATTGTAGATCAGCTGAATCAGACTCCGTCCAAGATTTCTATTATGTCCCTGTTGTTGTGCTCTGAGGCACACCGTAATGCCTTGCTGAAAATGTTGAATCTGGCTTACGTGCCTCAGGAGATCTCTGTCAATCAGTTGGAGGGTGTTATTGCTAATGTGAGCACCAGGCATGGTTTAGGGTTCACAGACTTTGATCTGACGCCTGGGGGTCGTAACCAAAACAAAGCCCTGCATATCACCATGGAGTGCAAAGGCGCAGTATTGTCACATGTGTTGGTGGATACTGACTCGTCTTTGAATGTGCTGCCCAAGAAGACTTTGAGCAAGATAGATGTTGAAGGGGTTGTCCTCACTCCAAGTGATCTCATCGTTCGTGCTTTTGATGGATCCAAACGGTCTATTTTTGGTGAAGTCACATTGCCTGTGAAGATTGGCCTGGAGGTGTTCAGTATTGTCTTATATGTGATGGATATCCAGCCAGCATATAGTTGTTTATTGGGGCGTCCTTGGATACATGGGGAAGGAGCAGTGTCGTCAACTCTCCATCAGAAGCTGAAGTACGTATGGAATGGTCAGATTGTAACTCTGTGCGGCGAGGAGGAAATTCTGGTGAGTCATTTATCCTCTTTCAAGTATGTGGAGGTGGATGGCGAGATCCATGAGACTCTATGCCAGGAATTTGAGACCGTTGCTCTTGAGAAGGTGGCTTTCGCTGAGCAGAAGAAGCCAAGTGCCTCGATTGCATCCTACAAGCAGGCTGTGGAGGTTGTCAACTCGGGCAATGCAGAAGGCTGGGGCAAGATGGTTGACCTGCCCGTCAAGGAAGACAAGTTCGGTATTGGTTATCAACCTCTGCGGGCAGAGCAGGGTGTTCAAGATCAGAAAGGGCCGAGTTCCTTTACCAGCGCTGGGCTGATGAATCATGGTGACATCTTTGCAACCGGTAGTGAAGACGGTGACAGTGATGGTGATCTAAACAACTGGGTTCGCCCGTGTGCACCAGGGGAGACGATCAACAATTGGACAGCTGAAGAAGTGGTCCAAGTTACTCTCCAAATAGAGTAATTTTCTTTTGTTTTTCATTTTGCACAAAACCCTACATTCTGCCCAAGGCGTAGTGGTTCATTGGAGGGCCTCATCATGTTTTTCAATGATATCATTAATAAAGGACGTTTTACAAACAATTTTGTGATCCCTATCTTTCTGTTTTTGCTTTTCATTTTTCAAAACAATAAAAATGGCAATGTTTTTTTGTTTTTGTGACTTTCTTGAACTCTTTTTTCTAAAATAAAGCATTAAACATGCAGAATTGATCTTACGGACTCCACTATAAACCGTTATGTTATGGCTCAGTATGATTTCAATAATCCCATCTACCAAGCTGAAGAGGAGAGTGAGGAAGACTGTAAACTCCCTAAAGAACTGGTCAGATTATTGAAGCAGGAGGAAAGGATCATCCAACCTCATCAGGAGGAGTTGGAGATTATTAATCTTGGTACTGAGGATGCCAGAAGAGAGATCAAGATCGGGGCTGCTTTGAAGGAAGACGTCAAGAGAAGATTGATTGAAATGCTGAGAGAATATATGGAGATATTCGCCTGGTCGTATCAGGATATGCCTGGGCTGGATACCGATATTGTGGTGCATAGGCTACCTCTCAAAGAAGATTGTCCTTCAGTCAAGCAGAAGCTACGCAAAACTAGTCCTGACATGGCTGTTAAAATCAAGGAAGAAGTTCAGAAGCAGTTGGATGCGGGTTTTCTGTCAGTTACTACTTATCCCCCGTGGGTGGCCAACATCGTTCCCGTGTCGAAGAAGGACGATAAAGTCAGGATGTGTGTCGATTACCGGGATTTAAACAGAGCCAGTCCAAAAGAAGATTTCCCATTACCTCACATTGATGTATTGGTTGATAATACGGCTCAATCCTCGGTTTTCTCTTTCATGGATGGTTTCTCTGGTTATAATCAGATTAAGATGGCACCAGAGGACATGGAAAAGACGACATTCATTACACCTTGTGGCACGTTCTGCTATAAGGTGATGCCATTTGGGCTGAAGAATTCCGGTGCTACCTATCAGAGGGCTATGACGACTCTCTTTCATGACATGATGCACAAAGAGATTGAAGTGTACGTGGATGATATGATTGCGAAGTCGCAGACAGAAGAGGAGCACCTGGTAAATTTGCAGAAGTTGTTTGAAAGGCTGAGAAAGTTCAAACTGAGGCTGAATCCAAACAAGTGTACGTTTAGGGTGAGATCTGGGAAGCTGTTGGGTTTCATTGTCAGTGAGAAGGGGATTGAGGTTGATCCAGCAAAAGTCAAAGCTATTCAAGAAATGCCTGAACCAAAAACAGAAAAGCAGGTTCGTGGGTTTTTCGGGAGATTGAACTACATTGCACGGTTTATATCTCACCTAACTGCCACGTGTGAACCGATATTCAAATTGCTAATAAAGAATCAAGCAATCAGGTGGAATGATGACTGTCAAAAAGCTTTTGATAAGATAAAAGAGTATTTACAAAAACCTCCGATCCTTATCCCTCCAGTTCCTGGGAGACCTCTGATAATGTACCTGTCAGTGACTGAAACTTTGATGGGGTATGTATTGGGACAGTATGACGAGTCTGGTCGAAAAGAGCATGCCATATACTACCTTAGCAAAAAGTTTACCGACTATAAAATCAAATATTCGCAGCTCGAGAAAACTTGCTGTGCTTTGGCCTGGGCCTCTCGCCGACTGAGGCAGTATATGTTGAACCATACTACTTTGTTGATTTCTAAGATGGATCCAGTGAAGTACATCTTTGAGAAGCCGGCTCTCACCGGGCGTGTTGCTCGTTGGCAGATGATCTTAACAGAGTATGATATCCAGTACACGTCGCAGAAGGCCATCAAAGGTAGTATTCTGTCAGACTACCTTGCCGAGTAACCGATCGATGATTATCAGCCGATGATGTTTGAATTCCCTGATGAAGACATCATGTATCTGAAGATGAAAGATTGTGAAGAGCCTCTTGTCGAGGAAGGACCGGATCCTAATGACAAGTGGACACTAATGTTTGATGGGGCTGTGAATATGAATGGAAACGGTGTTGGGGCAGTGCTTATTAATCCTAAAGGTGCTCATATACCTTTTTCTGCCAGACTGACTTTTGATGTAACCAACAACGAGGCTGAGTATGAGGCTTGTATCATGGGGATAGAAGAAGCCATCGATCTAAGGATCAAAACTCTGGACATTTATGGAGATTCCGCTCTAGTGATTAACCAGGTCAATGGTGATTGGAATACTCACCAGCCGCATTTGATTCCTTATCGAGACTATACCAGAAGGATCCTGACTTTCTTCAAAAAGGTGAAGCTGTATCATGTTCCCCGGGATGAAAATCAGATGGCTGATGCCTTGGCTACTTTGTCTTCTATGATCAAAGTTCATTGGTGGAATCATGTGCCACATGTTGCGGTGAATCGACTCGAGAGGCCTGCGTATGTGTTTGCAGCCGAGTGTAACACCTCGAAATTTGCCCTCCTCTTCTTGGGACTAGCTTAGCATATTGCATTTCATTTTGTAGGACATTAGGCATTACGTATTTGCATGTCATGTGAAATAAGCAAGTCATCCTCCTAAGTCTTTCTCAGAAGATAGAGAGGTTAAGAGATGCAAGCCTAAGGGGTTTCATGAATTGATCACCAATCATCTGAGGGTTTGTGCTTCAATTAGGGTTTCTTGGTACCTCAATGAGGTTGGGTATTATCTTGATTGCAAGGGTACATCATCATCATCATGGTTATGTCCTTAGGAAATATTTCATTATTCCTGATCAGATTTCTTGGGATTAGGGTTTTGACCTCTGGTCAACCCTAATCAGTTGCATTCTACCAATCAGGGTTTTTCAAGGAGATGAGGTCTTTAATGAGATGGGGATCATCATATGATTTTGTTGAGCTTGTATAAGCTAGGGTTTCATTTTGGTGCCATTTCATCAAGAGATTGAGGCTCAAATTCATTTGTGCATGTCCAACTCATCTATCAACTGCAAAAGTCAACTGCCAAGTCAACTGTTGGATTTGGAGGTGGGAAGCGATTAGAAACACTTCATTCATGTTCAAACAAGTCTCATTTGACATTTCAAACATCAACTTTGAAAAATAAAGTCAGGTCAAAACTTTCAAAAAATAGAAAGTGACCTATAATTTGAATTTGCCAAAAATGGAAAGGTTTTCAACTCAAGATTACATCATCAAGAAAGCTCCAAATGAAATTTTCTTGAACATGAGAGTTGTAGATCTTTCTCTCCCATTTCCAAAAAGTCCAAGATCATCAATTTCTCATGTGTGGTTCAGGAGATATGATCAAAACTTGACAAAGGGTGCATTGAACTTCAAATGGGCATAACTTCTCAACCAAAACTCCAATTCAAGTGGTTCTTTTTGCTAAATTCTCCTTTTAACCTCTAGTTTCCAAAACATACATTGCATTACACCAATTGTCATCACATAATCATTTGCATTTCACTTGATTTTTGGAGGGAAAAATTGAAGTTTAAAATTGGTGCATTATTTGAACATTCTATCATTGCCAATAGCTCCAAAACAGATTTTTGAGTGAAATTAAGTGGAAATTCGTGCACTATTCATATGCATTTTTCATGCATAAGGTGAAAATCATATTTTGGTACATACACCTCTTTTTGCTAATTCCAATTACCATTTGGCTAAACATGATTAGAAGGGTGATTAGCACAGCATATATAACAGAAACCCTAACTGTTTTTCACTAACAACAATCACAATTGTCAGATCTAGAAAATTCATCAAACTTTTTCTCTCAAATTTTCTTTGAAATTCTTCAAACACAATCCACTTCTCTTGATCAATTCATCATCTGGAAGCATCATGGAGCAAGATTGAAGGAAGAACCAAGAGAATTCGTGCATGTTTAAAGCATATGCAAGCTTGGAAGCAACAATGGTGATGTCAAATTCTGTTGGAATTAAGTTCAATTGAACCTCAATCTCTCTTCCAATCATCTGTATAAGCTTCATAGAGGAACATTGGAGCATTGCAAGGCTTGAATCCATCGAATTCCAAAGCTGCTCTTCAAAGAGGTTCCAATTCGATCCTCTTATTTCTCGAATTTATTGTGATATACTTGTAGATCTAAGTACACTGATGATGCTGAGCTTTGAATCATTGAAATCCATGCACTATTGAGTGAATTAGGTTGATTTGAAGTTTTGTGCATGAATGTTGTTGGCTTCGATTCTCTCATGATAATTAGAATTAGGATAAACTAGGCATGGATTCGTGATGTAGGATGGAAGATCTACACGTTGATGTGTTTAATTTTGAAATCTGGAGAAATTGTTCTTGATCATTGATGAACATTCACTGTTCATGCATGGCGTGTGGAAGAAGATGATACTGAGCATTAGGCCACGGTTTTTTGATTCATGTTACCACGGAATAGCGTTGCGTATAGTGTTTTAGGGCTTAAACGTGATTGGTGCATGCTGAAGCCCATGCACGCTTCTGATTGGGCCAGCAATTAAATGAAACGCAGCGTTTCGCTGCCTGGCGCGCTGGACATTCAAATTACTCCCCTGTTCGATCCTTGGCCACACCACTTATTCAAATGCCTTGCCATATTTTCCAACTTCCCTTCATTTGTTCCATGCTAGCTCTTCATACATTTTTTTATTTTTTCATCATTTTTAAAAATTCATATTAAATTGAATAATCATCCAAAAAATATGTGGTTTTTTGCATTGTGTCACATTTCCTGTCTAGTATATTTTGATGATTAATTCCAAAATTGTGCATGGCTGGAAAATTATTTTGCCTAAGGAGATTGAATACATGTCCATTCTTGACATTGCCTTGCTATATCATTTGTGAAATGCCGAGTTTTTATCCAATGCTCATGAAATTTTACATGTTGAAACTAGACTCATTGCTTGACATTTTGGTGTTGATTTGGTATTTTAATCATGTGTCATTTCTGTTTTATGATCATGTTAAGATAGGTGTGACAATTTGTGTCACACCTTGTGATGTTCAACTTGATTGGGGTGTTTACCATGCTAAATGATATCCAATTGCCTTGATTTTTTGTATGATGCATATTATGGATGATTTTAATGCTCATGATTTTTCTTGGAATTTTTGGGATCATTTCTGATTTAATTGAGATTTTTCATTCTGGTTGGTCACATTTGAGCTTCCAAATTGCCTTGAACTTCAATTGATCATGGAATGGATTTGGTAATTGATATTGAGATGAGACCTTTTGGATTGCTTCAAGATGTGTTTGAAGTTGATTCATGTTAATTTTCAGTTTCTGTTTTAAATTTTTTCTCCATCTTTGACCCTAGGCTTTGACCTAGTGGTTAGTTGCTTATGTTTGAGCTTTGATTTCAGGTTGAGCATTCAAGTTCCATAGTTGTTGATGCTCTATCACTTCAGCATTTGATGTTTACTTTTGACTACTAACCTTGTGTGTTTTGTAGGGTTGTTAACTCATTTGAGTTTGACTTGTGGCTTATGCCTTTGCTCATAGGGTTTGACTGTTTGATATTCATGATTGTCTGTTTGCTTGTACAGTTGAACTGATTTGTTTAGATTGTTTTCAGGTACATAAATTGCTTAAGTTCTTTGAACTTTGCTTTGCTTGGTTGCTCAACCATTGAGGTATAACTCTTTGACTTCATGTAGTATGGAAGACCTGTCCTGTTATGTGGGCAGGCACCTGTCTGAAGCCCTCCATAAGAGGCAATGCTTGTGTTTGTTTATCTTTGTGCCAAGCAGGAAAAGTCCTCTTATGAGGCAATTGGTAGATAAAAGAGATGTGCAATCCATCTCCTGCTATTCAGTGTGTCATCCACTTTGCTCACACCTTGTGTTGATGCATTGTGGGTATTAACCCAAGATCTTTGTTGTGTCAGTCATATGTGGAGAAGAGTTCCTACTTTCTGAACTCCCGCACTTTCATTTGTCTGAAGCTCTCCCAGGCCAGGGATAAGAGCTGTGAGGTCTTACCCTCACTTCCCATTTCATCTGCTTCACCCTAACTCTCAATGTTAGGGTTAAGAGCTAACTACACCCAATTCAAGTTGGCTTGTGTTTCACAGCCTAACCTTGTATAAGCCCAATTGATTGCATATAGTGTTTGTGATTGCTTTTTGTGCTTGTGTTGTTTGACTGTGCTGTTTAGGATAGCTTGCTCCCTGTGCAAGTTAGATAGAAACCTCAACCTAGGACCATTGTGGATTGCATGATAACTATTAGGCTCGAGTCAGTCTCCCTTTTAGTTTGTCATTTCCCAGTCTCTAGTTAGGAGAAAGTTTCTCCCCTGTTCAGGGGAACTACGTCGCCCTGATCCTCATACCAGATGAGGTACGTAGGCAGGAGATTGTACGAGATCTCTCCGGGCACCCTTTTTCTTTTTGAGTGTGTTTGCTTGACAGTTATTAGGCTCGAGTGCCGGACTCCCTATTACCTTGTTTGGTTGTTAACATTCTTGTGTGCGTTAGGAGATGGATATAAGACCAGCGATTGGCATTCCATATCCTATTGGTGTTTGCTTGTGTGGAGTCTGACGTAAGTCCAGCGATTGGCAGTTGGTTTCCTGTGTGTGTTTGTTGGTTCGGAGTCTGATGTAAGTCCAGTGATTGGCATTCGGTTTCCATGTTTGCCTGTTTGTGTGGAGTCAGACGTAAGTCCAACGATTGGCAGTCGGTTTCCTATTTGTGTTTTGTTTGGCGTGCGTTAGCCGAACTACGGTAGCTCTGATTCTCATTCTAGATGAGATACGTAGGCATAAGATGTGATATCCTAGCGAGCCCTTTCCCCTCTTATTCCATCTGTGTTTTATTCCAGTGTGCGTGCATTCTTTTGAGCAGCGTTTAGCAACCTTTCTTCTGTCCTTTTGAGCGTGGATCCCGTCGAGTACGACGAATGCGTAGGGGTGTTAATACCTTCCCTTCGCATAACCGACTCCCGATCCCATCTCTCTTTGGTCGTGAGACCATGTCTTTTCCAGGTTTACTTCGAGCGTTTCCTTTCCCTCTTTTGGGATAAATAACGCACGGTGGCGGCTCTGTTTGTTTTGTTTTCCCGCCGGTTCTTTTTTGCGGATGCGACACCGAGTCCGTTGTGGATGAGAAACCGTGGTACTTTGATATCAAGAATTTCCTCAAGAGTCAGGAGTATCCTGAAGGTGCGTTAAAGAATGATAAGAAAACCCTGAGAAGGCTAGCTGGAAGCGTTTATTTGAATCAGGATGATGTGTTGTACAAGAGGAACTTCGACATGGTTCTGCTCAGATGCGTGGATAGACACGAAGCAGACATGTTGATGCAAGAAGTGCATGAAGGATCTTTTGGTACCCATGTTGGTGGTCATGCAATGTCGAAGAAATTGTTGAGAGCCGGTTATTATTGGATGACTATGGAATCCGATTGTTTCAAATACGCTCGGAAGTGACATAAATGTCAGATCTATGCTGATAAGGTGCATGTACCACCAAGCCCTCTGAATGTCATGAACTCGGCTTGGCCATTCGCGATGTGGGGAATTGATATGATTGGGAAGATTGAGCCTACTGCTTCTAATGGGCATCGCTTCATCCTAGTTGCGATTGATTACTTCACCAAATGGGTGGAAGCAGCTTCATATGCTAATGTTACCAAAGAAGTGGTTGCCCGGTTCATCAAGAAGGAAATCATCTATCGTTACGGGGTTCCTGAGAGAATCATTGCTGATAATGGGTCGAATCTCAATTACAAGATGATGAAAGAGCTTTGTAAAGATTTCAAGATTGAACATCACAATTCTTCTCCTTACAAACCGAAGATGAATGGTGTTGTAGAGGCGGGGCAAACATGAATATTAAGAAGATTGTGCAGAAGATGGTCGTGACGTACAAGAATTGGCATGAGATGCTGCCTTTCGCTTTGCATGGGTACCGTACTTCAGTACGTACGTCGACCAGGGCAACCCCTTACTCCCTTGTGTATGGTATGGAAGCAGTCCTACCTGTTGAAGTGGAGATTCCTTCTCTGAGGGTCTTGTTGGATGTCAAGCTTGACGAAGCTGAGTGGATTCGAACAAGGTTTAATGAGTTGAGCCTTATCGAAGAGAGATGGTTAGCAGCTATGTGCCATGGGCAGTTGTATCAGAGAAGGATGAAGAAGGCCTTTGATCAGAAAGTGCGTCCTCGAAGCTATCAGACTGGTGATTTAGTTTTGAAGAGGATCCTTCCTCCCGATACAGACAACAGGGGCAAGTGGACTCCTAATTACGAAGGGCCATACGTTGTTAAGAAGGTCTTCTCCGGTGGAGCTTTGATGCTGACAACTATGGATGGTGAAGATTTCTCGTCCCCTGTTAACTCAGATGTAGTCAAAAAATACTTCGCATAAATTGACCCGCTGGACAAAAAGAATAAAAGAGTCCAGGAAAAAAAGGGCATCCCGACGAACCAAAAAGAAGAAAAAGGTTCGGGCAAAAGTTAGGGATAAAAAATAAAAAGAATTTGTACACCCGGTAAGTCGAAAACCCGCAAGGGCGGCTTAAGCAAAAATGGGTATCCCGGTGGATTGAAAACCTGAAAGGGCAATCCAGCCAAAAGAGGGATTAAAGCGAAGACTACAGTCTGAGTTATCTGTACTTCATCGCGCTTCAGTGTCTACCATCTCGAAGGATATGATCGGTCCAGTCATTCTTCTCAGAAAGCAAGGAATTTGAGATGAAATTGATGATCTGTGAGTCATAACAGAATTGGGAAATAGTGGATGCCGTATTCACATTGCCATTAGGATAGTTTATTTTCCTTTTGTGCGCAATTACCTCTTCCTAGGAATTGCTTCCTGATGTATTTTCCTTTTCAGGCCCATTTTCAATCAATAAAAGTCGTTATTCAGATAAATTGCTCTCTTGTTTTTATTTTACTGTTTTGTTTGCGAAAACGTCCAAATTTTTGATAAACATTGCATATAAAAACATGAAGGCTAGACAATAACGTGCAGAAAGATAAACATTTGAAAATCATTTTGAATGTTGAGTACACTTGAGTGTATCTTGTCTATGCAATCCCCTGGGGCATGTATGTCTTGTTGTTTGCAGGGTATCACCTTTGATTCCTGGCTGAAGCAGATAAGCCACTGTTTGTTCAAAGATGTTGTCAGCACTGTCCAGTAGTGTGAGAGGATGGGGATCTTCCCCAGCAGATGAAGCAAGTTCAGTACTTGTCTACCCAGCATAGTCAAGATCAGGAGTTCCTCAGCAGAGTTAAGGATGTTTCCCCAGTAGGCTTGGAAGTGGCGGTTTCCCCAAGCAAGTCTGAAAGCTTTTAGAACTGTTCTTCCCCGACAGAGGCGTCTGTGGGTAGTGTGTCCCTCACCAGCAGGTGCAAAGGCTATTGTATCCCCAGCTAGTCTGAAGGCTGTTGTATCCCCACCAAGTCTGAAGGATGTTGTATCCCCAATGGAGGTATCAGTGAGTAGTTTTTTCCTCATCATTCGGGTACGAAGTACTGTAATCCTCAGCAGGGTTGTGAATGCCTTTCCCCATCAGGGTTGTGATGGTTTTCCCCTAGCAGATCTCCCCAGCAGAGGTTTGTGTTGATGGTTTTCCCCAGCGAGTTCCCCGAGCAGAACCGATTCGGTGAAAATTATCCCCAGTAGAGTTTATCCTACCTGTGGATTGGCTGCTATCCTCGGCAGAGGTGAGCATTGGTTGTTTCCCTAGCAGAGTCCCCAAGTGGATTGGATTCGGTGAAGGTTGTCCCCGGTGGGATCCGTTCTCCAGCAGCAGTGCTAGTCCTCAGCATGAGTGAGAGGTTGGTGTGTTCCCCGGCCAGAGATTCTTCAGTTGAGTTGGTTTCTCTGCCGTCCCCAGAGTATCATATCAGCAAGGCACCCCCGGCAGTGCGTCTCCCCATAGGGTTGGAGAATCTAATCAGATTTGTGTGCTCAGCATATCAATCTGTTTGCTCCCCAGCAGGAGTTTTCATCATTTGCATCTTGCATGTAGTAATCATTGCATCCTCAAATCGCGTAGCATTTCCATTCAATATGGAGCATTACGCCATAGAAAATTCAAACATATGCATTCATGTATTAAACCTAATCAGACCATATCCCCGGCAGAGGCGGATCGTTGTTCAACATCTGTACGACACATTTGCTACAGTTGCTCCTGACGGCATTCAGGATTGATAATTCCCCAGAGAGGTCTATTTCCTCACCCGCAGTGAAAGGAAAGGTTGATTCTCCCCAATGGGATCCCCAGCAAGTGTTTAGCCTTGCCTTGACATATGTAGATATCATCCCTGTGATACCGGTAAGTGTCACGTCAGCACCCGTGTGCGTTCATTCTTTCGATGTCGGTAAACATCGAGTCCCACTCCAGTCATCGGTAAATGTATGGTCATCCCTTTTTGATGTCGGTAAACATCATCAGTTGATGTCAGTAAACATCGAGTCTCACTCAAGTCATCGGTAAATGTCTGGTCGTCCATTGTTTCGATGTCGGTAAACATCGAGTCCCACTCCAGTCATCGGTAAATGTCTGGTCGTCCCCTCTTGATGTCGGTAAACATCATCTTTCGATGTTCGTAACATCTCTCAGATCCCAGTTCATCCGTTGATGTCTGGTCACCTCTCCGTTGGTGTCGATAAACGTCGAGTTTTTCCCAGTCGTCCGTTGACGTCTGGTTGTATATCTTGTTTCCCAGTCATTGGTAAATGTCTGGTCGTTTTTTCGATGTCGGTAAACATCATCTTTCGATGTCGGTAAACATCGTATCTCATCCCAGTCATCGGTAAATGTCTGGTCCTGTATCTTTTCGTTGATAAAAATCAAAGTTCCCCAGTAGAGTCGTCGGTAAACGTCTTGTCTGGTTCCGTTTGCAAATATCTTTTTCCTCCCCAGTTGGAGATGCCATCGGTAAATAGCCTCGTCTTGCTTCGATATCGGTAAATTACGAATGCCCAGCTTAGCCGCCATCGGTAAATGGCCTCGCTTTCTGTGACATCTGTTTCCCAGCAGCCATCGGTAAATGGTCTCGCTGACGTTTATATCGGTAAATATCAAGTTGCTTTGAAGCCACCATCGGTAAATGGTATTGCTTCCTTTTAATATCAGATTCCCAGTTGAAGCCACCATCGGTAAATGGTCCTGCTTCTTTTGGATGTTGTTTCCCAGCAGCCATCGGTAAATGGTCTCGCTGACGTTGATATCAGTAAATATCAAGTTTCCTGAAGTTATCGTGCAGCCGCCATCGGTAAATGGCCTCACTTTTCTTTGTATCATCTCCCGCAGAGTACAAATTTCTGCGGTTCTTTGGTATTCAATCCCTGTTTACCTTGAAGGTCTGACAGCCGTTGCTCTCATCCGCTCAGGTTCCCAATTGATTGAATAGGGGCAGCTGTAGCACCTCAAATTTGCACCTCCCATTTGTACATACATTTCCTTTTTAGGTCATTAACATTGCATTAGCATTACATAACATTGTATTTCATCAGTCAAAACTGATCAGGAGATTCAACTGTGTAAGGCAACAAGAGCATTTTTCATGAGATCAAAGCCCTAGGGTTGTTACAATGAGCTCACATGAGTCAAGGATCATTTTGAAGTAGCTTGGCCAAGTGTTGAAGGCTCAGAACTCATCAGTGCATGTGCAAGTCATCTGAGGCCCATAAAAGTCAACTACAAAGTCAACTATGGATTTGGAGGTGGGAAGTGATTAGAGATGCTTCATTCATGTTCAAACAAGTCTCATTTTACATTTCAAACACTCACATTGAAGAATTTGAAGTCAGGTCAAGACTTTCCCAAAATAGCAAGTGACCTATAATTTGAAATTTCCAAAAATGGAAAGGTTTTGGACCAACTTCAACTCAATTTTACATCATCAAGAAAGCTTCAAATGAAATTTTGTCCAACATGAAAGTTGAATATCTTTCTCTCCCATTTCCAAAAAGTCCAAGATCATGGATTTATGATGTGTGGTTGAGGAGATATGATCCAATCATGGCAAAGTGTGTTTGAAAATTCAAATGGGCATAACTTTTGAACCAAGGCTCCAATTTTAGTGGTTCTTTTTGCATTTTGTTCCTCATAACATGTAGTTTCCAAAACATCCATTACATGGCATGAATTTCACTTGCATGATCATGTGCTCACTCATGAAGTTTTTTGAAGGAAATTTCATAAAATCATTTTGGTTGATCATGGGCATAAAATACCAATTCAAAAGCTTGCATGGGCTTGTTTTAAGTGATTTTGGATCAGAATTGGGTACTGTTCACGTGGCTTTTCATGCATGGGGGTGAAAATACCATTTTGCATATACACCTTACAAGTTGTTAATCTTAATTGCCTTTGGCTTAAACATGATTTCAGTATGATTAGCATGGGGTATATAAGGTTAAACACAACTGTTTTCATCATTAACATCCATTTCAGATCTGAATCTTGAAAATAATCCAAATTTTTCTCTCAAAAATATTTTGCAATTCTTCACACAAGAGCCATTTCTAATAATTGATTCGTGATCCTGAAGCATTTTTGAGTGGAATTGGACGTGAATTCGAAGCAAATCATGCCAGTTTGGACCAGATTCAAAGCTTGAAGCATCAATGGAGCTTGCAAAATCTACTGGATTCACGTGCATTTGAGCTTCAATTTCTCCATTAATCATCTCATTAAGCATCATAGAAGAGCTTTGGACCATTACAAGCTTTGTAGCACACGATTCCAGGTTCTGTTCTTCAAGAAGGTCAGTTTTCGAGTTCAATTATTTTGCAATTCATTAGGATAATTATGTAGATCTTTCATTGGTGATCATGTTGGTATGAAGTTTGAGTGAATTGGCGCACTGTACATGAAGATATATGAGTTTGATGTTTTGATGTCAAATCTTATTTCCTTCGATCTGAGCTTGTTATGATGATTCATGTTTAATTGTTGTTTGATCTTGAATGTACATGGCATGATGAGTCGATTGGTGTAATTGTTTGTGATTTCTGGAATGTTTTGGGATTTTCTGGAAATTCGTACATGTGTTCATCCTGAAGAAGATGAACTTCATGCGCTTCCAGGTTAGCCACGAGTTTGCTACAGTTTTGCTACGGTTTCTTCATAGGATTAGTTACAATTCTGGGATTTCTGGGCGCTAGGGTTTTAGGCTGAAACGGTGACGTTTTAATTTAAGCGCCAAATTTGAATGTGCGCCGGGTTCGAGTCCGTCTGAGCGCATAATTTCAAACTGCCATGCCATTTTCCATGTTTCCCTCCTATTTTCATGCCATGCACATTTTTTATTTCAAATTTTTTCCTCAACTTAGAAAAATCATATAAAATAGAAAAATGCACCAATTTCATCCCAAATTTTTGCAAAATGCTCCTTATTCTGTCTAGTTTTTTATGAGCATGAATTTACAAGTTGTGTCTGGATGGAAAAAGTAATTTGTTCTAGGATGATTGAATACATATACATGTGTGATATTGTCTTGTTCTCTCCATCATAAAATTCTCAAAAATAATCCAATGAACTTGAAAATTTGCATGCTGATTCTAGACATATTAAGGGACATTTTGGCTTTGGTTTGATATTTTTCTCATGTGCCATTTCTGTTTTGTGCTTGTGCTAACTTGGTGTGACAATTTGTGTCACACATTTGGTTGTCTAATTTGTACAATGTGATTTCCATGCCAAATGATCTTCAATGCTTCTGATTTTTTGTGTGATGCATGTTCTGGATGTCTTGATTGCTCATGAATTTTGCTGGAATTATTTGAATCATTTCTATTTTAATTGAGAATTTTCATTCATGTTGATTATTTGGATGCTTTGAATTGGTCATTAACTTCACATGCTTGGTACATGCTCTTGATGATTGATTTTGATTTAGTTCTTTTTAGGACTTATTCTTGAGTGATTAAACATGCTTGGTGTTGAGTTTGAAGTTCTGTTTTGACTTTTTGATCCTCTTTTGACCCTAGGCTTTGACCTAGTGGTTTGGACTTACCATTTGGATTGTGAATTTCAGGTTTAAGTGAACATTTCCATGATTGGAGTGGGTTCTTCATTTAAGCTTGGCCACTTGTTGTCATTTGCTAACCTTTGTGTGTTTTGTAGGCTTTGAGGATAATTCATTTGTGTTTGCCTTATGCCTTGCACCATTGTTGCCTGATTGGATTTGTCTGTCTGTGTGATATTGACTGTTGATTGTTTGTCTGTACAGTTGAACTGATTGGTTTAGATGTTTCTACAAGTACCTAAGTTGCTTAGAGTTCATTTGAACTTTGCTTTGCTAGCTTGTGGTTTGCTTACCACTGAGGTATAATTCTTCTAACTTCATGTAGTCTGGAAGACCTGTCCTGTTATGTGGGCAGGCACCTGTCTGAAGCCCTCCTTAAGAGGCAATGCTTGTGTTTGTTTAATGTTGTGCCAAGTAGGTAAAGACCTCTTAAGAGGCAATTGGCAGATAAAAGGGATGTGCAATCCATCCCCTGCTATTCAGTTGTGTCATTCACTTTGCTCACACACCATGTGTTGATGCATTGTGAATAAGAACCCAAGATCTTGTTATGTCAGTCATCTGTGGAGAAGAGTTCCTACATTCTGAACTCCCATACTTTCTATTTTGAGTCAAGCTCTCCCAGGCCAGGGATAAGAGCTGTGAGGTCTTACCCTCACTTCCCATTTCATCTGCTTCACCCTAACTCTCAATGTAAGGGTTAAGAGCTAAAAACACCCCATTCCAGTTGGCTTTTGTAGCCTAGCCTTGTATGAGCCCAATTGTTTGCATATAGTGTGTGTGCTTGCTCTATTGTGCTTGTATTTGCTTGGTTGTGCTGTTTAGGCTAGCTTGCTTCCTGTGCAAGTTAGGATAGAAACCTCAACATAGGGATCGTATGCATGACAACTTCTAGGCTCGAGTCATAGTCTCCCTAGTAGTTTGTGTCTCCCTTTGTCTCTGGTTAGGTTAGAAGTTCTTTCCCTGTTAAGGGGAACTACGTCGCCCTGATCCTCATACCAGATGTGGTACGTAGGCAGGAGATGAGCTGATCTCTCCGGGCAACCTTTTGCTTTTTTTCTCTTGTTTTCTTGTTGGAGTCTGACGTAAGTCCAGTGATTGGCAGTTGGTTTCCTGTGTGTGTTTGTTGGTTCGGAGTCTGATGTAAGTCCAGCGATTGGCATTCGGTTTCCATGTTTGCCTGTTTGTGTGGAGTCTGACGTAAGTCCAGCGATTGGCAGTCGGTTTCTTGTGTGGGTTTTGTTTGGCGTACGTTAGCTAAGCTACGAGTGCTCTGATTTTTCTCTAGTTAAGAGAAGATACGTATGCATAGGATGCGACATCGTAGCGAGCACGTTTCCCCGTTCCTGAGCTACGTCGACTCTGATGTCTGTGTCTGATAGACTACGTAGGCCCAGGATGTGATATCCTGCCGAGTCCGTTTCTTCCGTCTTTTCTGTGTTTGTTTCCAGTGTATGTGCAGTTTGTGAGCAGTTTCTAGCAACCTTTCTTCTATTCTTTCTGAGCGTGGATCCCGTCGAGTACGACGGATGCGTAGGGGTGCTAATACCTTCCCTTCGCATAACCAACTCCCGATCCCATCTTTCTCTGGTCGCGAGACCATGTCTTTTCCAGGTTTACTTCGAGCGTTTCCTTTCCCTCTTTTGGGATAAATAACGCACAGTGGCGGCTCTGTTGTTTTGTTTTCCTGCCGGTTTTTCGCGTAATGCGACAGTAGGTAGTGTGTATGCTCACCCATGTTCCATTAAGCTCATATTTAGGGTTTAAAACCCTCAAGGCAAGGAGTTCAATCAATAAATGGTTCACATTGGTCCTAGATATCATATATGGATCCCCATGATCTTCACATATCATTTTTATCAAGAATTCATCAAGAGTTTGAAGTTTGTTTTCCTTGGAAACCCAAATTCATCTGGGTATCTTGTGTGACTTATTCAATAAGTTTCTTCAACAATTGATCAAATATTTCAAGGGATACCTCATATTACATCATGTTACACATATATTATCCTCCATGAGTCTCAAAAGTCAATATAATATCAAGCTAGCTAGATGGTTCATGGTGGTTGACCAGAGAAAGTCAACTGGTCAAAACTGGGGTTCCTTAGACCCTATATCCTACAAGTTTTGTCATATGAAAATGATTACAAGAGAAATGTTACTCAAACTGACATTCCACACAGCTTTCATGTTGAATTCAAGAGCTATTTTTGCTTGGAAAGACATTTTTATGGTGAAAGATTATAGGTCATTTTGTTTGAACCCTAGTTAGGAGGTCAAATTCCATAGACCATAACTTGCTCAATTATTGTGAGATGAAAGCCATTCAAATTTTATTATCAAATTCAAGATGTATACTTCACCTTTTATGTTTGCAGTAAGTTCAAATTCAACTTTCAAATTCATCTGCCAAGAGGAAACATTATAGGTCACTTTGGACCATTACAATTGAACAAGTAATTTTCCTCAACTTCTAAAATGCATAACTCCTTCATGCCAAATCCATATGAGGTCAAATATATGACCAAATTTAATAGGTTTTAAATATCTACAACTTTGATGAAGGAAATGTTCCCGTTTGAAGTCCATAACAAAAGTTATTCAAGGTGGAAGAAGTGAACATTTGACTTGGTACTTAGAAAATTTCCAAACATGATTGATTTCCCAAACTTCCACCTCAAAATTCATCATACTCCAAGCTTCAAATAGAAAAGTGTTCAACATGAAATTGGTTCCACTTGATCTCACATTTCCAAAAAGTCCAAAATCGTCTCATTTGGACCAATATTTAAGGACTTGCGCATGGGTGCAATGTATGGTACCATTTGGAAGGATTTCATGATCAAACTCATTTCAACATTGCATGGCTTAATGCAATGCTTTCAGCATGACCTATGCACAATTTTGGACCTTTTCAAATGATTGTTTAGGCTTTGTACACGCCCATGCTAGCTCATGAAGGAAGTTTCTAATTTTGGACATTCAAATGAAAGTGTGTGAAAAGCATATGCATTGGCTATAAATAGAGAAGCAATGTGATCAGAACTTCATCAATACGTTGCCCAAGCTTTTCCAGAGCAATCCAAACCCTCCATTTCATAGAATTCTTGAAGGTTTCATTTGAAATCGAGCTTGAACTTCATCTTCTGTTTGGAAGTTCAAACTCCAAGAAGTCATTTCCTTTTTCATCTCAATTGGTTTCTGCAAGCAAGAGGAAGAGAAAGCAAGCAAATCCAGATCAAAAATGAAATTATTATGAATTAAACAAAACAAAACAAAATGGGTTAAAAATGAAATTATTATGAATTAAACAAAATAAATGGATTAAACATAAAAACAGATAATACTAAAAAAACAAGGGCCATCAGATATCCCTCATTAATTGAGGTGGCAGATCTGATGGCCACATGATCAGTCACCATTTATATTGAGTTTTCATTACTGATCCAACGCAAAACAGAGACATTTGACACACTGTGCAAGCAGTTATGGTACATTTCGAGTTAATTTTACTTCCTTTATTTTTATTTACGCATTTTTAACCTTTGTTATGTGTTACCTTTTACTATCTTGATTTTATGCGTGGGATAACTGTGTTTATGTCTGACAGATCCAGGTAGATGAACCGGAGAACTCAGAAGAAGACAGTGCAAGAGTCTGGCATGCAAAGGAGCCAGAAAACCCCGGTACAGGAGGCCTGACACGGCCACCCGTGTTACTTGATACGGGCCGTGTCAGGGCAGTGGAAGCAAAGGAAGGAAAACAGTAGCTTGACACGGCTACCCGTGTCAGCTGACACGGGCCGTGTCAGGCAAAAGCCCTAACCGTGTTAGCCTTGCCATGGGCGTGTTAGGAGAAACAGTAGGCTGACACGGCCACCCGTGTCAGCCCAAGCCCAAAATTTCTAGTTTTCTCGGGCTTTTCATTCTGTGGGCTTTTTGGAGACATCTTTGGACCTCTCTAACTGCTGGTGGGAACTTTCACTATAAAAAGAGGTCTTCTACCAAAGGAAAAATCATCTTGGAATACAGCAAACCACAGTATTGTGAAGCAATCAAGGATTACAGAGATCAAGGCATTTGGAGAGCTGAAGAGATTCATGAGCGGGAGCGATTGAAGATCAAAGTCATCCAATTACTTGTAATGTGTAAATTTTGTCTTGAATTTGTTTTAAACAATATGAGTAGCTAAACCCCCCAATGCTAGGGGGTGTCCCTGATTTAGAATTGTAATGAATTTGAGTTTACATTTGCATTTATAATATTTTGTTTACGGTAACCTTTTGATGTGTTTGTTGCTTTCTCTTTCGGACCAATTGAGATTAATTTGTGGTTATCAATTAGGTTGGACCGCCATTGATAAGGTTTTCATAAGGTTAATCTGCAGTAGATATCACCTAGGACTAGGGATATCCTGTATGAACCAGAGCATTCTTGATATTATACAGCTTGACGTCACCCTAATTGGCTATGGACATAGGAATTAGGGTAGATTGATTAAAGGTTATCTCACCAAAGACTTGGGAGAAAATACCCTTGAGAACTAGTAGTAATTGATATTTGTTAATGCAATAGTAACTCAGAGTTGTTACAGGGATAAATCATACACCATCCCTGACATTGTTCCTTTTTCTCTATAAACCCTTATTTTCATATTTCTTTACCTTTACTTTTATTATTATCTTTTTACCCTCAAAAACCAATATAATACTTTTTGTTTAATTGAATGATAATTTAAACTCAATACTAACGTGCAGTCCTTGAGATCGAAATTTGGGGAATTTCCCCATTATTACTATAAAAGGAAAAATAATACACTTGCTATTTTTTCGATCAAGGTTTTGGCGCCGTTGTCGGGGACAGCCAAAAATATAGAGTTTAAATTGATTTCAATTAAAATTTTGTTGCTCTATAATAAAATTATTTTTCTGTCATTTATAATTTACTAATTTGTGTATGCGAGGAGAACCCTTAGCTGAATTTCTGGTTGACGCAAAGATCGAGAGAACCCTTTACAAAAGACGCAGAGAACAAAAAGTGGATTCTAAAGAATAAAGTACCTCAGATCAACTAGAAGTCAAGGAACCAATGGCTGAAGTTCCTCCAATTCCACCTCCTCCACCTCCGGAAAGACTCCTAGGTGACTATGGAGGTGCAAATGCACCGGGTGGTCGATTAACCATTGTTAACCAACCGATGAATGTGACAAATTTTCAACTGCATCCTAGTACGATCAATCAATTGGAAAGAAAACCTTTCACCGGAAAGGTTAATGAAGATGCCAATAAACACCTGCAAAGATTCCTGACCATGAGCACCACCCTGAAAACTGATGGTCACACTGATGAAGCAAAAAAATTAAGAATGTTCCCGTTCACTCTAGCTGAAGACGCTGAAGAATGGTTCTATTCTCTCCATGCCGGTAGTATCACTTCCTGGGAGGAGATGGAAACTGCATTCTTAAATGAGTACTTTCCGGCATCAGTATTCCTGAGAAAAAGGTATGAAATTCTGAATTTCAAACAGAAAGATGGTGAATCATTGGGAGACACTTACAAAAGATTCAAAAGGATCTTAGTCGCGTGTCCCACTCATAATATGGATCAGACAGAACAAATGCAGATGTTCGTTAATGGGCTGAAAATAAAGACAAAACAGTTGATTGATACAGCAGCCGGTGGCTCAACAAATTTCCCAACAGCCACTAGTATCAAGAGGATTATTGAAGCAATAACTGCTAATGAGGATCTAGAGCTATATTACAGGTGTACCAGTCAGCCAGACGGGATAATTGATCTAAAATTAGAGACAAATAAAATTCGTCTGGAAGACACTGTTGCTGCCGAAGTAGACAAGAAACTGAAAGCTATGAATATAGGTACTCAATAGATAGCGCAGGTTCAGCCAGCTCAGGCGAGCATTTGTGAAATCTGTAATGGACCTCATCACACGGTCTATTGCTTTGCGACTCCCCAACAAATTTAAGAGATCGAATTCTTGAAGCAGAATAATCCCTACTCTAACACTTACAACCCAGGTTGGAAGAATCATCCAAACTTCTCCTGGAAAGATCAGAGAGGGAATGTTCCGTAACAGGGTACAAGGCAATATCAGACTTAGTATTAGCAACAACAGCAACAACAACAGGTACCTAAAAAGGCTGAATGGGAGATTGCCATTGAAAAGTTAGCAGTCCACAGCATGCAGTTTCAAGAAGAAACAAGGACTAATCAGAAAAACACCACAGCCTCCATCAAAAATCTTGAAGTTCAAATGGGGAAGATAACACAATAGTTAGCTTCAACTTCTTAAGCCCCAGGCACCTTACATAGTGGTACGGTGACAAATCCGCGGGAACATAACATTATGAATGCTGTCACAACCCGAAGTGGAAGTCAACAGAGGAAAATAATATTGAAAAAGATAGATTAATAGAGGTGGATTTAGAAATCAAGGAAACAAAAGTCCAAGTTGATGAAACAATATCACCTCCTGTCGAGGAGAAAGAGAAGGTTCCTAAACCCGTAATCAAACTCCCTTACCCTCCACGACAGAAGAAGAAAAATCAACATGAGAAGAATTTTGAGAAGTTTCTGGAGATGTTCAAAAAACTCGAAATCAATATCCCTTTTGCTGAAGCATTGGAACAAATGCCAATATATGCCAAGTTCATGAAAGACATAATTTCCAAGAAGCGTTCCACTGATACGGAACCGATAATCCTGACTGAAACATGAAGTGCCATTCTCCAAGGCATGAAAATCCCAGTGAAAAAGAAGGACAGGGGATCAGTTACTATTCCTTGCACTATTGGTGATAGAAAATTCAAGAAGGCTCTGATTGACTTAGGGGCAAGTGTAAGCTTGATGCCACTATCCATCTATAAGAAATTAGGCATCGGTTTTATTCAAGATACTCGAATGATCCTTCAGTTTGCGGATCGTTCTGTTCGGCGACCCTATGGTATTGTGGAAGATGTTCTGGTAAAAATTGACAAGTTTGTCTTTCCAGTCGACTTCGTCATTCTGGAAATGCCGGAGGATGAGGAGATTCCTCTCATATTTGGAAGACCTTTTTTGGAAACAGGCCGGTGTATGATAGATATTGAGGAAGGAACTGTGACCCTCAAGGTCTATGATGAAGAGTTAAAGATAGATGTGAGAAATACCATGAAATACCATGCTCAGGAAAATGACCAGCATAGACCCCGGTCACCACTAAACTGGGTCTAAAGCTTGTCCATTTTTGAAAGTAATAAAGATAAAGAAGAATATGAGGTGCTTGCTCTGATGGAAAAACAACCTGAATGAATTAGATCTAGACCACACCGGTGGGAAGATCTAAGACCACCACACCCCGATGTCACTGAAGAACCCAAAAAAGAGGTGAACCTGAAGCAGTTGCCAAAAAATCTGAAGTATGTATTTCTAGACACTGAAGAAAAATGCCCAACCATCATTAATGCTAGTCTACAGAGTGTCCAAGAGGCAGAACTCATTCAAGTTCTAAAAAAATACAAGGGTGCAATCGGATGGGCAATTGAGGACTTAAAAGGTATAAGCCCTACTGTTCGCATGCACAAGATCTTAATGGAGGATGACGACAAACTGGTAGTGCAACCACAACAAAGACTTAACCGAGCCATGAAAGAAGTGGTGCGCAAAGAGGTTATAAAACTCTTGGATGCGGGCCTAATCTACCCTATCTTCGATAGTTCTTGGGTAAGTCCAGTCCACGTGGTACCTAAAAAAGGGGGCACAACGGTAATAAAGAATGAAAAGAATGAGTTGATTCCAACCCGCACTGTTACAGGTTGGAGAGTGTGCATCGATTACAAAAGGCTAAACGTGGCAACGAGGAAAGATCACTTCCCGTTACCATTCATTAATCAAATGCTGGAAAGGTTAGCAGGACACGATTACTATTGTTTCCTAGACGGTTATTCGGGGTACAACCAGATTGCGGTTGCCCCTGAAGACCAAGAGAAGACTGCATTCACCTGCCCCTATGGTATTTTTGCATATAGAAGAATGCCATTTGGCTTGTGCAACGCACCAGCCACCTTTCAAAGGTGTATGACTTCTATTTTTGCTAACATGCTCGAAAAGCATATGGAAGTATTTGTGGATGACTTCTCCGTATTCGGTTCTTCATTTGATAATTCTTTGACTAACCTGTCACTTGTTCTAGAGAGATGCCAGCAAACAAATTTGATCCTGAATTGGGAAAAATGTCACTTCATGGTCCGGGAAGGAATAGTCTTGGGACACAAGATCTCTAACAAAGGTATCGAAGTAGACATAGAAAAAGTGGAGGTAATAGAAAATTTACCACCACCGGTGAATGAAAAAGGCATCCGAAGCTTCTTAGGACATGCGGGTTTCTACCGCAGGTTCATAAAAGATTTCTCCATGATTGCTAAACCATTGACTAGTCTACTGGTAAAAGACACCCCATTCTTATTTGACAAAGAATGCAAGAAAGCCTTCGAGACCTTGAAGAAGGAGCTGGTGTCAGCACCCATAGTTATTGCCCCAGATTGGTCCCTTCCTTTTGAGATAATGTGTGATGTAAGTGATAACGCAGTAGGGGTGGTACTAGGGCAACGCAAGGAGAAGCTCTTTCATGTGATCTACTATGAAAGCCATGTACTCAACCCTGCTCAAATGAACTATGCAACCACAGAAAAAGAACTCCTGGAGGTGGTATACGCTTTTAACAAATTCAGATCCTATCTGCTGGGATCAAAGGTAATTGCATATACTGACCATGCTGCTTTGAAATATCTTTTTGCAAAACAGGAATCCAAGCCGAGGTTGCTGCGATGGATCCTCCTACTACAGGAATTCGATCTGAACACTGTTGCTGATCACTTGTCTTGCATGACTCCGATTCAAGAAATAGAAGAGACGCACCCCATCAGAGATGAGTTCACAGACGAACGCATTCTAGCCGTTACGCATATCCCATGGTTAGTCGATTACGCGAACTTTGTGGTAGGTGGACTGATACCTGATGACTTTGGCTCCAACAGACGAAAAAAGTTTTTGCATGATTGCAGGTTCTATGTATGGGACGATCCATTCCTTTACAAAAAGGGATTATATGGCCTAGTCAGGAGTTATGTTCCAGAGGAAGAGCATAGGGACATTTTAAAAGCCTGTCATAACTCAGAATATGGAGGACGTTTTAGCGGAGACAGAACCGCATCCAAAGTCCTCCATTCTGGATTGTACTGGCCCACGCTGTTCAAAGACGCACAAGCAGTGGTAAAAGAGTACGACAGATGTCAAAGAACAGGTAACATATCTAAAAGAAATCAAATGCCACAGAATGCCATGTTAGAAGTCAAACTGTTCGATGTATGGGGAATAGATTTTATGGTACCCTTCCCACCTTCCTTTGGAAAGCAATACATTCTAGTTGCGATTGACTATGTGTCAAAATGGGTGGAAGCAGTTGCACTGCCCACGAATGATGCAAAGGTGGTAATCAATTTCCTCAAAAATTGTATCTTCGCACGATTTGGGGTACCAAGAGCACTAATTAGTAACGAAGGTACCCACTTCCTAAATAAATTGATGGAAATCCTACTACGGAAATATAATGTCATGCATAGAATCGCCACATCGTACCATCCCCAGACTAGTGGACAGGTTGAGGTATCCAATCGGCAGATCAAGCAAATCCAAGAAAACACTGTCAGTGCCTCAAGAAAGGATTGGTCAATCAAGCTCGATGACGCACTCTGGGCATAGCTAACAACGTTCAAAACACCAATAGGTATGTCCCCTTATCAGTTAGTCTATGGTAAAGCTTGTCACCTACCACTCGAACTTGAGCATAGGGCATTTTGGGGGACCAAATTCCTCAACTATGATCTGGCTAAAGCGGGTAAATCTCGGATCCTCCAATTACAGGAGCTAGTAAAGTTCAGGAGTCGAGCGTATGAAAATGCCAAGATATACAAAGAACAAACCAAAACCTGGCATGACAGACGCATTTAGAAGAAAGACTTTCAGGAAGGACAACTGGTGTTATTATTCAACTCAAGGTTGAAACTCTTCCCAGGGAAACTGAGGTCCCGATGGTCGGGACCCTTTGAGATACAAAAGGTATTTTCACATGGAGCCGTTGAACTAAGAAATCCAGCGAACAGAGACACATTCAAGGTAAATGGGCAGAGAGTGAAACCTTACATACAAGACCAGGAGGGTGGTCCTATAGAAAAAATTTGTCTCACCTAAGCAGACAGAGAACCATCGAGCCATGCGACGTTAAACATAGCGCTTTGTGGGAGGCAACCCACACTTTTTATTTCTAATCAGTTGTATGTGTCTATAGGTATACAGGAGCTCTACAAGGAGGAAGCATCTCATAGCCAGAAGAACCAGCGGTTGACCTGACACGAAAACCAAAAAAATGGCCAAAAGGACAGCCTGACCCGACGGGCCGTGTCAGCTGACACGGGCCGTGTCAGCTGACACGGGCCGTGTCAGCTGACACAGGCCGTGTCAGGTGAAGGAAAATGTATGAAGGATGTGGTAAAACAGTGGCCTGACACGGCCACCCGTGTCAGGAGCACTGTAGGAAAAATGGTTTTGGGAATGGTAAAACAGTGGCCTGACACGACCGGCCATGTCAGGAGCACTGTAAAAGAAATTGTGGAATGTGGTAAAATAGTAGCCTGACACGGCCACCCATGTCAGCTGACACGGTCGTGTCAAGCAGGCGGAATTTTTGAATTTTTTTTGAAAATTTTGATTTTTAGTGGGGCCCACCCACTTAATCCACTCTTAACCACACACTTTTCCCTATCACCTCATCATTATCAGATTTTTACCACAAACCTCATTAATCTCTCTCATCATTTTTCATCTTCTTCTCTCACTCTCTCACAAACTCCATTAAACCTCACTCACCTCACCACACAAAACCCTCCATGCACCCAAGTTCCACTCACCTATCGCTAAAATACCCTTCACAAATATTTCTCATCTCGCCGTCCCGGTCATAACCATGGTTTTAGATTTTCCTAACTCGACAGTTCGGAATATTGCTATTTTTTGCAGGTCCAAAATGCCCCCGCGATGAATCCTTACCGGAAAGCAACAATTTGCAGAGATGGCGAAGTCCCGGAAACGCCCGAGCCGGAAACCTAATCCCCACAACATTGTGTTTGACAATCCAGAGCAAGAACAACGTTACCAAATTCCCCGGAAGCGCAAGCTCACGCCGACCAGGTATATGTGTGAGCATACTCTGACCGCTCTAGGGCTGAAAATTGAGGTAGACCGAATGTTCCATGTTTTGGGCATGCTCGAGTTTATGAGTTTGGAGGCGCCGACCTACGAGCGCATTACTCTCGAGTTCCTTAGCACTTTAGAGTTCCAGCTGGAAAAGCGGGGGGTTAACACAACCAGGTATTATTTCGGTGCCTTACGTTTCCGATTGTTTAACAATTATCTTGAATTGTCTGTTGAGGAGTTAGCTGCAATACTCCGCCTCCCTCTGAACGGACCCGGAGTGGTCCCATACAGGTTCTCTCTGAAGGATTTCTAGAGCGCCATAACTGGGAGGACGCATTATTCCTCCAAAGGTGGGAAAGCCTCGGGCATCCAGAATCCCTGTTTCAGGTACGCCCAAAACGGTCTAGCCTATACCCTGTTCGGTAGAGGCGACATCACTGGGGTAGCTACTCAGAGAGAGCTATTCTTCATGTACTCGATGGCTCAAACCAAGACCATCAATGTAGCTGCCTTTGCAGCAGACTACCTGGGTAGAGTCGGCCGAGCAAACTCAGGAGGCATATCCGTGGGAGGTATGATCACCCAAATTGCATTGCATTTCAGGTATCAGGCTGTTTTACTCGAGGACACACCAATTTCAGGTAATACAAAAATTGACATGGCTGCTCTGATTTCCCAAGGTATGATTGAGGTTGCCCCTACTTATTATTCCGTACTCATTCATAAAAGGTTTATCATCGCTCTTCCGGATTTGGACAGAGTTTCTATTATTGACTACGCTAATTAGTTATATGTGAGCGCCGATCCCGATGCGGATGAAGGCCATGAAACTGACCATTTTAATGCAGGTGAGCACTTTATAGATGACCAGGAAGAAGGAACGGAAAGAGAAGAAGAATATCCTTAAGCACCTCCTAAGAAGTTTGTTCCACGGCATCAGGAACCCACCCAACATGCGGGGGGTTCACCATCTTGGTCAACTGACCAATGGAGCTAGGTACAAACCAAGATAGGTGATTTGAGGACTAAACAGCAAAGGCCAGGCATCGAGCAAGCCTGTCAGGGAGCGATGTTGGATGAGATGAGCAGCATGATGCGACAGTTGATGTTGTATTTCCCGCACACACCTCCTCAGTAGGACCCTATGAGTTCCTTCCTCTGCGCTTGTTCCCAAACATTGTGGACAATGTTGAGTTCTGGTGTGGGGAAGCTTTTATGTCTTTTATTAGTATTTTGATTATTGTGTTATTTTTACTTTGGTAGTTTAGATTTAATTTGTCTATTGAAAGTACATTATACTGCAAGTGTGTGTGTCAAGTCTGTGTTGACAGGTTGGAAAAAGTAATGATCACAATTGAGAGTGGATGAAAGGTCACACCACTCACCATGGCCTGTTGTGAAGGATCTCCCCAAAAATTAACACTGCTAAATGTAAAGATCGGACGCAACGTATACAGCTTAATCGACACGAGTATCCTGCATATTCCGAAATAAGAAAGCAATTGCATCAAATTAAGGAGCACTGTGGATCCTGTCAAAGCTGAACCAAACCAAGTGAGTCGGAAAAAGCCAAACACATTAATCATCATGAGTGTCATTCAGGTTTGTCTTTATCACTCTAAATTTGCGTAGACTCTCTAGGACTGTCACTGCATGATACACACACTGAGGCACGTTGTTTGTAATTAACCCCGAGCTTTTCTAGCCATCCCGAATTATTATATCCCTCGTTAACCCCCTTTGAGCCTATTTCCATTTTTTTTGTTTAAAACACCATAAATGTAACCATTGGCCAAAACACTTCCTCACCCTATTCAGAGTCATGAGAATGTATTCTAGCTATGTTGAAAAGCTAAGTTTGGGGTAAAAACCTTAAAAGCTCTTAAAGCCCAAGAAAGTGCAAAAATAAAAGAAAAAGAAAATTTTGATGAATCGAGAAAAAGAAAGAAAAATAAAAATCGAATACTCGAAGATTCAAAAGAAAAAGCACGAAAAAGGGCAGTCGGTAAGAAAATAAAGAAATAAGAAAAGAAAACCGAGGAAATAAAAGAAACCAACACAGGATGTAACATCGACTTTGAACCAAAAGCCCCTTGTTTTCCTTTTTTAATCCATACCCTAACCCAAGCCAAGCTACAACCCTAAAGACCTCAAAAGTGTGTGTGTTATGTCTAGGTGATGAGAAAAGAGAAACTATTCAAACTTGTGAGTGATATTGCATACTTTAAATTATGAGTGTAAACAGCTTACCCCGAGAGAATTGGTGAGAATGTGAAATAAGCAGACAGGTGAAACAGTGCTTTGAAGTGGAAGTGTGAATGATGACTTACGAGGATAGGCAGGACTTGTGGAAGAAAAAGGGAAGACGTTTGCGAATGATCTCAACAGTGGTGGAAAGCATAAAGGATTCTGGGGAGTCATAATGAAACATTACTTGGGACAAGAAATGAGCTAAGTTTGGGGTTGTGATTAGTCACCATTTATATTGAGTTTTCATTACTGATCCGACGCAAAACAGAAACATTTGACACACTGTGCAAGCATTTATGGTACATTTAGAGTTAATTTTACTTCCGTTATTTTATTTACGCATTTTTAATCTTTGTTATGTGTTACCTTTTATTATCTTGATTTTATGCATGGGATAGCTGTGTTTATGTCTGACAGACCCGGGTAGAAGAACTGGAGAACTCAGAAGAAGACAATGCGAGATTCTGGCATGTAAAGGAGCCAGAAAACCCCAGTACAGGAGGCCTGACACGGCCACCCATGTCACCTGACTTAGGCCGTGTCAGGGCAGTGGAAGCAAAGGAAGGAAAATAGTAGCCTGACACGGCTGTAGCGGGGTATTCGTTACCATTAAAGATATTGCCTAAATCCAAGGTAAACCATACAAGTCGAGTCACCACCGCACTTCTATTTATCCAAAGGAATGGTTAGAAAGCGAACAAAAATCTAAAAGTTTTATCGAATCAAAAACTAGTAAAAGAGAGTCAGAGATCTGGGTAAGGGGGTTGGTTATGCAATGAGAAGGTGTTAGGCACCCAAAACATCCTATGTACTCCTAGGGATCCCTTTTCATACTTGTTGCAAGGTTGTTGTTTTATGAAAATTTATTTGTGCAAACATGATTGAATTGATGAGAAGAGAATATACAAGTTATTTACATTTTTGTGTTTGGATGGATAAACCCATTGCCTACGTACCATCTTAAAAAAGATTAGGATCAAAACCTCGTAGTTCGGGGTAAAAATATCAAAAGGAGTTGGTGAATTGATTGGTCCAAAAGCCTTGAGGTCTTTTGTTATCCAAGGGAGAAAACTCAACCTAAAACCACAAATCCACCATTTGAGGATAGCTTCAACATGCTAGTGAGGGGTTAACCCTATAATAAGCATGGAAGACTCATTGTCCATCATTAAGGATATAGGTGAGTATTACATCTACCACAAGGATAACTCAAACCTAATAGCTAAAGGTAATGGAAAATTTGATTAAGAAAGTGGCCATTGGAACCACAAAAAGACATTTGAATGGGTTATATTTACCAATTAGAAGTATATACAAAAATGGTCAGAGTTGACTTAAAGATTCAATTCACAATAAGTGTTATGAAGAGAAGGTTTGAAAATCAAAAGCCTAAGGCTTAGGTTTCTAATGTTTGAAAACAATAGTTAAATGTTTGCACAAAAAGTTTTGGCTTGGGTTAGAGTGGGGAGAAGAAGAAGAAAGGCTAAAGTCCTAAACAAAGCAAAAAGAGGAGGGATGAAGAATCAAAACCACAATGGAGTCCCTCTCTTGAGATCATAGTGATGATCCAAGTAGCTCTCATCCTTTGGAATAAGCAATCACAATAATAGTAAGCTCAAGCAATCAAACAAGTCTCTTAAGAGATCCTCAATGTATCTTGTGTCTTTCACTTTGAATGAACATGGCAATGATCCTCCAATTAAGCTCAAGTGGGAACCCCTAGCACAAGAACACACACATCAAAAGTTCCATGAAGTAAATCAAGAATGGACAAGAGTGAGTTTAGAGATTTGGTCCATATTCATCATTAAGTTCCTTTTACTCCAATTTTTGCATAGGGAATATCCTAGAATCTAAGTCCCTTTCTCCATTCTTTGCATAGGGTATGTCCTAGAATCTAAGTCCACTTCTTTGCATTTGGTTCACAACAATAAAAAAAAAACACAAGCATAAAAAATATATACACAATTATGTGCTCAAGTGAGCAAAAGGAAAATGACATTAACATAAACATGTGCTCAAGTGAGCAAAGAGAAAAGCAAATGGATAATATGTGCAAGAATAGTAAATTGCATAAAAGTAAAGAGCAAAAAGTAAATGTTAGTTGTTAATGGTTAGTGTTAGTAGTTAGTGTGCCATAAGGAAAATTTAGCGCTATGTTAAGCAATCGTAATTGGACTTATGTAGAAGTCACAACTATCTGATGCCGGTCAATAATAATGTAGGCAACAACACAAGTTAGAAGTCTTGATTAGTGAACCAAGTTCCAACAACTTGCCATGCCAAAAAGAAAAAAAGAGAATTGATCTTGTATTGGTTTAAGTCCTTTGCATGATTTAGAAAACAACCTATCCTTAATGCAAAGTCATTCACTTGATCAATTGATCAAGATGAATTAGATTTGAATCAAGGAAGATTAAGTCTCCCTAACCAATGCTAACTTATCAACCTTCAACTCATGGATCAAAAAGAAAGAAGAAGAAGAAGGAAGAAGGAGATAAAGAATGGATAAGGAAATGGAAAGATCAAAATGCCTAAGATGGAATAAGATGTACCAATCCATATGTATTGACCAATTGACATTGAAAGTCAAAGTCAAACATTAAGAAATCAGAAATGAGATGGAGATTGGAGATCAAACAATAAGCATAATATTTTTGGCATTTTTAATATTAAAATAAATTTGAATTAAAAATAAAAGGAAGGTCAAACTTCAAAGTTACTTCAAAACAACCTTGAAAGGTCCAAGTAATTCATCCCAAGTTCAACAAGGTCAAACAAAGTTTGACAAAAAATTCCAGCATTTTTAAAAGTCAGAAACTATTTTTAATCAATTAAAAATAAATAAAAATAATCTAATTGAACTAAAATCTCAAATAAATCTCAGATCAATTAAAAAATTGATGAGAATATTTTTCATAGATCCATCATCATTCATATAGGTTAGGAAAATATTTTTGTATTTTTTGAATATCAAAAACTATTTAAAATGAATTAAAAAAACCAGAAGAGAGAAAATTCATCAAAAATATCAAATGATGAAATAAAAAATATTAAAAATCAAAACTAGAAACTAGAATTTATTTGGAGACTAATGCAATTGGTCCTATAATTTTTGGATTAAAAATGAGAGAGATATGAATTTTTGAAATAAAAGGAAATAAAGAAAATAAAATCAGAAAATAGAAAATAAAAAAAATCAGGAAGCGTTGGATGTGGTTTCATTAATTGACGTGGCACATCTAATGGTCCAGAGGCGCGCGCTCACCATGAGTCCAAGTCAACAGCACCACACACAACATTAAAACAAGTCATAACAACTAATGGCCACAATTAGATCTGGAAAATGCATCCAACGATCCAGATTGGATCTGGCAATGGGACGGCCACCGGAGCCACCTTCTTCTCCGGTGAGCAAGAAGATTCCGGCCAGAATTGCAGGTTTTTAAAACTCAATTAAAATGCACGTTCCATACATCTTTGGAAAGCTGGGATGATGTACATCATCCCTGTGCCACTCAATTCCACTCTAGATCTCTATATTGAGAGAAATCAGAGATGGGAGTTTTGTGGTGTTCATCATGAACTTAATGGATTTCAAAAATTAAATGCACAGTCATGATGCCTCTGTTGAGAGGACTTCAGCCAACACAAGATCCAAGCAAATAGGTCAATATATGATGAGTTTTGAAGAAAAAACCAGTTGAAGTACAACCTTGATTTCTGGAAACTTGAGCTCGATTCCTTGCTTTCTTTGCCAAAACAGAAGATCAATGATCTGAAGGATGAATGTTTAGAAGCTTTAGATCCAAGGATTCAACCAAATGTAGTTGAATTTTGGATCTGAAAAATTTGAAAGAAAGTGAGATAGCTTCTTTGGTAATGGTTATGGATTCAATTGTGCAACATCTTAGGCGCCATTAGGTTGAGAATTGAATGAAGAGGAGCATGCTATTTATAGCCAAAGCTGATGTAAGCAAGGAGAAAATTCGTGTGCATGGAACTTGGACTTCTCATGCATGGGCCTGTACTGGCGCGTGCAAAGCCCAAAAATGGATGAAAATGCAAGCTGAACTCAAATGCCAATAGTTTGGACGTGTGATTGGAGCTGCATTGGCTTGTGCATGAAGTTATGATGTGAATTCCATAATTGGACCTAAACATTCACCTCTTCGAAAATGCCAATTAGAAAATCCAAACATAAGCATGTGGGTAATGGTTGGAAAGGTCTTGATGTAAGGAACAATTGCTATGTTGAACAAAACTCCATTTGAAGTGTGGAAATTAGTGAATTTTGAGTTTAAAGTGTAATGTGCAAAACATGTCAAGGCAAGGTTTCCAAATTTGGCCAATGTTCAAGCCCCTTTGTTTCAATGATGCAAGCCTAAAATGGAAACACCTCCAACATCAAAATTGTATATCTTTTCAAGAAAATCAAAATGGACTTATATTTTGCATCATTTAGATTTTTGATGAAAGAGTTATGGGCACTTGAAGTTGGACTTTTTTGCCTTTTAATGCATTTGGCCCAAAATGACCTATAATGTCTTACATTATCACATGTATTTCCTTTGAGATTTTGAAATTTTGTCCAACATAACATTTGAAGTAGACATCTTACTATTTCCAATGCATTTGATACCACCTCAAAATCATAAAAAATGAATGAGTTATGTCCTTGGGAAGTTGACCCAAAATTAGGGTTTCAGTCAAAATGACCTGTAATGTATTGGAATGGGAGATGGTCTTCCAAGCTTCAAATTAAATGTTTGATGAACATGAAAGTTGTTCATATTGTCCTTAAGAACATTTTTGAGTTTCGAACCATCTCCATTTGACCAACACATAAAAAGTTAGGTCTCAGTGCATTTCAAAATAGTCAGATGAATTGACTGATCAACTTCTCAAGGCCATGACTCATATCTTGATGAATTGATGATTGAGGACACTTAAATAAGTTCAAATATGCATGAAATGATGAATTAAAGAACTTCCCTTGATTGTATTTGATTATGGGTTGAGGTTGCTTCAAGAGCAAGGCATTGAGGTGCAGAGATGAATTAGGGTTTCCTTGGGGAACAAACCTCAAACCCTTTGACTTGCTTTGATCAAAATGATGAATTGAGATGCTAGGGAGGCATATTTTATGGATGAGAGCTTTGAGAACCATTACCATGCTTGCTATCATCTTCTCCTGACCTTATCATTGTACAAAGGATCTCGTTGAATCTCTTGACCTGGTGATTGCTCAAGCTACAAACAAAAGATGTTAGTGACATATTTTTGTGCTTTTAGTTAGTAAAAAAATAAGAAAAGCAATGATATACAATTCAAGCATGCTTGGTGATCTCAAACCACTCACAAGAAGTCCCTCCCAAAGGCAAAGGGAACCAAAATGCTAATGATCCTTGAGGCAATGCAAATGCAATGTTATGATGCCATGAGGGATCTTAGGGACAAAATTAGGGTCTTACAGATGCCCCTATTTAAGGTCATTCTAGCCAGAGAAGTGAAGGTTAAAATCTTCGTCTCAACGGGGTAGAATGGGCTTAAATAATAACAAAGAGACGAATTTTGGTCCCTAAGAGACCTCATGATGCAAATGTATGCATGCTAATGGTAAAACTCTGTGGGGATAGGCGTCAACAAAAGAAAAAGAAATCCGGAGAAACTAAGAATCCAAAGGATTAATACACTTACTAGGGAGACGGAGACTCTGGGGGAGTAAAGGGTGAAAATGCGTGAGCAGGTCACGACTTGAGACTTGCTGAGAGACACGGAGAGAATCCATGAAATAAATCAATGGAAGGACTCGAGTTGACTCGAAGATGCATGTATTGGGGAATATGCCAATACGTCCAAAAAATATCTCCGACGGATACTTCGGATAAAAAAAAATCCGGACTCAAGTGGGGATGTCCACTAAGGACTCAACTGAGGAAGATCCCAACAGAAATCTCCTGGAAGGAGCAACAGGATGAGGTATTACCGATTACTGGGTAATAAGCTCGAAGAGACGTGTGATCTGAACACCGGTATAAGGGTGAGAGAACAACATGCTCGGGAAGAGTGAATATCTAAGACCGATATAAGGGTGAGAGATATCAATCAACCAAATCATCTGAGGAAGACCTAAAGGGTATATTTCAACTCAGGGAAATCTGACTCCACAGGGGACCAAAAGTCATAATAGGGAGCAGAAGGAAGGAACACCAGGGATACCGGTTACTAGGCATAAAATAGGTGACCAACCAAAACGTGAATTGGGGAATATTCCCAAAACACTCATCATCCAAAAAGAGGGAAAAAAGGCAAACTCGATTATGGGATGGACATTCGATTCCAAAACAGAGATACGAATCTTACTCAACTGGGGAAGAACGAAAGGCTTCGACCAAAGAGTGCATGAGACATATTATCTATTACCGTCAAAACGTAGATAATATACTCACATGGAAGATTATCCACAACCGGTTACTAGGTTAATAAAGGATAGATCGACCGAGAGAGAAGGGCATCGGGATACCGAAACTAGGTATATAATGATGTCCAATCAAAGGGAGCAACAAACATTACCGACAACCGGTATGAAAGATGACTTGCTGGGGATAAACTGCCTAACCAGAGCAATTATCCAAGGAAAGGAGGGAATATCAACACCGAATATTGGATAATGATAACCGTTAAGGAGGGGATTACATCTACCGTATACTGGGTAGAAAACCACAGAAGAGTAACCGCCATCGACTAGGATGAACAAGAAGGTTAACTCTGAAAAGAGGAGAAAATGGGGTTTACAACTACCGGTACAAGGGTAGAAAAACCTCAGACTTCGCCGAGGATAAGATGAATGATTACCGATTACTGAGCAATTATTCATTTATACCATGGGGAAACACAGGAAACAGTCACAAGAAGGCCAATTTAGGATCAAACCAAAAAGGCAAACTGAATCAAGACTCGTCCTAGTGAGGATATAACTCAATAGGGAAACCCATCCCAATATATGTGTTGGGAGGACGCAAAAACAACCGTCATCCACGAGGATATAACTCAGTGGGGAATGCGGCAGGAAAGATAAACACTTTCTGCTTAAGGGGAGGACTCTATATTGAGGGATCAGACGCCAACATCTGCTTGGAGAATGTATTACCAACTAGCAGAGAATCACAAACAAAGATATATGGAAAAGAATGCAACATGAATATCCGAATGTTTGAAAATTATATGCCCACATGCGTGGTTTATGTATGATGAATGCTGACAAACAGACATTTCTTAACAGAAACAACTTCAAAGAAATAAGCACACAAACATCTGGTACTACATCTCAAGAGAGAAAGCCAGATTCCATGGAGAGTATCCAATATGATGAGGGCAAGAGAAACCAAGAAGCAACAAAATCTCTGCAGGGGATGAATCATCAATCCTTCCAGCTGGGGACAGTAGTTATCGCACCGATAAAATTTGCTGCATAAGCAACTCCAATGGGGAATCTATCCAAGGGATAAAGGGATTTTGGGGATCAACCACCAAGTACCGTACCCACCAAGGAGATCACATCTGCTGAGGAGGAAAGGTTGCTACTCCGCTGAAGGGGAGAATGGTGAATATCTCAACAAGCATTCCACTCAGTAGAATAAACCACAAAAGGCTCCGGAGGAAGAAGATACAGTCATGCCAGGAATATGAACAAATGTCTTACCCTGTTGGAGATCATACCATCCTTGGGAGAGCACTGAGGATTTCCTAAGTATCTTTTCGTCGTTGTGAATGTTCACTTTGTTTTAAAAAACAAGTTATGAAAAATTCGTTTCTTCAAAACAATGATATTTTCTCAATTGAAACATGCAAAACATTTGTCGAATAAAAACAAATAAGAGTGCAAATAATTGGATAAACGTCTCAAATTTATTTGATGGAATGGAAGTCTGCAAATGGAAAGACTCCATAGATCTTTACAAATTTGAAATTGGTGATATATATTGGAAAAGGGCTACATTGAACATAATGACCATTTCTCCACCAATTCTGAATCCGATGTATTTGAAGCTTCGGTTGATGACGAATGAGCAAGAATCTCTGACGGATGACAGTTGTAGAACAAAGCCTTGTCAGGATGCAGTTACTTGCCAAATCCCTAATTTTTGCCTAGATTGCCCCAGGATGAGGTACATAATCTAGCGGGATACCTATATTCATTTTTTTATGTCTCTAACTTTTGCTTGGACCGCCCTTTTGGGTTTTCAATCCACCGAGACGCTCATTTTTGCCTAAGCCGCCCTTTCGGGTTTTCAATTTAGCGAGCTATTCTGTTTTTATTTTTAGGCGAAGTATTTCTTGACTGCATCTGAATTCATAGGACGAGTGAAATCCTCCCCATCCATAGTTGTAAGTATCAAAGCACCGTCTGAAAAGGCTCTCTTGACAACATATGGACCTTCATAGTTTGGAGTCCACTTGTCCCTGGAATCGGGCGCGAAAGACAAGACTTTCTTGAGCACCAGGTCACCTTCTCGGAACACACGAGGCTTGACCTTTTTATCGAAGGATTTCTTCATTCTCTGTTGATATAACTGACCATGGCACATGGCAGTCAATCTCTTCTCTTGTATCAAGTTCAGCTGGTCATAAAGATTCTGAACCCATTCAGCATCAGTTAACTTGGCCTCCATCAAGACTCTCATTGATGGGATCTCCACTTCTATTGGGAGTACAACCTCCATGCCAAAAACAAGAGAGAAAGGGGTTGCCCCTGTTGAAGTGCGGACAGACATACGATATCCATGGAAAGCAAATGGCAACATCTCATGCCAATCCTTATACGTGACAACCATCTTTTGGATAATCTTCTTGATATTCTTATTAGCATCTTCAACAGCCCCATTCATCTTGGGTCTATAAGGAGAAGAATTATGATGTGCGATCTTGAACTCACTACACAACTCTTTCATCATTTTGTTGTTCAAGTTAGACCCATTATCAGTAATGATCTTATCTGGCACACCATATCGGCATATGAGTTGATTTTTGATAAACTTCACGACCACCTGCCTGGTCACATTTGCATACGATGCCGCTTCAACCTACTTGGTGAAGTAATCAATGGCTACGAGAATAAATCTGTGTCCATTAGACGCTTTTGGCTCTATCATGCCAATCATGTTAATTCCCCACATGGAGAAAGGCCAAGGTGATGAGATCACATTCAAAAGTGTCGGGGGAATATGAATCTTATCCGCATAAATCTGACACTTACAACATTTCTTCACATATTTGCAGCAGTCAGATTCCATTGTCAGCCAATAGTAGCCTTCTCTCAATATCTTTCTAGCCATGGCATGTCCATTGGAATGAGTACCAAATGAACCCTCGTGGACCTCAGTCATCAACAGGTCTGCTTCGTGTCTATCCACGCATCTGAGCAGCACCATATCAAAATTTATCTTATAAAGCACATTGCCATTGAGGTAGAAACCTCCTGATAGTCTCCTCAAAGTCTTCCTATCTTTCACAGATGCCCCAGGCGGGTAAATCTGGTTCTGAAGGAAACACTTGATGTCATAATACCATGGCTTATCATCTTTCACTTATTTTACTGCAAACACATGAGCTGGTCTATCCAAGCGCATCACAATGATATTGGGAACTTCATTCCAAAGTTTAACCACAATCATCGAAGCAAGTGTAGCAAGAGCGTCTGCCATCCGATTCTCGTCTCGATGAATATGATGGAAGTCAACCTCAGTAAAGAACGTTGAAATCCTCCTCGCATAATCCCTATATGGAATGAGACCAGGCTGATTCATTTCCCATTCATCGTTGATCTGATTAACAACGAGGGCCGAATCACCATAAACATCAAGATGATTGATCCTTAGATCAATGCACTCCTCCAATCCCATAATACAAGCTTCATACTCAGCCATATTATTCGTGCATTTGAAAGTTAGCCTTGCTGTAAAAGGAATATGTGTGCCCGGAGGAGTAATAATCACTGCCCCAATACCTTTTCCATTGATTTACAACGCCATCAAATACCATACTCCATCTGGAACCAGGCTCTGGCCCTTCATCGAGGGTAGGCTCATCGCAATCTTTCATTTTCAAATACATAATATCCTCATCCGGAAAATCATACTGAACTGACTGATAATCCTCGATCGGCTGATGTGCTAAATGATTAACCAAGATACTACCTTTAATAGCCTTCTGAGCTCGATACTCAATATCATACTCGGATAACAACATCTGCCACCGGGTGATCCTCCCTGTTAAAGCAGGCTTCTCGAAGATGTACTTGATTGGATCCATTATGGATACCAACCAAGTCGTATGTTTTATCATATACTGGCGTAAGCGCTTAGCAGCCCAAGTCAAAGCACAGCATGTCTTCTCAAGCATTGAGTATCGAGACTCACAATCAGTGAACTTCTTGCTCAAGTAGTAAATAGCATATTCTTTCTTCCCTGATTCGTCTTGCTGACCAAGGACACAACCCATTGAGTCCTCAAGAATAGTCAGATACATGATCAATGGTCTTCCTTTCTGGAGGAGCTTGAATATCGGCGCACATGTGGCAGTCATGTGGGATATGAATCTGGAAATATAATTCAAGCGGCCAAGAAAACCTCGGACTTGCTTCTCAGTTTTGGGCGCAGGCATCTCTTGTATTGCTTTGACCTTTGCAGGATCAACCTCAATACCTCTTTCACTGACAATAAAGCCCAATAACTTGCCGGAACGGACTCCAAATGTACACTTGTTGGGATTCAGACGAAGCTTGTACTTCCTCAAACGCTGAAAAAGCTTCAACAAGTGCTCTACATGTTCAACTTCCGTTCTTGACCTGGCGATCATATCATCAACATAAACCTCGATCTCCTTGTGCATCATATCATGAAACAAGGTGGTCATAGCTCGTTGATACGTGGCTCCAACGTTCTTCAAACCGAAGGGCATCACTCGATAACAGAATGTTCCCCAAAGTGCGATGAATGTTGTCTTCTCCATATCCTCGGGTGCCATCTTGATCTGATTATATCCGGAAAATCCGTCCATAAATGAGAAGACATTGAATTTAGCTGTATTGTCAACCAACATATCAATATGTGGTAGAGGGAAATCATCTTTTGGACTAGCTTTATTCAAGTCTCTATAGTCCACACACATCCGGACTTTTCCGTCTTTCTTAGGCACGGGCATAATATTGGCCACCCATTGAGGATATGTAGAAGTCACCAGAAACCCCGCATCAATTTGCTTCTAAACCTCCTCTTTGATCTTTACTTCCATATCAGGATGAGTTCTTCTGAGTTTCTGCTTCACAGGCACGCACTCAGGCTTCAAGGGTAAGAAATGTTGCACAATATCAGTATCTAGACCGGACATGTCTTCATATGACCAGGGAAAGACATCAACATATTCTCGTAGCAATTCAATCAACCCCTTCTTAACAGACTCTTCCAAGAGTGCCCTAATCTTTACTTCTCGCACACAATCTTCAGACCCCAAGTTGACTGTTTCCAGATTCTCGAGTTGTGGCTGAATGATCTTCTCTTCATGCTCAAGTAGACGGGTAATCTCGTCAGGAATCTCTTCAACATCATCTTCTTCCGCCTCAAATACAGGGAATTCAAAGTTGGGAGATGGTGTTGGGTCATTATGTTCAATGGGTTTGATTAACCTGCATAATGATTTTGGATATGAAGAGCTTTAGAAATCAAACAAGGCAATCATTATGCAGATGAAAAGATCGATTTTATTCTATTTTTGGTTTTATGTGATCACCAATTTCATGCAAAAAAGCGAAAAGGGAAAATAATTTGAAAAACAAACATTTAACATGAATCTATTGAATGAAAATATCGTTGTATTTATGCGCCAACAATGTCATCACTCCTCCCTTTGGCATGGGAAGAGGGTTTTTAAACACAATGAACATTACTTTGACTTATGGATAACTGTTAGAATATCCACAGCGACCCAATTATTGCAGATTCCCCCAGGGATGACGAAGTTGCCAGAATCCTCTTCATCCTCTTCCAAAACGGCAGCAGCCTCCTCGTCTTGACTGGTGTGGTTGAATCCACCACTCTTGAACAGCCCTTGCATATTGAAGACCCCAGATGAATAACCTATGCCAGCCCGGGACTTGTTATCTTCTAGCTCAATCATTTTCCCTAAACCAGCGGTTGCACCACACTCAATGGCCAACTTTGCATCTTTATAGGAAGCAAATGAAGGAGTTCTCTTCTCAATAGGCTCAACAATAGATAAAGCTTGGAAAGAAGTTCCAACTTCATCCTCAGCATCTATGTATGAGAAAGAAGACAAGTGGCTAACCAGGAGAGCCCTTTCTCTCCCTACCACCACCAGTTTCTTATTCTTCACAAATTTCAGTTTCTGGTGTAGGGTGGATGTCACGGCGCCTGCCTCGTGAATCCATGGTCTGCCTAAGAGACAACTATACGATGGGTGAATGTCCATAACCTGGAAGGTAATCTGGAAATCACTCGGTCCGATTTTGACTGGGAGATCAACTTCCCCAATCACCGTTTTGCGAGACCCATCGAAAGCCTTCACAACTACTCCACTCTGCCTCATGGGAGGCCCTTGATATGACAATTTCGAGAGAGGGGATTTTGTCAATACGTTTAATGATGACCCAATGTCCACCAGTACATTGGACATGGCGTCATCTTTGCAACCCATAGATATATGTAATGCCAAGCTGTGGTCTCTTCCCTCCTCGGGAAGATTAGAGTCACAGAAACTCAAGTTGTTACAAGCAGTAATGTTTGCAACAATGCTATCGAATTGTTCTATCGTGACATCATGATCCACATATGCCACATCCAAAACCTTTTGCAGAGCCTCTCGATGTGGTTCTGAATTCAAAAGCAATGATAACACCGATATTTTGGATGGCGTTTATAGAAACTGGTCTACAACATTGTACTCGCTTCTTTTGATGAGCTTCAGCATCTCATCGCAGTCTTCTTTCACATTTCCGCTTGGGCCAACAAAAGCAGGAGTTCTTAATGTAGAGGAGGGCTTAACAACAAGTGCCAGATTCGGAGTGCTCACAACATTCCCAATTGGGGGTTCAACAGAATCAGCATTAGCTTGGGGCTTTGGCGGTGCTGAAAATACACGACCTCTACGTGTCAGACCGCTAACATCAGCAATGTTAACAACGGATGAAGATGGTAAGGACACCTCTTTCCCATTTTCTACCGCAACAGCATTGTAGCGATAGGGGACCGCCTTTTCAGAAGAGTATGATATTGGTCCGGCTGGCTTGATGGTTAATGCGGGAGAAACCTTCTGCTTGCTACCATCATACTTGATGATAACAGGCTTGGGGATCCAGAATACTGGAGAAATTACGTTGACCTCGTCAGCGTCTTCGTCAACATTTTTGTTTTGAAGGATCTCAATAACTCCTTCATCCAGCATTTCCTGAACATCTTTGCGCACCTGGCGACAACCTCTTTGATTGACAGAACAAACTCGGCATCTATCGTGGTCGTGCTCATAATGACTATAATCACATAGCAAACGATGCATCTCGACCAGCGATTGTCGAATATGATTGACATATTTGACTTTATACTTGCCAGGGCAACCCTGGACCATGTTGACAGATTTCCCATGCTCGGGCAATGGGTTCTTCTTTACGTTTGGACCGACATCCTCGAAACACAGAGTGCCACACCTCACAAGGTCTTGAACCTTGGTCTTCAAAGGGTAACAATTCTGCACGTCGTGGTCGGGAGCACCAGAATGGTAAACACAGTGTAATTCGGGCTTATACCACCACTGGGGGTTAGCAGGTATAGCCGGTGGGTCTCGCGGAGTAATCAACTTCCTCTCTATCAAAGAGGGATATAATTCTGCATACGTCATCGGAATAGGATCGAAGGTGACCCTTTTCCTCTCGTAACTCGTGCTGGTTTGATTACTGTTTCGACGCTGGTAGGCCTGCTGTTGCGGACGGTGCTGTTGGTGTTGATATTGCGGATGTGGTTGCTGATTGTTGTGATGTTGCTGGTACTATTGATTGTCTCTGAAAACCAGTGTTATATGAGCCACCTGGTGCTGGTTACCGGCGGGACGCACGGTCTTCCTCCTCACAGAGGGTCTTCTTGGTTTCACATGGGAGGTCACAACATGTGCCTCTCCTTCTTTCTTCTTTGCAAATGCCCCATAACGTTTGGCAGAAAAGCCTTCTTCTCTGGTCAGACATCCTTCTCTAACCCCTTCTTCTAGACGTATCCCCATATTCACCATCTCGGTGAAGTCAGAAGGAGCGCTAGCGATCATCCGCTCATAATAAAAAGAACTTAAGGTCTTCAAAAAGATCTTAGTCATCTCTTTCTCTTCTAGCGGAGGGACAATCTGTGCTGCTAACTCTCGCCACCTCTGGGCATACTCTTTGAATGTTTCCTTGTCCTTCTGGGACATGGCCCTCAATTGATCCCTATCGGGAGCCATATCCATATTGTACTTGTACTGCTTGACGAAGGCCTCGCCAAGATCGTTGAAGGATCGAATGTTCGCATTGTCTAAACCCATGTACCAACGTAGAGCGGCACCAGACAGACTATCCTGAAATTAGTGGATGAGCAATTGGTCATGGTCGGTCTGAGTCGACATCTTCCTGGCATACATGACCAGGTGGCTGAGATGGCAGGTATTTCCCTTGTACTTTTCAAAGTCAGGGACCTTGAATTTCACAGGGATCTTCACATTAGGGACCAAGCAGAGTTCGACAACAGACTTGCCAAAAAGATCCTTTCCTCTGAGAGTTTTCAATTCCTTGCGAAACTCAAGAAATTGATCATTCATAGCATCCATCTTCTCATAGACATCTGGACCTTCGGATGGTTTAGAATGATAGATGGTGTCGTCTACTCTGGGCATAGTATGCACGACAGGAGGAGGAACAGCAAGGACCGGGCTAGATGCTGGCATAGAAGCAAAGGTGGGAGTAGGACCCTCAGGCATGAAATTGGGAGGCATCCCCCACGGGAATCCAGTTGGCATGGCCGTTGGAACAAAGTGTGCACTGGCTGCAGGCACAGTCGAGGAGACAATCTCAGAGATGACTGTCCTCTGGGGAGGAGTTGAAGGTGTCGGAGAAGACTGGCTCTGGGCAGCCAAGAATGATTCCATCAAGGCACTTAATCTGGCAACCTCCTCTTTCAGCTCGCGGTTTTCTTGTTCCAGATGATCCATCAATCTTGAAATGTTGGCTCTGGTGTAGTACCGGTAAGTCAGCTTGTCTTCAAAATAAATGAAGAACACAGAGTTAGACCACAGGACAAGAAGCCGGGAACAAAACCTGCTTATGCACATGATGCATGCAATGCTTGTGCATATGTTTTTTTTTTATTTCAAAGGAACTTTAGGGTTCTATTTGCAAATTTTTGGAAATGTTAAACATTTATCACATATGGAAATATCTCATCAAATAATATCGGGGAAAAGAAGTACAGCATTGTCAATCACATACAAGAGAAAAGGAAAATAGTCATCCTATGGATCCCTAGAAACAATCATCCAAAGCTCGGGACACCGGAAGATAGGATGCACGAAGCCGCTTCACCTCCCTCTCGTAGGCTGCCTCCATATCTGCTTTCTCCTTGGCGAGTCGGTCGTACTTCCTCTTCCAAAACATGGAAGACTGAGGAAGTAGAGAAGTCCATGTATCATCAGGATCATCAATAACCTGATGTTCGAGGAACTCTATCAAAGCATCCTTCTCCTTGATCTGCTGAAGCAACTCTTCCCTTTCACAGATCCAAGCACGTGATCGGTCTTCGTCTCTCAACTCCTCTACTCCTTGGTTAGGGAGGGTTGTAGGTCCAGCCATAACCAAAGGTGTAGGTCTTGGATACTCGTAAGGCATGAGATACTCAAACGCTCTTTTCCTAACCGAAGCAGTGTAAGGCTCCATAGCAACACAATTCTTAGGACCCAACTCATTCCTTCCCTTCCTATGGATCTTGCGCCAAGCGCGGACCATTCTGCCCTTCAAGTTTTGGGGATCTTTACCCTCCTGAAAGAACACACCCTCTAACATAATGTTATTGGGTTTATCCTTTAGGGGGAACCCAAGCTGACGACGTGCTAAAACAGGGTTGTAGTTAATCCCACCACATGTACCAAGAAGAGGTACATTGGAGAATTCACCACAAGAGTCAATAATCTGCACACCATTATACACACGATTATACCAAGAGATATCATCATTAGTGAGAGACATAAGTCTCGTGGACCACCGTAGACATCCCTTGTTCTCCTTGAAGGCGACCGTTTGCGGTAAGTGAGAAATAAACCACTTATACAACAGAGGGAAACAACACACTATGGCACCGCCACCCTTTGCATTCCTCATATGCAAAGAAAAATAGGTATCACCCAACAGAGTCAGAACGGGATTAAGAGTAGAGAAGATACTAATAGCATTCACATCCACAAACTTGTCGATGTTGGGGAACAATACCAACCCATAAATGAGAAGTACAAATATGGCCTCAAAGGCATCCTCACTCATGGCCTTCCCATACATAGTAGCTTGAGCGATGAGGAACTCAGAAGGGAGACCTTGAATTCCACCTTTGGCAGTCATATGAGCACCAACTAGAGATTCATCTATGTGTAACATGTTTGCTATCTCTTGAGAAGTAGGAATACTCTCCAAGCCACTGAACGACAACTAGTCTAGAATAGGTATACCCACAAGGTAGGCATACTCCTCAAGTGTAGGCAAAAGCTGGAAATCCGGAAATGTGAAGCAGCGGTACAAGGGATCATAAAACTGTACCAATACACTCATCAATCCTTCATCCACTTGAGTAGTCAGAAGAGGAAGAAGCTTCCCAAAACGAGCCTTGAAACCCAAAGGATCTAATACATAGGATGTCAAATTCCTTAGCTCTTTCAAGTCTGGTTGTCTGAAGCTGTACTTCTTTGTATTCCTTCTTTGTCTTTCCATGTCTAAAATTTTTGCAAATAAACCCCTTAAGTTCCTTGAAAATTTTCTTTATTATTGATGATATGGATGCAAATGGGTGCATGAATGCATGAATGCAACAATCACACTCAAGGATTAAGCAAAGCACACCAAACAAAGGTCATGGGATGGATCATATTATCCTTAATATCAATCATCCATTTTGGTGGATTATGGTTTACACCTTATCAACACCCAAGTTCCATTGATATTAAGGATACATGAACAGATCAACCATGAATCAAGGGTTTGTTGCAAGTCACGAGCATGGAGTCTTGGTTAAGAACCACCCAAAGGGAGTGTACTAGGGTTTAAACCTACCAAACATGTTCTACAAGAGGTTCCCATAGTCATCATCCCATCTTTCGGATATTATCGGAGAAACGACTACTCGTATTCCAATAATATTCTCAAGAGAGACTCTTATGAGTGTAGTATCGCGTAACAATCGTATCAAATCTTGCATTTGAACGACCTTCGCACTACATCCTAGGAATAGGCCAAGATGGGCTTGGTAAACTAAAGTCCTTGGTTTCTAAGGTTTATATTGGGAAGAGTAATGTCTAACCACAACTTACTTGTGTGACATTATTGATCCCAACATGACCTCCACCAAGTGAATGGACTTGCAAGTCAACTTGCTAAGGAATAACTCCACACAAGTCAACAAGACTACGCCATTCTCCTATCCTAAGCGCACTCGAGTCCGGCTATAGAACTCATCTCACAAAGATCACCAAGCACACAAGGAATTAATATCAAGTAAATCAATCATTACATATAATACAGTAATCCCAAATTGCACAAAAATATGTCACAAAACAATACAATACAACAAATATGAAAAGTGGGCAAAACCCACTAGGGAACAGTCCCCAGCAGAGTCGCCACTTTTCTGTAGCGGGGTATTCGTTACCATTAGAGATATTGCCTAAATCCAAGGTAAACCATACAATTCGAGTCGCCACCGCACTTCTATTTATCCAAAGGAATGGTTAGAAAGCGAACAAAAACCTAAAAGTTTTATCGAATCAAAAACTAGTAAAAGAGAGTCAGAGATCTGGGTAAGGGGGTTGGTTATGCAATGGGAAGGTGTTAGGCACCCAAAACATCCTAGGTACTCCTAGGGAGCCCTTTTCATACTTGTTGCAAGGTTGTTGTTTTACGAAAATTTATTTGTGCAAACATGATTGAAGTGATGAGAAGAGAATATACAAGTTATTTACATTTTTGTGTTTGGATGGATAAACCCATTGCCTACGTACCATCTTAAAAAAGATTAGGATCAAAACCTCGTAGTTCGGGGTAAAAATCTCAAAACGAGTTGGTGAATTGATTGGTCCAAAAGCCTTGAGGTCTTTTGTTATCCAAGGGAGAAAACTCAACCTAAAACCACAAATCCACCATGTGAGGATAGCTTCAACATGCTAGTGAGGGGTTACCCTATAATAAGCATGGAAGACTCATTGTCCATCACTAAGGATATAGGTGAGTATTACATCTACCACAAGGATAACTCAAACCTAATAGCTAAAGGTTATGGAAATTTTGATTAAGAAAGTGGCCATTGGAACCACAAAAAGACATTTGAATGGGTTATATTTACCAATTAGAAGTATATACAAAAATGGTCAAAGTTGACTTAAAGATTCAATTCAAAATAAGTGTTATAAAGAGAAGGTTTGAAAATCAAAAGCCTAAGGCTTAGGTTTCTAACGTTTGAAAACAATAGTTAAATGTTTGCACAAAAAGTTTTGGCTTGGGTTAGAGTGGGGAGAAGAAAAAGAAAGGCTAAAGTCCTAAACAAAGCAAAAAGAGGAGGGATGAAGAATCAAAACCATAATGGAGTCCCTCTCTTGAGATCATAGTGATGATCCAAGTAGCTCCCATCCTTTGGAATAAGCAATCACAATAATAGTAAGCTCAAGCAATCAAACAAGTCTCTTAAGAGATCCTCAATGTATCTTGTGTCTTCCACTTTGAATGAACATGGCAATGATCCTCCAATTAAGCTCAAGTGGGAACCCCTAGCACAAGAACACACACATCAAAAGTTCCATGAAGTAAATCAAGAATGGACAAGAGTGAGTTTAGTGATTTGGTCCATATTCATCATTAAGGTCCTTTTACTCCAATTTTTGCATAGGGAATGTCCTAGAATCTAAGTCCCTTTCTCCATTCTTTGCATAGGGTATGTCCTAGAATCTAAGCCCACTTCTTTGCATTTGGTTCACAATAATCAAAACAAAACACAAGCATAAAAAATATATTCACAATTATGTTCTCAAGTGAGAAAAAGGCAAATGACATTAACATAAACATGTGCTCAAGTGAGCAAAGAGAAAAGCAAATGGATAATATGTGCAAGAATAGTAAATTGCATAAAAGTAAAGAGCAAAAAGTAAATGTTAGTTGTTAATGGTTAGTGTTAGTAGTTAGTGTGCCATAAGGAAAATTTAGCACTATGTTAAGCAATCGCAGTTGGACTTATGTAGAAGTCACAACTATCTGATGCCGGTCAATAATAATGTAGGCAACAACACAAGTTAGAAGTCTTGATTAGTGAACCAAGTTTCAACAACTTGCCATGCCAAAAAGAAAAAAAAGAGAATTGATCTTGTATTGGTTTAAGTCCTTTGCATGATTTAGAAAACAACCTATCCTTAATGCAAAGCCATTCACTTGATCAATTGATCAAGATGAATTAGATTTGAATCAAGGAAGATTAAGTCTCCCTAACCAATGCTAACTTATTAACCTTTAACTCATGGATCAAAAAGGAAGAAGAAGAAGAAGGAAGAAGGAGATAAAGAATGGATAAGGAAATGGAAAGATCAAAATGCCTAAGATGGAATAAGATGTACCAATCCATATGTATTGACCAATTGACATTGAAAGTCAAAGTCAAACAATAAGAAATCAGAAATGAGATGGAGATTGGAGATCAAACAATAAACTTGAACTTGAACTAAAAATAAAAGGAAGGTCAAACTTCAAAGTTACTTCAAATCAACCTTGAAAGGTCCAAGTAATTTATCCCAAGTTCAATAAGGTCATACAAAGTTTGAAAAAAAATTCCAGCATTTTTAAAAGTCAGAAACTATTTTTAATCAATTAAAAATGAATAAAAATAACCTAATTGAACTAAAATCTCAAATAAATCTCAAATCAAATAAAAAATTGATGAGAATATTTTTCATAGATTCATCATCATTCAAATAGGTTAGGAAAATATTTTTGTATTTTTTGAATATCAAAAACTATTTAAAATGAATTAAAAACAACCAGACAAGAGAAAATTCATAAAAAATATCAAATGACGAAATAAAAAATATTAAAAATCAAAACTAGAAACTAGAATTTATTTGGAGACTAATGCAATTGGTCCCATAATTTTTGGATTAAAAATGAGAGAGATATTAATTTTTGAAATAAAAGGAAATAAAGAAAATAAAATCAGAAAATAGAAAATAAGAAAAATCAGGAAGTGTTAGATGTGGTTTCATTAATTGACGTGGCGCATCTAATGGTCCAGAGGCGCGCGCTGACCATGATTCCAAGTCAACAGCACCACACACAACATTAAAACAAGTCATAACAGCTAATGGCCACGATTAGATCTAGAAAATGCATCCAACGATCCAGATTGGATCTGGCAATGGGACGGCCACCAGAGCCACCTTCTTCTCCGGTGAGTAAGAAGATTCCGGCCAGAATTGCAGGTTTTTAAAACTCAATTAAAATGCACAATCCATACATCTTTGGAAAGCTGGGATGATGTACATCATCCTTGTGCCACTCAATCCCACTCTAGATATCTATATTGAGAGAAATCAGAGATGGAAGTTCTGTGGTGTTCATCATGAACTTAATGGATTTCAAAAATTAAATGCACAGTCATGATGCCTCTATTGAGAGGACTTCAGCCAACACAAGATCCAAGCAAATAGGTCAATATATGATGAGTTTCGAAGAAAAAACCAGTTGAAGAACAACCTTGATTTCTGGAAACTTGAGCTCGATTCCTTGCTTTCTTTGCCAAAACAGAAGATCAATGAGCTGAAGGATGAAGGTTTAGAAGCTTTAGATCCAAGGATTCAACCAGATGTAGTTGAATTTTGGATCTGAAAAATTTGAAAGAAAGTGAGATAGCTTCTTTGGTAATGGTTATGGATTCAATTGTCCAGCATCTTAGGCGCCATTAGGTTAAGAATTGAATGAAGAGGAGCATATTATTTATAGCCAAAGCTGATGCAAGTTAGGAGAAAATTCGTGTGCATGGAACTTGGACTTCTCATGCATGGGCCTGTACAGGCGCGTGCCAAGCCCAAAAATGGATGAAAATGCAAGCTGAACTCAAATGCCAATGGTTTGGACGTGTGATTGGAGCTGCATTGGCTTGTGCATGAAGTTATGATGTGAATTCCATAATTGAATCTAAACATTCACCTCTTAGAAAATGCCAATTAGAAAATCCAAACATAAGCATGTGGGTAATGGTTGGAAAGGTCTTGATGTAAGGAACAATTTCTATGTTGAACAAAACTCCATTTGAAGTGTGGAAATTAGTGAATGTTGAGTTTAAAGTGTAATGTGCAAAATATGTCAAGGCAAGGTTATCAAATTTGGCCAATGTTCAAGCCCCTCTGTTTCAATGATGCAAGCCTCAAATAAAAAAACCTCCAACATCAAAGTTGTATATCTTTTCAAGAAAATCAAAATGTACTTAAATTTTGCATCATTTGCATTTTTTATGATAGAGTTATGGGCACTCGAAGTTGGACTTTTTTGCCTTTTAATGCATTTGGCCCAAAATGACCTATAATGTCTTGCATTATCAGATGTATTTCCTTTTAGATTTTATAATTTTGTCCAACAAAACATTTTAAGTGGACATCTTAAGCTTTCCAATGCATTTGATCCCACCTGAAAATAATAAACAATGAATGAGTTATGTCCTTGGGAAGTTGACCCAAAATTAGGGTTTCAGTCAAAATGACCTGTAATGTATTGGAATGGGAGATAGTCTTCCAAGCTTCAAATCAATTTTTGATGAACATCAAAGTTGTTCATATTGTCCTTAGGAACATTGTTTCTTTTGGAACCATCTCCATTTGACCAACACATAAAAAGTTAGGTCTCAGTGCATTTCAAAATAGTCAGATGAATTGACTGATCAACTTCTCAAGGCCATGACTCATATCTTGATGAATTGATGATTGAGGAAACTCAAATAAGTTCAAATATGCATGAAATGATGAATTAAAGAACTTCCCTTGATTGTATTTGATCATGGGTTGAGGTTGCTTCAAGAGCAAGGCATTGTGGTGCACAGATGAATTAGGGTTTCCTTAGGGAACAAACCTCAAACCCTTTGACTTGCTTTGATCAAAATGATGAATTGAGATGCTAGGGAGGCATATTTGATGGATTAGAGCTTTGGGAACCATTACCATGCTTGTTATCATCTTCTCATGACCTTATCATTGTACAAAGGCCACCCGTGTCAGCTGACACGGGCCGTGTCAGGCAAAAGCCCCAACCGTGTTAGCCTTGCCATGGGCGTGTCAGGAGAAATAGTAGGCTGACACGGCCACCCGTGTCAGCTGACACGGGCCGTGTCAGCCCAAGCCCAAAATTTCCAGTTTTCTCGGGCTTTTCATTCTGCGGGCTTTTTGGAGACATCTTTGGACCTGTCCAACTGCTACTGGGAACTTTCATTATAAAAAGAGGTCTTCTGCCAAAGGAAAAATCATCTTGGAGTACAGCAAACCACAGTATTGTGAAGCAATCAAGGATTACAGAGATCAAGGCATTTGAAGAGCCGAAGAGATTCTTGAGCGGGAGCGATTGAAGATCAAAGTCATCCAATTACTTTTAATGTGTAATTTTTATCTTGAATTTGTTTTAAACAATATGAGTAGCTAAACCCCCCAATGCTAGGGGGTGTCCCTGATTTAGAATTGTAATGAATTTGAGTTTACATTTGCATTTATAATATTTTGTTTACGGTAACCTTTTGATGTGTTTATTGCTTTCTTTTTCGGACCAATTGAGATTGATTTGTGGTTATCAATTAGGCTGGACCGCCATTGATAAGGTTTTCATAAGGTTACTTTGCAGTAGATATCACCTAGGACTAGGGATACTCTGTATGAACCAGAGCATTCTTGATATAATACAACTTGACTTCACCCTAATTGGCTATGGACATAGGAATTAGGGTAGATTGATTAAAGGTTTTCTCACCAAGGACTTGGGAGAAAATACCCTTGAGAACTGGTAGTAATTGATATTTGTTAATGCAATAGTAACTCAGACTTGTTACAGGGATAAATCATACACCTTCCCTGGCATTGTTCCTTTTGCTCTATAAACCCTTATTTTCATATTTCTTTACCTTTACTTTTATTATTATCTTTTTACCCTAAAAAACCAATATAATACTTTTTGTTTAATTGAATGATAATTTAAACTCAATACTAACATGCAGTCCTTGAGATCGACATTCGGGGAATTTCCCCATTATTACTATAAAAGGCAAAATAGTACACTTTCTATTTTTCCGATCACCACACGCGCATGTTCCATGGTGGACCTGAAGGAGAATGACGATCCAAAGCGCATCAGAATTTAAAATTTTCTCCTTTAATGATCCTTACGAATGGGCATGATCAGTGATAGAACTGTTACCTCTTGTGGCGACCACGAACGTTGAACGATGACAACGCCTCTACTCAGTCCACACGAACGGATTCCTTCAATCTCAGTGCTAGCTGCTATGAATGAAGGCTTTCAGTGAGAGAGAGAGAGAAACGAAATTGCAAGAGAGTGACAATGCTTCTACCCAAGGGTTCTATTTATATAACCACTTGTGTGGGCTGCAAGCTAAAAAGCCCATTCAAGTGTATATGGCCCATATCTTATAATATGCCCAAATCACTTAAGCTCATGGTACCTTACCATATTTCGTATTCTACTTAAGTACATCGTACCTGATGACGTTCTATAATTCACTTAAGGGCACCGTACATTACAGTATTCTTTAATTACTCTATCTCTCATCAATTCGTCCTTTGTGTGTGACCCTATAGGTTTTCGCGACATTGGTAATTATATTAAATCACGTATTTAACATAATAAACAGTGAGCGGTATCTAGCAACACATCACTGCTACCCAAGACACGAAAATGTCATGTGATCTGACAAATCCATCTGTGATAATAATTATGCGTATAATTACCCTTTTGCCCTTATGTCTATATTGAACACAAGGCATAGACCGTGGCATCCTTGTCCAGTTCAATATTGGGCCCATAGACATTTATCCTGTTACGCAGGATGAGAAAATTCCATCTAGGTCAGTCATGTCCCTTAGCATACTTCGTGGAGTAGCCATCAACTGTCTTTATGGTCATCCAGTTACGGACAATGTTTGATCAGCAATAAGGCACTTGACTCTACATCTAGGGTCCATAGTGGTTTTAGGTCGAAGGGTGGTATACACCATTATCCCCATGAGAATAACTTATGACACTTTGCATAACATTCTATAGAGTATTCTCATAGCGGGTCAATCCAGTATAAATATTACTCTTAATATTCATACCTATGTTTAAGACTTGATAACTCTTTATCCATAATCCATGAGATGTGATCATCAGTCTATAAACATAATAGTCTTCATGCTTTAATGTTATCCCACCTTACAATAAAGCTTGACTACGGATACTTTAAGAATAATGTCCTTATGTCTAATGTGATCTCATGATTAAGTCAAACTTGATACATTAAACGGACTAGCTATTCTAGGGAGTTTATTAAACAAACATAATAAAGAAAAAGCCTTTTATTATTAATAAATAATTTGATACAAGTACCAAAAGTATTGACCTCTAGGGCTTACACCAACAATCTCCCACTAGCACTAGAGCCAATCAGGCATACCCAAAATGCCCATAGATCTAGTATGGCGATCATGCTTCTGCTGTGCAAGAGGCTTTGTCAGCGGGTCACCAATATTGTCAAGTGTAGGTACTCTGCATATTTTCACATCTCCTATGTCTATTATCTCTCGAATGAGGTGATAATGCCTAAGTATGTGTTTGGATCGTTGGTGAGATCTAGGCTCCTTAGCTTGTGCGATAGCACCATTGCTATCACAATAGAGACCAATGGGATCCATAATGCTAGGAACTATGTCAAGTTCACTAATGAACTTTTTGATCCAAACAGCTTCCTTTGCTGCACTAGAGGCAGCAATATACTCGGCCTCGGTTGTAGAATCAACAACTGTATCTTGCTTTGAACTTTTCCAGCTCACAGCGCCACCGTTTAAGCAAAACACATAACCATATTGCGATCTAAAGTCATCCTTACCTGTCTGGAAGCTAGCATCGGTGTATCCAATTACAGCCAGTTCTTCCTGACCTCCATATATCAAGAATGAGTCCTTAGTCCTTCTTAAATACTTAAGGATATTCTTGACAGCTACCCAGTGAGCATCACCAGGATCAGATTGGTACCTACTTGTTGCACTTAAAGCATACGAGACATCTGGTCGAGTACATAACATGGCATACATGATAGATCCTATTGCAGATGCATATGGAATCTTATTCATGCGATCCCTTTCTTCCTTAGTTGAAGGGAATTGTGTTTTTGATAGACACAGACCATGTTGCCTAGGTATGAATCCTTTCTTGGAATCATGCATATTAAAGCGTCTCAGCACTTTGTCTATGTATGTACTCTGACTTAGGCCAAGCAGTTTTTGTGATCTATCTCTATAGATTCTGATTCCTAATATATAGGCTGCTTCACCTAGGTCCTTCATAGAAAAGAATTTCCCCAACCAAGATTTTACTTGTTGTAGGGTAGGGACATCGTTTCCAATGAGTAATATGTCATCTACATATAATACCAGGAAAACGATCATGCTCCCACTAACCTTCTTGTAGACATAAGGCTCATCTTCATTCTTGATGAATCCATATTGTTTTACGGTTTCATCAAAGCGAAGATTCCAACTTCTGGAAGCTTGCTTCAATCCATAGATTGATCTTTGTAACTTACATATCTTTTGGGCTTCTTCTGGTATGTCAAATCCTTCAGGCTGTGTCATGTACACATCCTCAAGAAGATTCCCATTAAGGAAAGCAGTTTTGACATCCATCTGCCATATTTCATAATCATGATATGCAGCGATAGCAAGTAAAATTTGAACAAATTTAAGCATTACAACTGGTGAAAAGGTTTCATCATAGTCAACCCCATGAATTTGTTTATATCCTTTTGCAACCAGTCTTGCCTTATAGGTATGTACCTTACCATCCATGTCAGTCTTCTTTTTGAAGACCCACTTGCATCCTATAGGGTTAACTCCTACAGGAGGCTCTACCAAGGTCCAAACTTGGTTTGTGTACATGGAATCCATTTCAGATTTCATGGCTTCTAGCCACTTCTCAGACTCGGGACCAGTTATGGCCTCTTGGTAGGTCACAGGCTCATCTTTATCCATGAGTAATACATCAGCTTGATCTGTTATGAGATATCCATATCTCTCAGGTAGGTGACGTATCCTGCTTGACCTACGCTGGTCTTGTTCTACTTGAGCAGGTTGCTCTTCCACAACTACTTGTGTTTCCTGCTCTAATTCCTCCATAGGTGTATCGATGATTTGTGATTCTTGAATTTCTTCAAGCTATACTTTCCTCCCACTGATTCCTTTGGAAATAAAATCCTTTTCTAGGAAAACTCTAGTTCGAGCGACAAACACTTTGCCCTCAAAAGGACTGTAGAAGTAATACCCTATTGTTTCTTTAGGATACCCCACAAATAAGCATTTGTCAGATTTGGGCTCAAGCTTAGTTGAAATTTGTCATTTCACATAAACTTCGCAACCCCAAATCTTCATGTAAGACATATGTGGTTTCTTACCACTCCATATCTCATATGGTGTCTTCTCGTCCTTTTTGGATGGAACACGGTTAAGTGTGTAAGTTGCTGTCAATAGTGCATGTCTCCAAAAGGAGTTTGGAAGATCGGCGTGACTCATCATGGATCGGACCATGTCTAACAGGGTTCGATTTCTTCTCTCAGATACACCATTCCATTGAGGTGTTCCAAGAGGAGTAAGTTGGGATAGGATCCCACACTTTTTCAGATGGTCATCAAACTCTAGGCTTAAATACTCACCACCTCGATCTGATCGAAGAGTTTTAATATTCTTACCCAGTTGGTTTTGTACTTCATTCTTCAATTCCTTGAACTTTTCAAAGGACTCTGATTTGTGTTTCATTAAATACACATAACCATATCTACTGAAATCATCAGTAAATGTGATGAAGTACCAAAAACCTCCTCTGGCTGGTATGTTCAGTGGTCCACATACATCAGTATGTATGAGGGCCAAAAGATCATTAGCTCTTTCGCCTTTTCCTGTGAATGGAGACTTTATCATCTTTCCAATTTAAACAAGATTTGCATGTCTCATATGATTCATAATCAAAAGAGTCCAACAGTCCATCTTTATGGAGTTTGGAAATGCGTTTCTCATTTATGTGGCCTAATCGACAATGACAAAGGTAAGTTGGATTTAACTCATTAGGTTTCATCCTTTTGGTATTAATGTTATAAATAGGCATTTCAAGATCAAGGACATATAGTCCATTGTTCATTTGTGCAGTAGCATAGAATATATCATTCAAATAAATTGAGCAACAATTGTTCTTTATTATAAATGAAAAACCAAACATGTCCAAACAAGAAACGGAAATAATATTCCTGCTAATTGCAGGTACATAATAACAGTTCTCTAACTGTATTATTACACCACTAGGTAAAGTCAATACATAAGTTCCTTCGGCTAAAGCAGCAACCTTTGCTCCATTGCCAACTTGTAGGTCGACTTCACCTTTTGCCAAATCTCTACTCCTTTTTAGTCCCTGCACATTGGTACAAATGTGAGAACCGTATCCAATATCTAATACCCATGATGCAAAAGTAGATAAATTAATTTCAATAACAAAAATACCTGAAGTTGAAGTCTCTACTCCATTCTTCTTATCTTCCAGGTACTTTGGGCAGTTTCTCTTCCAGTGTCTGGTCTTACCGCAATGGAAGCAGGTGCCTTCTTTTTCTATGCCTCCACTAGGCGTTAAAGCAGCAACGGTGGGTTTAGGTTTGGCAACTTCCTTGCCTTTCCCTTTATCACCCTGCTTGGCGGGCCTTTTGTTCTGTCTCTTTCCATTTCCGATCATCAGAATGGACTTCCCTTTTGACTTCAGATTCTGCTAGGCAGTTCTTAACATGGCTAGCAGTTCAGGAAGAGATTTGTCCATATCATTCATATTGAAATTTAGGACAAATTGATTGAATCTATCTGGCAACGATTGCAAGATCAAATCAGTCGCAAGTTCCTTTCCGAGGGGAAAATCCAATCTCTCAAGGTTTTCCACATACCCAATCATCTTGAGCACATGGGGACCTACAGGGGCTCCCTCAGCTAACTTTCCTTGAAAAAGGGCTTTTGAAACTTCAAACCCTTCATGCCTTGCTTGCTCTTGTTAGAGAATCTTCAGGTGTTCGATCATATCGAACGCTGCCATGTTTTCATGTTGCTTTTGCAATTCTGAGTTCATGGTAGCTAGCATGAGACAAGCAGTTTCATTGGCATCATCGACATGCTTCTTATAAGCATCTCTTTCTGCCTTAGGTGCAGAACTAGGAGGTTCCTCTTTAGGAACAGGTTTCTCCAAGACATACAGCTTTTTATCATGTTTGAGGACAATCCTCAGGTTTCGGTGTCAATCCAGAAAATTTGTCCCAGACAATTTTTCTTTGTCAAGGATTGATCGCAAGATGTTGTTAGAGGTGTTTGTTGTCATGGTAATCTACATAAGAATTAATGAAAATATAAGTATCAATAACATATTTAATTAGGCCTTTAATTAAATATGCTCCCACTATTTTACTTAAAACAAATGACCCTCACCATTTGATTCAGAAAATCCCGTTGGAAGATTTTCTAGTGGGTCGAGATCCATATTTCACTTCGTTTTAAGTCCGCGTAGGCGGATTACGTAAAACTAGGTTATTTAGGTAGGAACTCCTTCCAATTGTATCTAATACAACTCTCGAATATTTTAGTTGGGTGAATAACTCCTTATTCCAATCCATCACATGGATCATTTCCAACTCTTGCTTCTAAACATATATAATCTTATTATAATTTGTTTAGTTAAGTTTGACCCATTGTTTTAACAATTGGATATTACAATTATCCCATCGCACCTTACTAATATACAACATGCACCTCGCGTAGGCGAAACCTACATTATCCGATACTAGTCTTGATGAGTGTTAAAACTTGGAAAGCATAAACTTAATATTTAATTTGAAGGAATTTGCAATTATTTTGATCTCACCGGCTTATTTATCATATAAATCGTGTCTCACATGCATCAACATACATTCACATGAATCAACATACATATATAATGAAACAGTTATGGCCCCTAGCGCAATTGTTCTCCCAAGCCAATGAGAGAACCTAAACTAACCTAATAACGATCTAAGCTTCTCCAAGCAAGATCTTCAAGGTTGTCCTCCTTTGATATTGACTTCTTCTCTTTCTTCATAACATTACATTACATAAAAGAAACTCGTTTTACATACGAGGGAGTGATATGAGAAAAGAAGTTACATTGAGAGATTAAAAGAGAGGCACGACACGCAGGTCGTATTTTAAAACCCAAAACAAAATAAAGGAAAACTAAGGCCATAACCGATCACCACAAGACAATAATAAACACATTATTATTATTAATTTTAATTCCTTTAATTAATTAAAACCAAATTAAATTTCGACGACCGATCACACTACGCAGAGTTAGCCGGGGTCCGTTGCCCGGTCAACGGGAACAAGTGTATTTTGTCTTGCGTTAACCGGTTAACCAAATGCGTTAACCGGTTAACACTTTTGAAAATCTGTTACAAATTTGTATTTTGTTTTGCGTTAACCGTTTAACCAAATACGTTAACCGGTTAACACTGTTGAAAATTTGTTAGAAGGTTGTATTCCGTCTTGTGTTAACCGGTTAACCAAATACGTTAACTGGTTAACACTGTTTGAAAATCTTTTAGAAAGCAAAACTCTTGTGCAGTCACAACCCTAATCGCATAACTCTTTGACAACACAACCCTTGTGCCGTCACTAACCCTAATGCACCAATTTCAGATCGTCAAACACATCTCGATTGTTGATTCAGTATGATTGATCAACATGTCATTGCTTCACCTTACTAATGTCGGATCAAGAAGCAGACGACCATTGATCGCTCAAAGGAAAACAACCATTAAGTGTTTGAATGAATGAAACAGAAACAGTATATCATATATACCGTATTTTGCATCAGGATTACTTATATCATATATAAAACTTGATCGATCTCGATTTAATTACTCGTTTATTCTTTAATTCATTTTGTCTTTAATTGTATTAATACAAAAAATAAACAGTTATCAGATTCATGGTTTCGTAAGTGGCTCTGATACCACTGAAGGAGAATGGCGATCCAAAACGCAGCGGAATTTAAAATTTTCTCCTTTAATGATCCTTACGAATGGGCATGATCAGTGATAGAATCGTTACCTCTTGTGGCGATCACGAATGTTGAACGATGACAACGCCTCTACTAAGTCCACACGAACGGATTCCTTCAATCTCAGTGCTAGCTGCTACGAATGAAGGCTTTCAGTGAGAGAGAGAGAGAGAGAGAGAGAGAGAGAGAGAGAGAAACGAAATTGCAAGAGAGTGACAATGCTTCTACCCAAGGGTTCTATTTATAGAACCACTTATGTGGGCTGCAAGCTAAAAAGCCCACTCAAGTGTATATGGCCCATATATTATAATATGACGAAATCACTTAAGCTCGTGGTACCTTACCATATTTCGTATTCTACTTAAGTACACCGTACCTTACGATGTTCTATAATTCACATAAGGGAACCGTACATTACGGTATTCCTTAATTACCCTATCTCTCATCAATCCGTCCTTTGTGTGTGACCCTATAGGTTTTCGCGGCATTGGTAATTATATTAAATCACGTATTTAACATAATAAACAGTGAGCGGTATCTAGCAACACATCACTACTACCCAAGACACGAAAATGTCATGTGATCTGACAAATCCTTCTGTGATAATAATTATGTGTATAATTACCCTTTTGCCCTTATGTATATATTGAACACAAGGCATAGACCGTGTCATCCTTGTCCAGTTCAATATTGGGCCCATAGGCATTTATCCTGTTACGCAGGATGGGCAAATTCCATCTAGGTCAGTCATGTCCCTTAGCATGCTTCATGGAGTAGCCATCAACTGTCTTTATGGTCATCCAGTTACGGACAACGTTTGATCAGCAATAAGGCACTTGACTCTACATCTAGGGTCCATAGTGGTTTCAGGTCGAAGGGTGGTATACACCATTATCACCATGAGAATAACTTATGACTCTTTGCATAACATTCTATATAGTATTCTCATAGCGGGTCAATCCAGTATAAATATTACTCTTAATATTCATACCTATGTTTAAGACTTGATAACTCTTTATCCATGATCCATGAGATGTGATCATCAGTCTATAAACATAATTGTCTTCATGCTTTAATGTTATCCCACTTCACAATAAAGCTTGACTACAGATACTTTAAGAATAGTGTCCTTATGTCTAATGTGATCTCATGATTAAGTCATACTTGATACATTAAACGGACTAGCTATTCTAGGGACTTTATTAAGCAAACATAATAAAGAAAAAGCCTTTTATTATTAATAAATAATTCGATACAAGTATCAAAAGTATTGGCCTCTAGGGCTTACACCAACAGGACCTTGGTCAAACAGATGTACACGTGGTAATCAAATGGAATGGTCCTGATTATAATATTTCAACTTGATCAGATGGCCAGGAAGTGTGACAACACACCACCGGAGCTAGGGCTCCGGTCATCTTCTCCGATGACCTTCACTAGACTGGTCTAACTTCATTTCAATGGAAAATGACAAACAAGAACACTATTTCAAAGAGAAAATGCTCAGGATCACGAATCTGGCCTTAATTTTCTCCAATTCCATGTATATAAAAAGATAAAGGGATTTGAATTTTAAGGATTATGAACTGAGTTGCTTCGATTTAACCTTAAAGCAACTCAATCTTGTTGCCGAAATTGGTAGGACTTCAGCCAACCAAAAATCACAAAGAATGGTGAAGAACTGAGAGAGAATCGAAGAGGTGAAGTTTCTGAAAAAATCATCCAAACATATCGTGATCTAGATTTGCTTTCTTTCTCTTCCTCTTGCTTGCAGAAACCAATTGAGATGAAGAAGGGAATGAATTCTTGGAGTTTTAACTTCCAAACAAAAGATGAAGTTCAAGCTTAATTTCAAATGAAACCTTCAAGAATCCTATGAAATGGAGGGTTTGGATTGCTCTGGCAAAGCTTGGGCAAGGTGTTGATGAAGTTCTGATCACATTGCTCCTCTATTTATAGCCAATACATATGCTTTTCACACATTTCCATTTGAATGTTCAAAATTAGCAACTTCTTTCGTGAGCTAGCATGGTTATGTACAAAGCCCAAATAATCATTTGAAAAGGTCCAAAATCGTGCATAGGTCATGCTGAAAGCATTGCATTAAGCCATGCAATGTTGAAATGAGTTTGATCATGAAATCCTTCCAAATGGTACCATATATTGCACCCATGCGCAAGTCCTTCAATATTGATCCAAATGAGATGATTTTGGAATTTTTTGAAAGGTGAGATCAAGGGGAACAAATGTCATGTTGAACACTGTTCCATTTGAAGCTTGGATCATGATGAATTTTGAGGTGGAGGTTTGGAAAATCAAACATTTTTGAAAATGTTCTAAGTACCAAGTCAAATGTTCACTTTTTCCACCTTGAATAACGTTTTCAATGGACTTGAAATGGAAAAAGTTTCTTCATCAAAGTTGTATCTCTTTCAAACCTCTTCAGTTTTCTCACCAATTTGACCTTATTTGGATTTCAAATGAAGGAGTTATGCATTTTAGAAGTTGAGGAAAATCACTAGTTCAATGGTATTGGCCCAAAATGACTTATAATGTTTCCTCTTGGCATATGCATTTGCATGATGAATTTGAACTTCCTCCAAACATAAAAGTTGAACTAGACATATTGAGTTTGATTATGAAACTTGAATGGTTTTCATATCATAAAAATTGAGCAAGTTATCGTTTTGGGAAGTTGACCTCCTAACTAGGGTTCAAACAAAATGACCTATAATATTTCACCATAAAAAATGACTTTCCAAGCAAAAATAGCTCTTGACTTCAACATGAAAGTTGTTTGGAATTTCATTTTGAGTAAAGTTTATCTTGGAATTATTTGATATGACAAAAATTGTAGTCTATAGGGTCTAGGGAACCCTAGTTTTGACCAGTTGACTTTCTCTAGTTAACCACCATGAACCATCCTACTAGCTTGACATTCTATTGATATTTGGTACTCATGGAGGATCATATATGTGTAAGATGATGTAATATTAAGTATACCTTGATATATTTCGATCAATTGATG